>NW_026562432.1:3007500-3170000 GCF_027474105.1 Poeciliopsis prolifica
TTGGCCCAACTCAAGTAAAGAATGAGCTGCCCTATTGCACTCTGTCCTTTGAACCAAAACATTTTCCAATCAAACCGGGCCTTCCTGTGACCGGATCTAAGAACTGACACATACTGGAAGGTAACTTTTCACACGGTGTGATGGAAGTGGAAAAGTAAATGAACCATCATGACACATCCACAAATTAATTCTGAACATATAAATTAATATGACATACTGAAGATAAAGGAAATCCTTTACAGAATTCTAATTCAGTTCAATGGTCTACTGAGAGATCCAGGGCGAAGGCCTTCTTTTATTGCAGAACATGTTTTCCTTTGATTAAAACATTGTTTATTAGTCATTTCACTTGTTATTATTCTCCCCCTTTAATATGAACAAAACTGCAGAAAAGAATAGTCTTTTTTGTCAAAGCATCCTGCACATACCACAGGTTTGTGTGCCTCTGTTGGGGTATGGGAACCTTAATGTTATTAATAAGTTTATTTTGTTTATTTGGCTGCTTGGCACTTTTTCTGTTTGCCAAATGTGACTGTGCAATGAAACTAGCTAAAAACAAATAAACAAACTTATAAGGAGCCAAATCTAATAAAAAAGGTCTTCCAGAGGACCAGGGTTGGGACCCACTCTCCTGCATGGTCAGATGTGTCTGACCATGCAGGAGGTCCATAGCAGAATACATAGCAGACAAGACCATGCATCTTGTCTGCTATGTACTCTGATATTCCAGCACACCCAATTCAAATAGCCTTCTCTGTAGCCCTCCAGTAAGTGCTGCAGTAGCCTGTTAACCACCCGTTCAATTATCCAGGTGTCTGGCACCAAGGATACACCTCAAACATGCAGGACAGTGGTGTTAAAGAATAAGGACAGGAAAACAAAGATTAGTCACGTGATCCACAGAACCAGGAGGGCGGAGATTCCCAGGCTGTGTGTCTGAGACATCCAGAGGATGGAGGGCCTTTTAGGATGGCCAGCACAGCCAACCCCCACCAGACAGCAAGCAGCACAGGTAAGATAATCAGAACTATAAAACTATAAATGAAAATAGTTTTAGTTTTATTTAATCTGCCAATCTAGTTTTTCAAAAGATTTCCTTTTGGCATGTGACATCCAGAAACCATCCTGCTGTGCTTCAGAGTTGTCCATGAATGAGGCCATAAATGAGGGTTAAAATAATTTAGTTTTACTATTTAATAAAATCAGAATCGTCAGTGTCCACATTTCTTGAAAAACCAATTTCCATTGCTAATGCACAGATTATTTTTCAGCAACCAAAACCCATTTTGTGGCTCTCGAGCCTCAAAACTTTTCATGTCTAATAAAAAGTGTCACCATGTCTGCATGGCCTTGATGCAGACATGGTGTGATGTTTGACAAAATCAGTGCTAAACTTAAAATTTGATCTTATTATTTAAGAACTACTATTTCTATTTGGTTATTATTTTTTCATAATTAGGTAGGACCCCAACTTGGTCATTTTAATCTAAGTTAGGCCTTTTGTTTGTAATTGCCTTAATGTTTATGGTTTTTGTGCCTCTGTATTATTTGATCTACTGTTGTTAGTTTTTGTGAAAAGTTTCGTTATCACTTTGTAAAAGCAGCATCTTGTCTGCTATGTACTCTGATAAACCTTTTAGGTATAATTACTAGATGTCACCTTGGTGGTATTTTTCATTATTAAAAAAAACAACTGAAAGCCTGTACTTGCAAAGTTGAGGAACAGAAAAAAAAAATAATGATAAAACAAGAAACTAAAATTAGGAAACCAACAGATGAGGGAGATGCTCAGGAAAAACTAGCCACTAAAGAGCAGTAGCCAAAACACTTGGGACTAATGGCCTGTGAAGCTAATATTTTTTGTGTCTCTGCTGAACCCTGAAGGAGAGAGGAGGAGGGAGAGTGGGGGGCTCACTTTGTCGTTGTTATGATGTTGAGGGAAGTGGGGGGTGAAGAGGTGTACAGGAGCCAGTCACCTGTAATAGTGAAGCATTACATTGTGGCCATTCCACACTCATTACACCATTTACAATTACTGCTACCTATCACCCAACTCCCTAAGAGGCCACCATTAGCAGCATGACTCAAATGAAGTGGATAATTGTGTCTCTCTGTGGCATATCATGAGTCAAGAGAGTCAGACAAGAGTGGAGGATGGAACAGAGAAGGACCAAAGGTGGGAAAGGGCCAGAAAGAATGGCAAGGCGAAGGCTTGTGTGAAATGAAAAGGAGGAGCTGCATGGTGGTCTGTTTGTGCAACAACACAACCTTTACTTTAGTCCCTTCAGCTCTTATCACATTAGACATGTTAAAGCCAAGACTATTTCACAGCATCAGTATCAGATGATTGGGATAATCATTTGACACTGAAAACATTTCAGACAAACTGCTGACCTGTAGATCTGAGAGGAAGTATTTACCCTCCTGTAAACTTTTTTTCTGATTTTGCTTTTATCACACATACATGCTCAAAATCAAACAAATTTGAATTTCAGACAAAAGACTGAAATCAAAATTTCAGTCTTAAGAATTCATATTAATATGAAATCTTGCTTTTGAATGAGTATTTCATTTATTACAGGGGTAAAGCTACCCAAGATCAACATGTACCCCTTATGAGAAAGTAACGCTGAAGTATTTTCAGGTTCTAAAATCATGTCTTTGGGACATTAGCAGAATATTGACAAGGGTTTGTATGCATTTGTAATGGAAGCACAGCTACTGATGAAGAAAATATAAAGAAAGAGAGAAGACAGAATAAAATAAATAATGGTGAAAATGTGCAGCCATGAGTGGCACCAAACTTTAATCTCACCTCGGCTTCCAAACAGAGCAAGAGCCAACTCTGCTGCTAATGTCTGCTTATAGACCATCAATAAGATCGAAATTCTATGTTTTCTCTCTGGAAGCCAGTCTTTTTCTTTAGGGAATGGTGTAATTGTGTCCAATAAATAAAGTTTCCCCAATCATGTTTTTAGTCAGTGGATGGTGAGCTTATCAGAAGCTAAATCAGTAGAGCTCTTTATTCACATATGGAATACGTCAAACCTGAATGTATCTGAGGTGGCTGGCCGACTCCGGTCCTCAAGAGCTAGCATCCGGCATGTTTTAGATGTTCAGCACCTCTTAATAAAACAAATGATTCATTACGGGGCCTCCGCAGAACTTAATGACAAACTGAGAAGGTAATTCATCCATTAATCCAGCTGTGTTGCAGCAGGGACACATGTTGGACACCAGCTCTTAAGAACTGGAGTCAGCCATATAACAAACAGCTGGATGGATCTGTATCCCTCTGTGTGTGGTCTTCCCAGTCAGTAACCTTTTGTTTTATAGTTTGTGTATTCCTGTGTTTTTTTTTTTATTTCAGTGCGTTGCCTCATAACAAAATCCTGCAATCACAAGAAAAGGTAGCCCTGTTATTATCAGATGCTGATGATAGATTGTCCCTAAAGAGGAACAGAGGCGGAGCTGCTGCTGCTGGAGGTGGGGAGGAAGCTGCCTCTCCTCTCTGACACGGCCGCAGGGTGTAGCAGTTAAAGGACCAAAGTTGATAACAAAAACAGCTTTCTTATCCTGACGGAGTAATGAGAGTAACAGTCTCCAAAGGGGAGTCTTTCCACTGAGTGTGTTCATTCAAAAAGAAATGCTTTGCACAAGGGGGTGGGAAAGAATAATTCATGAATAAGAAAGTGAAACAAAAATAGAGGTTCATCTCTATTTTTGAATGCTAAATATAAGATGGAGGGTAATAATTTTGGAGCAGGCCCAGACAGAGTTGTCAAACTTTGTACAATTACTTTCCTTTCACTTGTCATGTAGGGCCTGTACGCAAATGAAATATTAATTTTGCATAATAACTTTCAAAGGGGAATTAAGAACAGAGTTAATTATTAATAACATGTGTATTCAAGACATTTCTCTTTTTTGTGACGCACCAAAGACAGTCCTGACAGTTGCCATTCAGAGGAGGAGAATCCCATAATGCCACTCTCTATCAGTAATAACAATCTCTAAACACTGATATAAAGTCTGTGAAACATCTAACCCACATTTCATGAGTGGAGATTTACAATGCAATACTTCTGGAATGTTTGACTTTCTTATGAAAAGTCACATCTTTGAATCAGAAAGAAAGTTATTTTTATAAACGTTTTCACAACAAACTATTTTATTGCAGTTCAGTAAGTTTGAAGTCGATGTCATTTCAAGAGACTTTACATGATCATTACATCCGCTTAGTATGTAAGCAATCTGAAAACTTTAACATGTTAATATTGCATACCAAATATTAATCAAACTACCCATTTTGACCTAAAATTGTTCAACTTTTGTTGCTGTCTGAAACAAGTCACAGACAGCAACAAAAGTTGAACATTTTCAATTTTCTTTCAATCCCACGTCCATGTGGGAGTTCCAAATTTATCAAATAACTTCTTTTAAACCTTCCTCAATATGAAAATCTTGAAAATAAACATGTCTAAAGGATCATCTTGAGACATGTTTGGTTTGAGACAATAAAATATTTGGTGACACTTTATTTAACAGCTTCTGAATAAGACTGTCATGACACAGTCATAGACATGACATAACACCTGTCATAAACATCAGTAAGTCTTTTTGAATATTTATGACTGTTGTCATAAAGTGTCATTTGGTAAGTCATGACACTTTTAATACAAAGTTGACGTTATTCAAAATGTCTTTGTTATGACAACTTGACATTAACCAAGAAATCATAATCTGACACAAATTTGTTATTAAAATATTACGGATTAAAGCTAAAGTTTAAAGTCATGACAGGTGTTATGTCATGTTTATGGCAGCATCATGACAGTCTTATTCACAACCCGTCAAATAAAGTGTAACCAAACATTTTCTCAAACATTTTTTGAAAACCTAAATACTGTGTGAAGGTCTATCATATGGGCTGTATGGGCAGATGCCCCGGGCGGCATCAGAAAGGATTGGGGCACCTGAAAACTGGAAAATAAAAACAGCTGTAGCCCAAATTTATTGAACCAAATTAAGTTGAACTTAGCTGAATTGAATAAATTGAATAGTCATTAAATACATAACAGGCAGTTATCATCAGGGAGCACTAGGAGTTGTTTGGACAAAAACATAAAATGTTGAAAGCAGAGATAATGAGTGACATTTGTTTTTTAACTTTTCCTTACAGTATGCAGGTTGTGTGTTCCAATTATGTGACCCATTATGCATTGTACACCAATCAAGACTTAGGGTACGTCCAATAAGTGAATGTGACAAAGAGTCCAGACGATGGGCTCGTCATTCTGGCTCATGTCTGTACCAGAGAGGCTTTAGGAGCTGAGAGTGAGCAGGCATGGAGGGAAGGAAAGGAGCATCTAGATGAGACGGATCGTTTCAGGGTCGACTTACAGAAATTCACACTGTACAAAGAAAACAAGAGAGGAAAAGTGAGACTACTTCCCATTTTCTCCTCAGATCTTTTAGTTTAATTCAATTGAACCTTTCAATACCTATTTATGACACACAGGAAGCATTCTCTCAATTACATTAAGGGAAGAGGAGACAGATTAAGATGTGGATTCTTTAAAGCCCTTCTCCACAAAGGGAGATAAAGTCAGATAAAAAAGGAATGTGTTTCTTATTGTGTTCTTTCTGGAAGGGAGGAGAGGATTAAGTCACTTCATATTGCTGCCTGTCTGCGCTCAGGAGGCAAAACACAGCCTAACACATTTAACGAAACTCAGCCTGCTGCCATGTTTCATATCTCTTCATGCTCTCAATGTGTTGAAGTTATAGCCAGAAGTTACCAGTTTCTTTTAATCCTTTCATCGGAGTTTTCCAAACAGTTCAAAATGAAATCCTTCTCTGAGAGGAGAACAACATTAAAAATTTGTCATTTTTAATGCGATGATAATCAGATGTACAGAATCATGTCATCATAAAACCAACAGGTCCAGCTGTTCATAAAGTAAAAGACTAGATGTGGTGAACATCAACTTTCTGACTGAAACAGTTTTAAATGATAAAGGGGAGCAGACTTTGTTCCACATACCATCTTCTTCAGATTAGATTTGATCAGACACAGTGACATTTTATGTCAACATATATCCTTCTGATAATTCCACAGTTTTTTCTGAGTTTGGTGTTGACTGTCAGTGTGTTGCCCTAGTCTGTCGGGGTAATAACCTTCCCCTCTCTGGCCTCCACACAGAGGATGCCAAGTAAAAAGCTTAGAACACAACACATTCCCTTACTGAGTAGCACCGCATGATGGCTCCCGGCGCTACCTTTGTCTCAGTCGTAGAGATGACTAAAATCGAGCATTGTAATGCGACACCCTTAATTTCATGCAAAGTGGCAGGATTATGGATATGAATTGAATGCTCAGCTCTTTTTTGTGTTCCCATTTTCCCAATTAGGATTTTCTGCCTTCATAATGATGCAAAAGTGTTCTGTTAGTCAAATCAGTGATAGCTATTTATATGAGCAATAATCTCTGAGCCGGCATCAAACTGTCAGAGAAGGAACTGCTTAAAAAAAAAGTAAACGGAAAAATGGAGGCTCATTGCTTATCCAGGGACTCGACAAGCAAGTGGAAATAAAACAAGTGTTTAAGGCAGGTCTTTTAGTAAATAACTCTCTAACACCATGATCACCACCAGTTATGCTTGGATAAAAATGCTCAAATAACCACACTGCTTTTTTTTGCAAGCTGCAGCTCATTCCTCTGTGTCTTGTATTTCAACAGAATAGGGCATGTATGTCTGACAAGTGGGCTATCATCCAAGAGATCATTAAGCACAAGGGTTGAAGTGCCATCTTCAGTGCCATGGCAACAGGGTTGCGAGATGAGATAGAAACAATACAAGGCAGGAGGCAGGGTTGGCGCTGAACGATTGCCACTGATGAATGGATTTCCCTCTCTACCCTCAGAGGGCCAGAAACAGGAATGGAAGACCAGAACAGGAAGACAGTGAGAAACAGAGAGAGAGAGAGATTGGAGGAGAAAGGCCAAGCTGTTAGGAGCTTCATAGGTGCACTAACAGCAGTAACAGTATCTCTTTAAATCTCTGATTGTTTCCCACTCAAGGGTCTAATTGAACATGTCAAACAGTGCATTTGCATGGGAATGATTGTTTTTCTTTGTTGTCATGCTGAGCCAGCAGTCTCACATCTGTACTGAACATAGCAGCTCAATATTCACACGGGGCCATGAGAGTGGATATGTTACCCACCACCAACCCAGACTTACCCTATCAGTACAGTTAGAAATGGGTTTCTTAAATGGAGGCATATCTACAACTATGTAGCAATCAATAGTGTTCTGATTGTTGTGTCAGTCACCCATTTGTTTAGTAGAACATTTGAGGTATTGAACTTTTTTTATTTTTATTTCTCCATAAACAAACTTTGTAAAATGTGGCATGAGTTTTAACAGCATTGTCTGGGACAAAATCATAATAAACCCTGTAGATTAGTGGCGAGATGTTACTCAAATATTATTGTTTAATATTTAATAATTATATAATAATATGATTATTTTATTTCTCTTTGGGATTAATAAATCATTTTTGAATTTGAATTGAAATGTTTGATTAAACAATAGAATACTTTGTACAGCAAAGTCAGGGTTTCCCCGAGTATAATATAAGCCTGGCGGGCTACCAGGCTTTGCATCTGCACCCACCAGGCTAAGCATTGTTTTTATCAGGGAGCAGCAGATTAACATTGCAAAGGCTGAAACAATACCCCACCTGAAGCCACAAATCCCAGAGGAGGCATCATGGAATAAGAACAGTGAAGAGGTAGAGAAGAAGAAAGTTCAAAGCGTTTCTTCCATCATTTACAGTGGGCAACGTGAGATCACTGCTAACAAGTTGGATGAACTTCAAACCTGAGAAGGTCTCAACCAGAGTATCAGGAATTCAGTATGGTTGCAGGATCATATCCCCGACTCCAAGATCTTTCTGCCGGGCTTCCTGACTATATGAGCAGACATTTACATGTTAAAAGTTGTTTCTGGTTCTCAACAGTTTCAAACAGAAGTAAATAAATTGTTGTTTTGTGCACATATATGCTTGTCTTGGAAATATACATGTTTACTTCCAAGTTTAGCTACAAGTTTACTTTAGTATACTGTAATGTCTTAGAAAATTATATGAGATTGACATGTGACCTCATATTTATTGTGAAAAGTGAATAACATGAAGAAATTGAAATTTTCATGGTAAAAAATGTGGCCCTGTTATTTTATAATTGTATATATTTTCAACTATTTCACACCTGTTGCATGTGTTGCAAATGTGTATACCATGTGATCCACATGGCTTTCAATTATCTTATGTATCAATATGTAACACATGTGATCACATGGGAATCACTTGTGATCACATGGGAATCACATGTGATCACATGGGAGTCACATGGGAATCACATGGGAGTCAAATGTGATTCCCATGTATATGTGTGATTCACCATGAAAATCACACATTTACATCTTTCCCACATCATTCACATGTGAAAAGTTGCGTGAATGACTTTCACATGTTTTTTATGTGAAAGTCATGTAACTTTCACATTGGATTTTTCATGGGATTTTTTTGTAAGGGTAGGATTTCTCATTTGTCTTTGAGCCATTTCTCCTGTTAGTGTTTGTGTGTTTTGTTTGGTTGTATTTACCCAGAATGCCCTGCACTGTAGTTTGCCTCCTTCGTTTGGACTGGTTTCTGGTCTGCATGGCGTTCACATATTCATTTGAACGGCGTCAGAGTTCACTTCAACCGAAACCAGACTGAGGTTTATAAGAGGACCAGAGTTCACTGTTAAGATCACATTCACTCCTCCCCCAACAAACTGGACTTTTTAGAGAGACGGACTGGAGTTTGATTAAAGTGGACTAAACATTGTCGGTATGAATGCATTCTTAAAGGGAAGTGGGAAAATCAAAGGAGCTGGATTAGCAGTGCTAATGCACTGTTTGTTAATCCAGGACACATTACTATGAAGTGTCATCTGGATGTATGGATCTCTTTTTTGTGGCCATTAAAAGTAGGTTTGTGCAGAATAGACCCAGTCTGTCACACCCATCTTTGCTTTTCACATTACAGCCTGAAAACTATAAAAGTCCCCTGAAAAGCAGCGTTTGTTTTGTGCTCCCTCAAAATGCCACCAGGTTACTGCTGTTAAAAATTAAAAGAAATGTGTTTTGATTCATGTAATAAGCTCTCCGCCAGTCTCGCTTTGTCTGCTGCTGCCTATCAATCTGAGATTGTAGGCAAATACGGAAAAGGACCAGCATACACCCACCAACACGCAGGCCTACAAAAGCAGCTCAAAGCCAGTTTGGGAAGTTCTCTCTTTCACATGTGCAAATCAATCTGCAGAGAACAATCTGTCAGAAAAATCTTTAGCTTTAAACAAGCCGCTGTGAACGGGATGAGGCCTTTTCTGTGGGGCAGGGCGCTGCAGGGACTTACCAATAGCTGTCTTTATGCATCCCAGAGAGTCAATAAGGATTATGAGAGGAAGCTTTTATCTCTTCAAACACAGGGACCAGTCACTCATTTAAATGGATGAACAATTCAGGTATGCTCAATAAATATAAAAAGAATATTCTTTCATAAATACATTCAAATCCTAACTCCATTCAAATTCTAGTACCATATGCTTAATTTAAGATCTAATCTCACTTTTTCTATTTCCACCAGTTCACTGAAAGCAAATCTTTGTACACATAGTTGTTTAAAAACCCAAAGGATAAACACAGACTACCTATTGTTGATGGCAAAGAACCTTCATCCTCAACTTAAGACCCACAGTTCCTTTGAGAGTGCTTCTGCTAGATGCCGTATGCAAAGCAGGTGCGCTGAGAAAAACACGCCTAACAAAAGAGACATTATTGCATTTCACAACCTCCCAAAAAGACGAGCTGAATATTAAAGATGACACAACTGTATTTACTCATCATTTCATCAGACTTAAAATAACCTCATTTTTTTTATCTTGCTCTATCAAATAAAGGGAGGCAATAAAATCTGCCAAGAGGAGAACAAATAAAAGCAAATTTTGACATTTTGCTTTTTGATGCCTTCCATTTATAGGTCAGAGGAAACACCAGCCGACCTCTCATTGTTTCTTAAATGCCATTTTGTAAGGCTGGGAAGCAAGAATTAATTAATGCGTGGGTAGCTGCCACTGTCAAGAGGCAGCACATTAAAATCAATGATTAATAAATTCAAAACACACAACAAACTCAGCTGGGAGATGAAAATAGCATTGTGTGCTCCATAGGAAGCAGCCCCAGAGCACGTCCTCCCGCCGAACCAAGCGTCCACTCAGATGGCTAATAGAAAGTAGCCGTCGCCAGCTGTGTGCCTGTGAATAAAATCTCTTTAATTAAACGAATTACAATGGAAGAGGGAACCAGAAATGTGTGCTGTAGTATTGACAGAAAGCCATGCCACACACAAACACACATTATGAAATTCCATAAAGACTTAAAATAACACTGAGCCATTTGTACTTAAGTTATAAAAAAAAGGCTCAATTCACACATTCTGCGTTTAATCTACAACAGCTCTACAGTTCATGAACAGTGTGCACACAGCGTCTGGTTACTTCAGCAATGATGCTAACTTTAAAACCAGACAACAAAACAATATTTTTAGTTGTCAGGTTTGTTACACTGCAATAGGTTTGGTTTGGTTATTGCAGTTTTTCTCAACTGGTTTGAAGTGCTTTAAGGAATAGAAAACACCTCGTCCACACCTGATCTGAGGGCTGGTGGGCTCGGTGGGGGGTGTAAACCCTCTTGCAGAAGTCGATGTGCAAGTTTCACTCGTGTCCTGTGTGCTAATCATTAGTAGCTGCTGCCATGATATCAGAGAATAACTTTGTTCCTCAGAGTTTTTGATAAGCAGGAGTCATACATTGTCAATATCTTCTTCCACAGTTGTAAATAAGCCTGCATCAATAAAATATTTAGGAGTAAGAGAACAGAAACTAAGTCAGCTGGTAACATCAAAGTGTCTAATATACACTGGTGCGAGTTGTTTACATGGGATGGTGACCTGGTCATACATAGTTGGATCAGGCTTAAGAAACCCTGATTTTGCCAAATCAATTTTAAGAAAAGGTGTAGGTTATAGATTAAAAAAAATAAAAAATAAAAACTTTAAAGCCCCATATGAATGATAATGACTTTATGGAACTGCACCATACCAGAAATGGCTGGATAAATGAATGTCTGGTTGACCTTATTCCATAACTCACATCATTTGACTTTAATTGAACCAAATCAACTCAATTGGATCACAGTTTGTAATAAAATAAAACACGTGATTTTTTTAGTATTGGGTTTTCTGATTAGGTTATAAACAAAGAAGCTGATAACTCTCTGGGTGTCTTGACTTTGATACAGATTCTAATCTCAGAAGTTGAAGCCAACAGCTTGTGTCAGATCAGAACCAACAAGGAAACTGTTTACTGGATTCACCACCAGAGGGAGACAACAACATACTTGAAATAATTTAATTTACCTGATAGATCTTGTCCAGGGTCTTGAGATCTGAGGGCTGGTGGGCTCGGTGGGGGGTGTAAACCCTCTTGCAGAAGTCGATGTGCAAGTTTCACTCGTGTCCTGTGTGCTAATCATTAGTAGCTGCTGCCATGATATCAGAGAATAACTTTGTTCCTCAGAGTTTTTGATAAGCAGGAGTCACACATTGTCAATATCTTCTTCCACAGTTGTAAATAAGCCTGCATCAATAAAATATTTAGGAGTAAGAGAACAGAAACTAAGTCAGCTGGTAACATCAAAGTGTCTAATATACACTGGTGCGAGTTGTTTACATGGGATGGTGGCAAGGCCCTGAGGGAGGTCTGTCCTGGTTCTGACTTTGCTTAGCTAGAGCAAACAGCGCTGCTGCCGTTTACACACATGCAGGGAGGAAACACTCCTGTGGAAACACTGAGAAGCCTGGATCTGTGCGGGTGGATACCAAGACTGCCTGCGTGTTGCTTATTCTCAACATCTAGATCTCCAAACAGGTTACCTGCATCTGACAGAGTTGAAAAACAATGTTTGGTGAAGCTGGTTCTATAAAAATGGACATTAAAAGAAACAAGCTTCATTCTTGATTGTAAAAACAAAAAGAAAAAACCCAAACCCTAAACCTCAGAGATGATAGATGGATGAACTTTGATAATTATGTTAGAAAAAAAAGACATCTAATAATTTGTGAAGAACAAATGAGGTGCACTAAACCGCTTGAATAAGCGTGCACGCCCTTCAAATACTGAAACGTCAGGAAGCAGTCATTGGTAGGAGTCCATCAGCATCACTACCCACAATATTTTCTCACATTGCCTTGCAAAGGTTTTCAAAATATGTCAATTTGTGAGATCTCTTGTCCTGATAACCTCACAGATTTAGTTCTGAACTTTATCTTGACCATTACACAACACAGAGCCCATTATGACAAAGGGTGAATGAATCTAACTGGTGAACGTCAAAGAACCAAACTGAAGTCGACATCCAAAGTTTTCCTCCAAACTCCTGTCAATGAGCTGTTTGATACTCTATTTCTGTGTTTCTAAACGGTTTACAAACTCGTTTTATTACGGCTGCTTTAAAAGAAAAAAAAAATGTCAGATTACACTTGTATCGTGTTAGAATTGTAAAAATGCAGTTCCTTACATGTTGGAGTATGACATTTACTCTAGTGGTTCTCCACACTGACCCCCAACCCTTCATGTTTTAGATGGACCTCTGCTCCAGCACACCTGGCCCAAATGATGTTGTTACCTCAGCATCAAGTCCTGCTGAAAATGGTTAGTGACACTTTAAAATCATGCAGTAAACTATGTAGGACTTTGTGCCCTGAGGTACAAAGTCCTACATAGTTGGATCAGGCTTAAGAAACCCTGATCCAACTGATGTGACAAATAGTTTCAATACAAATAAATCAAAACTAAAATACTGCAGGAAAATAGGTACAGAAAGATTTGAAGACAACCCCACTGGATTCTAAACAAACTAACATTTTTGTCAATTAAAACATTTTTCACAAAAACCTTGAGCTGACTAAAGTTGTGTGATAGTTGTGCTGAACAAACAGCCAATTTTCTCCAGTGGCTTTGATTTGAGTTTAATTTAAAACTAAACTTCTAAATTAAAAGGGAAAATTGAAAAAATAAATAATAGGGGAATCAGAGTAAAAGGCATTGAAAACAAATGCATGCCACTTTCCAGATTTCTATTTGTAGAAAATTGATAACCCATACATCCTCAAACTGAACTCCAATAAAAAAACACTAAAGTTTGTGTTTGTTGATAGACAAAATGTAGAACTGTTCAACAGGAATGAAGGACTATGGAAGGTGCCGTCATAACCACTTCACTAACCAAGACTGGGCATTTCTGCACATTTATCAGTGACTCCATAATTGAAGATTTCTTACATCAAAGGAGTTAAGAGATTTTTTTTTGTAGAAATTCAAACCTTGTCCTGTCTTTGCCACCGAGGTCAGTTTCAGTTTACAAGTTAAACCAATTATAAAGGCAATTGAGATGCACACAAGTGTTTAATTTTTGTGTTGCCATTTCTGAGAAAAACCCAACATTTGTAGTTGCAGAAAAACCTATGGGCCATTTTCATAATTTACTAAGCATGAAATTTAAGATATATTGGAAAAGTCCTATAATGTTACAAATTGGACTAAAAATAAATATCTGGCCATATTTTGTTGGCTAAAATGAACTTAATGCACCTTCATGTACATTACATTAATCTATTATGGATGGAATATGAATTCTGAAAGCATGACACTGACACCTAGTGGAATCAAGCCGTCTTGTGATTCGAGAACAAACAGACAGACAACGCCTTTTACATTTAAGCAAAATTTCAAAACTTTATAACCTTTTTAAAAAAGTGCCTTTAGGAAAGGCTGAGCGTGGATATGACAAAAATCTTAAGAACTTTTAATGTAAAACAAGTAGCAGCATTTTATATATATATATATATATGTATATGTAAAAAAAGAAAAATAGAAATCTGACATTTTGAAAGGGTGAAAAAAAACAGCAAAGTGTGAGGGAAAAAAAACCCATTAAATTAAATACAATCAATGTTGTAGCTTTTAAAGCCTGGCTGGTTCACTTGTCCTTTGAGGTAGCCAAGCTACTGGTCCCAAAGACACGGCCGCTGGTCACGATTCAGCCGACAACACCAGAGGGGGAAACTAAAGAAGAACATGCCATTTCTTGCACACAAACATTTCCCATCATGCAAAGCCCACTTTATAGCAGCACTTAGGACCAAATATGACCCTAGAAATAGTTATTGGGCAAATGAGACGAAAAATGGTAAAAATACATATAGTAGAAAAAAAAAACAATTATCCACACACCAATCACTGTTAAAACACATGCACACAATCAAGTAAAGAATCTGTAAAATGTCACCTCTATATTGTCCCTGCATAGGAAACGAGCATAGGAACCTAACAGATTGCCTCACATAATCCTACTCCCATTTCTGCTTGCAGACTGAAGTAAGGGTTGAGTTGCTGACGTTGCTTCTATCTCATCTTTAACTGAAACCAGCCTCTCTACAAAAGCACTGAGAACCTCCTGTGTCCGTCTAAACAGCATAGATTGGCGATCAGTTCCAGGTTGAACTGTTTTCTACTCTGCAAGGTTTGTCTGGAGGGGAGGTGTGTACATCCGTGGTCTGACTGTGGGTCCTGAAGCCTCGGCTCCATTCAGCTCGTCGGTTTTTTCGCTGCTCAGAGGCGGAGTCAGGACACCAGAGGGAACGGGACAGCTGCTGGGATGCTTCATGTCCACGCTGTGGTAGGACTGGGCCTTGGCCTGCACAAACACAACACACTGGAATAAAACACTAATAATTATAAGATCTCAATTTGTACCCAGCAGAGTTTGTACAGCTCTTAATTGATAAAAGAAAATGTAATCTAATTAGTCACATTACCGCTGTGATTAATGACTATGTCTAACTTTGTAAGCTTGAAATATAAATATGTACAAAGTTGTGATTCTTTTAGAAATAGTGACCTGGGCAAGCCCCCCCTTCTCCTGCACTCCAATTAAAAATAAAGCAATTATTAAAGCAATTTTTTGGAGCAAAAACAGGCAATTAAACCTCAAAGTTCTCATCAGCATTACTCCACCACACATGTATAGGTAGTAGGTAGCAGACTTGTTCAGGGGACAACTGACAGATAAAAAATGTCCAATTAATTTTTTGACAAAAAAAAAAAATAATACATATAATCAAATCTCTCTTTCCAAATTATGTTTTAGGCAAAAAGAAAGTCATTTGTCACAAAATACAACTATGGACATTAATGTAGGAAGGTGAAATGCTTTAATTTCTAATTCTTCTTGATTAGGGGCCCCTCTTCCTGCTAAGCACATCAGCCACACTAGGGCGTTTCAATACAGATTTAGTGGAATGTGGGAAAGAAGGGTTAAATTAGCCAAGATTAAAAGCAACTAGTGATAGTTATGATTTACTGGATTGTATTTGTGAATAAACAGAGCTTAAATACAGAGATGAAACTCATAGCTTTAGATTACAGCTATGGTAACAAAACAATGTAAGTACCAAGATTGTTCTTTGTACTCTCTCCTTAAAATCTTAAATTTAAATATTGAACAATTTAAAATATTTAAATTTTTATCTGAAACCATTAAATCAAATTTAATAACATCGTCATTCTTGATGAACAAATGTTATAATTCTGGATCTATGGTTTCAGTTAAAATGTTAGCATTTGAACATAATGCTAACATTTTAGCATTTGTGGTAACTGCCCAAATACAACCACTGCATGTTTTCAGAAACTGTCTAAGAAAATGTTTCATTGTTCCAAATCAATCATGTCTGAAGAATCTGGGTTTTTTATATATTGAGGGAGGTTTAAATGAATTCATTTTGTTGTAAATGTTAAATTAGAAATGCTCCTCTCCATTCATTTACTATGAAACTTGTACGATGAGGCGACAGGCACATTTGTACATGTGAAATTTCGAGCTCATACATGTAGATGTGTACACGCAGCCGATGACGCAACAAAAGTAAGCTGAAAAATTTAAAACTTTTGTTTCTGTCTGCTATTATAGAAAACTTTAATCTGTCACTGTTGTTCATCGGCTATAACATCAGTAAACCCATGTTGGAGATGCTTTAGTACTTTGATTAATCTGAATTATGTAATATTGATGAGTGAACATTTTCAGATTATTTGCTTATGTTAATGTTGCCAGACCTACAGAAACATAAAACCATGTAAAGATTTACATTTTCTCTCCCTGGATGCGAATGCAGACAGATTGGTTTGTACCAGAATTGAAAATGATAATTACCAGCAATGAAAGGAATGACGAGTGGCTCTGGATGTTGTGCATGTCGTCTGCAGCAATCCCAGGGAAGGTTTTCATTGGTGAGCCGCCGGCCTCTCGCAGCACCATGGCAAACGGGACCATCCACCTCACACACTCCTCCACCTCCACCCTCTTGAGAGCTGCATAAAAGGCGAGGAGCAAAACTCATTGTTATAGCAAAATGAAAATAAGCAAAAATACAATATCTAGAAAACCACGTGACTAGTTGCTCATGTGGATTGGCATAATTACGTGCTTTATACTTAAAGGTATAGCTAGAGTCTGAACACAAAATATACAAATAAATATAATTTTTTTTGTAATCCTGTTAAATCCCATTTAAGTAATCAGCCAGTGGATCTAAAAACATTTTGATGCTGGTGACATTTAGAGTTGGTTTCAGATAAAAATTTAAATTCAGATAAACATTTAAATATTTGAAATTGTTCAATATTTAAATTTAAGATTTTAAGGAGAAAGTACAAAGAACAATCTTGGTACTTACATTGTTTTGTTACCATAGCTGTAATCTAAAGCTATGAATTTCATTTCTGTATTTAAGCTCTGTTTATTCACAAATACAATCCAGTAAATCATAACTATCACTAGTTGCTTTTAATCTTGGCTAATTTAACCCTTCTTTCCCACATTCCACTAAATCTGTATTGAAACGCCCTAGTGTGGCTGATGTGCTTAGCAGGAAGAGGGGCCCCTAATCAAATTCTGCTCAAGGCCCCATGCAACCTTAGGCCGGCCCTGAAGGACGAGCTAGAGTAGCTACACTTCACATTGAGACAAACAGGGTGGCACTACAGGGAGCAGCGCTATAGAGAGATAGCAACTTTTCCTTTTAGTAACCAGAGTTTTTAATAGGCTTCACAGCTGATTGTTTTGTTTGTCTGGGCTCATCGTGACAGATTTTTCTGATCTCTGCTCTTGTCGGTTGGGTGGCCCTGCACCGTTTTTTTGTGATTGCTGCGGCCTAAAATAACTGATGTGACAACTTCTTCAAAAAGTTGTGGTCAATCTTGAAATTTCTTTAGCTTTATTTACGACAAAATATGGTCTTACAAAAAGTTTACATTGGTGCATATAACCATCCTAAAAATGACAAGATTTTAACAATTTAATATTTAAAGTGCAAATGTTATTTGCACTTTTTGAAATAGAACCCTTAATGCAAATGAAATAATCTTTACATAACAGAACAGTATTTGTGACACTGCCAAAACATTTGGTCCAAGATAAAGATGACTTGAAATCCCAAATGAGGCTCCACATATTAAGCTAATCAATGGCAAACCTCAACATGTTTTTAATTAAACTACACCTCTCCGCATGTTAGAAAGTCATGTTCTCCTCACCTGAGACATTTTCCACTAGCTCCAGTGAGGAAAAGTGAAACAGTGCAGACGCAGCAAGTATGCCATTGGAAAACTCGAGGCACCTGACATCAAGCATACACAGATCTAGCAACTGAAAGGAAATGAGAGGACATGATGAAGCAGAACTATTACATTTTCAGGCCAAGTAACAAACAGCTATTGTAAACACTTGTTAAATATATTTTACAATGGCTTCTACATTTTTGACCCTCAAAGTGTCAGCTTGTAGTTGATAGCGTTTGGAGAAAATCTGGTTTCTGATGAAGCCTCAACCTACAGACATCAAAGACACGTAGAAACACACCCGAGCGATCTGTGTGAAGGTCTCCTGAGGATATCTGGGGATCAGCAGCTCCTCAGTGTCCTTCAGGTAGGCCACCTGCATGTAGACGTTGAGCCAGGAGATGGGCGTCTGTGGACTGAGATTCCAGTTCAACTCCTGTGGGTAAAGAGAAGCAAAACATTAAAAACATCACTTCCAGCAAGAAAGCTACCTTATATCAAGAGCTGGACGACCTGGCTGTAATATGCATTATAAAGGTTTTGCATCAGTCTTTTAATTTAGATTAGTTTTTTGTTTTAAATATACCACTAATCTAGTGCTACTGAAATATCAATGCAAGCAAAATCACAAAGAACTGCTAGCTAACATTATCTAATTATTAAAGTACCATGTATTCAAAATGTATTGACTCTTGTTTTTTATGCACCATTACATTTTTGAAGACGGTAGTAAAGCCATTATCCACATGATTTACATGTGGATAATCTAGGTCATGTCTGAAAAACTCTCACTGCAGAAATATAAAATTTTTAAGTACGTTTGCTCTTTTATTTCAGTGCTTCAGTTTTGATCACAGAAAAAAAATTCCTACAAACATTAAGCCTTTAAATCATACTATATAATGTAAACCCATATGCCATTTGAATAATAGTATTAAAATGAGTAAATTATCAGATCCAGGTGAATAGAGCCGAATGATCTGTGACTTCCACAATGCTCCTTCCTCCTTGTTGTGATTCGCCTAAAGTTTGATATTTTATTACTCATTTCACAAAGTGAAAATAGTCTTCAGATTTGCTATACCCAAATGTTGTTTTGATGATTGTAGCTTACAGATTATGAAGCCACGAGTTCTGGCAAAGAGATAATCAACCTGTGGTTCTGCTGGGTGTAACGGAAACCCAGGGTGCTTTGATAGCAGCCTTCAGTTCATCTGCATTGTTGGGTCTGATGTCTCATCTTCCTCTTTACTCTATAGTGTCTCTGAGTGGGATCAGATCAGGTCAGATCAGAACAAATCAGGTCAGGTCAGATCAGATCAGATCAAATCAGGTCAGGTCAGGTCAGGTCAGATCAGATCAGATCAGATCAGGTCAGGTCAGGTCAGATCAGATCAGATCAGATCAGGTCAGGTCAGGTCAGGTCAGGTCAGATCAGATCAGATCAGATCAGATCAGATCAGATCAAATCAGGTCAGGTCAGGTCAGGTCAGGTCAGGTCAGTTTGCCAGTCTCATCAAGAACAGGAACACCATGGTGAGTGAAGCAGCTTTTGGTACCTTTTGCTAGTATGAGCAGATGCCAAATCTTGGTGAAAAATGTAATCAGTATGATCAGCATAAGGAAGCATAAAGGGCTTTAAAACTTTCTGATGGTGTCTGACTGACCCAGAATGAGACCTGCTGCAGGCTCAGGTAAACTTTGCAGGGGTTTTGAGTCAACTAGCTGAGTAAGGTGTGACACAATGAAGTTGCAATATGTAACTTTTCACAATTTCCAAATCTTCTAAAACTTTGATATTTTTATATTAATTATCTGTAAACCATAAGTGTCCAAATTACAAGACATTGAGCCTTAAACTCTCACTCTGTGTATATGTAAATTTCACTTTCTGAAATGGGTGACAAGAAGTACAACATTTTCCACAATATTTTTTTATAAATATCCTGAAAATGTAACACTTAATTTTATTGTTATTTAGTGGAAGAAAGACATACCGTGTCAACCTTTTTTAATATTCTTATGGCTCTGGTAGTCTTTGAGAGTGGTCAGACAAGAAGGTGGGTCATGAGAAAGGGAGAAGATGTGTGGCAAAGGTCATCAGGCCGGGATTTGAACCTGTGACGGCTGCATTAAGGACTAAGGCCTCCATACATGGGTTGTGCTTCTCCCCTGCACCATCACCTCACCCTCATGTTCAGCATTTTTAAACACAGCTGGTATGGTTGTTTGTACCAACAGCAATCTGTTGAATAAATGCAGTGTTCCAGTAATCTGGCTTTGATCTCACAACCGAGGTAACGGCGTTCCAGTTAACAAGTCAGGATTTCAACATGGTGACGCCCAATCAGCCACTGTTCGCACTACCACTTATGAATGTTGTTTTGAGACTAAGCTTTACTTTCAAATACCAAACACTTTTAACATGTACAACATAACATTTATCACATGTTAAACCAGCATAAACAACAGCTACACCTTTAAATTCCTAACTACAAATACTTAAAGGGATTTTACTGATGCAAGCTTTTGTGATTTGTTGCTTTTAGAGCAACAATAGAAGACAAGAGAACAGCAACAACTTTGGATACCAAAAAAATGTTTAAATGTCTGTGTAAATTATAAATCAGTGCTCATTTCAGAGTGCATCGTACTGAACTGTATTATCATAACTTCAAAGTCAGAGGAAGTTTGTAACATTTGCAGATATTTTACAAAACCAGAGAGAGGCATTACAAAGGAGCAGAAACCACAGACACACAGCAGTACCTCATCTGCTAAAAACCTGTTGGCCCCAAAACTGTGGCTGTGTGTTTTCATTTCTTTTTGTTTCCAAACATAGATGAGTTCAAACTAAAATATTACTTCCAATGACAGATTTAAATTCTCTTTTGCCACAGATGGCTGAGAAATTTTTTTAATGATCTTAACAACTATGACAGTTAAAGCTGGGATGGCAAATTCTTTCACTACTAAATGACTAAATGAGTGTTACCCCCTGGGGTTTATGTTACCCCTTGGGGTAAGAGAAACATCCTGGATCCTGGGAAAGATTCTTGCATGGAAATGTCCATCAAGACAAATTTATTTGATTTTTTTAGGGCCAATTACACACATTCACAAGTGGTGCCAATAGATTTGTTCATATATGTTTTCTAAAGTTTCAGAATAAACCAATGGTGGATCTTTTTCATCCATGTATCTCTGCATCCATTTAACTAGTTACTTCATGGACCTTCATGTGTGACCTATGAAGCTAATTTCTAAGGTCATCTTTCCTTCTCCAAAACCTATAATCCAGAGCTAAAGAATACAAGCAGCTATGTCAATAAATACCAACAATACCAAATTCTCACAGTTTAAGAAAAATGATGAATGTTATTGAATTATATTAAATTTTTAATCAATGGCAAAGACATGTGTTGTCACCTGTTGACATGCAGAACATTTTATGGAACATCTTGGAGTTAAGTGTTGCTTACTTTCATGATAATAATCTCCATATTGAGAATTTCATCTTCGGTGCAGGCTTCATCTGTAACGTAGGCAAACTGATGGACTTTTGGAGGATACATCTCCTGGAAAAGATGAGATGACGATTGCATCAGCAAAAGCCACCATAATGATGGAAAGCCTATCAGAGATTAACAGTAACAGCTCTAACCTCCACTTTGGCAGCAATGAAAAGACACGTAATGCCAATGAGTTGCAGTGTGGATTTGAAAAGGTTCCTCTGTGTGGCCATGAAGCGATCAAAGTAGTCCTGAGCGAGGTGATACGTCTCTCTGTGCAGTTTGTAAACCTCGCTTACCTAAATTCCATTCAAAAAGAGGAAATAGAAGTTGAAGGGTTTTCTGCAAAGCACTTATGAACATACAAATTTAAAACTCAAAGAGTTTTATAACTTGTTTGCATTAATAAGGACTACATAAATCTTAATTAACCTTTTATCTGCATTTTGTAAACATCTGAGTCAGCTGCCTTAAGACATCTGTCACACAATGCTCTCAGCCGCTACATCTAGAGCTGGGCCATAAAACAACCACCATATCTATCGCAACAAATAAATATCAATAGAAAATACATCTGATAGAATGCTGCTCAGCGGGCTGCACAGTTGATAGCACTGTTGCCCAGTGTCTTTCTACATGTTCTCCCTGTGCGTACGTAGGTTCTCTCTGGATACTCAAGAGGAATTGCTTGACCAAAATACAGGTATACTTAACAAGAAATAATAGTTATTGATATCAACTGATATGAAATGCTTATGTCACCATGTGCTTTTCAGCCATCTTGCTGATGGCACTAGGCAGACCTAAAGGTGTTGCCACCTTACTGACCTCCATAAGCCAGTCCAAGAGGATGGCCCTCATCTTGGGCTCCAGATGCGGATGCTTCTCCAGCATGTGGGTATCCTTGGAGTAGGTTCTGTCCTTCTTCAGCATGTTGCTCCACACCACATCCTTACTGGCCCAGCTGACAAATACAGAAGCATTAACTCAAAATCCACCAATGGAAAAACTGGAGGAAACAATTGAAAAATAAATGCTGTGAAAGACAACATGAAATAGTCATGCTTTCTTCAGACGCTAAAAACAAAGAAAAACTTGACATATTTTTCTAGGTCAACCATAATCAGCCAGATGGGCTGTCTTTTAACAAAGCATTAAAAATAGACTTTGCTTTGTGTACTGAACCCAGCAGCTGTCAGAAACTCCAAGTTTTAGGTTCCCATTTTAAAATACCCCAGCCACCCTGAGTGTATTAGGTAGATATAGAAAATAGATAGATGGCTTTTAGAAGTTCACCCCTTGATGTGCCCAGATGGCACCAGACTGGGCTCCCACAGCTCAGAACAATCAACCACTTAACAGAACTCACCACAGCATGGGGAGCGGAGTGCAGTGAACCGGTGTTACGAAGATGTTGTGAAAGTTGTAGTGAAAGAGGCCCGCACTGGTCAGGGAGCCCTGCCGGTCCTCCTCCTGAGGGGGAGTGGAGGTCCAGCTGTGAGGACTTCTGCAATCCACCTCAAGACTACAGCTCACCTGCTAGGAAGAAAGATACAACCAAAGCAACACAATGTGTTCTATAGTTAGGAATGACTTCCCTGAGGGACGATCACAGACAAAAGGAGCTCAGATCAACTACAGGTGGGCTTTTATCATCTCATTTATGACTTATTGTGAAAAAGTTTTGATTGTGTCTTATGAGTCTTAATAAATTATTTTCCATTTTCTCTGTTTGTTCCATGAAAGCATCAATAAATATTGGTACATAAATTATTATTTTT
The DNA here is from genome assembly GCF_027474105.1 of Poeciliopsis prolifica. Classification (NCBI taxonomy): domain Eukaryota; kingdom Metazoa; phylum Chordata; class Actinopteri; order Cyprinodontiformes; family Poeciliidae; genus Poeciliopsis; species Poeciliopsis prolifica. The sequence continues at coordinate 3,030,587 of NW_026562432.1, forward strand.
TTTTTTAATGGATCGGGCGCTGTTTGTGTGTGGAAATAAATTATACATCTTGAAGTTGCTTCCTGCAGAAGCTCATTTCAAATAAAAATGTTTTTCAGGACCATTATAGCCACAATTTTACCTAAACATGAAGTAATAATTGGCTTAATTTTTAGTTTTATAGCAACACTACCATAAAATATTGTGATAAGATATAAATAACAAAGATAATGTTAAAACCACAAATGCAATATTTCTTTCTTTGCTGCAGTAGATGCTTACTGCAGCAAATTATCACCCCTGATGGAAATATGGTACAGAAGATGCACAATTATTTATTTGAATCTCCTAGTAAAAGTTTGGATCCAAATCAAACTGAAGAAATTCTAAACAACTTCCAGGTGAATAATTTCTAAAAGATGTTCTCACAGAAGCTGATTAAAAATGCACACCACACTTTTCATATTTTCATTAGAGAGACGAATTTGAAACTCATAATTTGTTGTCCTTCCACTTCACAATTATGCATGACTTATGTTGGTCTGACACAACGCCTGAGCGCACACAAAGTTATTATGTGGCGAAATGTGAAACGTATTACATTTGATTAACTTCCTAATGATCCTTTCATATTATTCCCAACTTTTTATTTAAAGACAAATAAACCTTCTCATCTCCATGCACAGAGCATGAACTCTGGGCTAACAGTCCTTCCTATCAGGCCAGTTGATGGAAAGAAACGCTGCCAGTTTAAACTTTCTCTCAGAGCCTCCTGAAAGAGGCCAGAAAAATAAACTTACCTCAGACTCATGGTGCTTTTTCTTTGTCATCTCGTTTACCTCTTCATCCGGGTCTGGTAAAAACTACAAATCCAAGATAAAAAGAACGTATGAGCAGATTTCGACCGAGGCTCAAATTAAATAGCAAATGTACAACTGTACAAACACTCATGAGCATCAATGACCAGTTAAGAGCCATTTAATAATTTATTTCAACTAAAACGTTCAACAACTTTCCAGGGAGAAATGATTATATTTCTGTCTTTAATTTCTTAAACCACATCAGGTGGACCACCTCACATAAGCTTTTCTCCAACCCTACAAGCTGAGAACTACACATCCCACCACGAACATAGACATACACACCAAGGAAGACTTGGTTAAATGTCTCTTGGCATACTGGAAATCTCCTGGTTCTTTTCAGTCATCAAGAAGCCTCTTGCTGAATTCTGAAAATGTGTGAGCATTTCTGTCTTAAACCTCCCTGCTTGCCTGGAACAGACCCATAGTTCATAAACAGGGTTAAGGTCCATGTCAATAAAGAAGTTTAATATTGCCCTACCTTATCCATTACCAACACATCACAAACCAGTTCTGAGGTCTGTTTGAAATCATTGATCTGGTAAGGCACTTACAGCAACACAAATAAGGGGGAAAAAACTCAAACATTGTGACGCTTCTACCACCATGACTGTTCCAGTGCTGTTACGCCTCAATTTAACTCCTTCAAATATCAGTCTTCCCTCAATTAAGTTGACATTTGATCACAACTATTAATGCAAATTCCCTCATTCGTACATTTTCACCAGACATCTGAACTTTTCCACAAATCTGACCAATCACCTAAATGTTTTCTGCATTTCCTTTTCTGACTGATCACTGCAACACAGCTACATTTCTCCTGAACCTCCTAATTTAACTTCTTGTTTCACAAAGTCACTGAAAGCCAAACCAGCAATATGGAAGCATGCATGATGCTAAACTGTAACATTTACCTTTTTTATTTTTGCAAAAACCATCTTGAAACTTTCTGTAGGATTTGCTTATGCTGTGTAAACCTTTTATGTTATCTTGACCAATAGAGAATTTTTCTTTTGCACTTTGGCATCTCAGGACATTATTTGATTTGCATTAAGTGGAAATCAATACTTTGCACTTAATGGAAACATCTTCAAGAAGGTACTTGAAAACATTATTTTCACTTTAATAACTATTCAAATCCTGTCTTCATTGTAAAGGTTGTGTGCAGCAATTTGCATTTTTTGTAAGACCATGATATAGCAAAAGTAAGCTAACACAAAACTTGCCACTTTTTGAAAATAGTGCATCAGTAATATTAGGCTGCAACAATCACAAAAAAACATGAACAGCTACATCCTGGAGGGACTGAAACATATTTGTCATTGTGGTCAGAAGCTCTATACTTTTTCTCCTGAAGGCATTTGATTTATTCTTGTGGGAAGTTGCACATTTAAGCTGAGCATGAAGATATCAATTTCACATAAAAAAAAAAAAAAAAATACTTTCCTGCCACTCTCTCTCTTCATGTTGATGTTAAACTGGCTTTAGAGTTCATGTCAGGTTTGAACTTTTGTGATTTTCATAAATTTCCTGGCAATTCCTGATCTGAAATGGGAACATATCCATCCTACAGTTGATCCTGGCATGGCACCCAAAGACTTACTGAGTGTTCTAAATGTACATTTCCTCCCTCTTACATCTTGATATAACTCCCACAGAATCATTGTTTTTTGATCCAGCTCGTGGCTGTAAATAGAGCCCATCACCCAAGAGGAGAGCTGATGTTAATCGATCAATTACAATAACTTAAACCAAAATTCAAAAGACATTCTTCTAGAATCAGCAATTTAGCATTTCATGCTATCCAATACATTTTAATCTGTTTACATAGTATTTGTATTGATTAGGAATTATCCAAAAATGTGTTCAAATGTGTGAATCCAAATAAATCCAAAAAAAATAAAATATTTTTTATGTTGAATCAATATTCACAAATCTCCCAGTTAATGAGGTTCACATCCATGGTGTTGAAGAAAATTTCTGAATGTACTGTAGAAGTTAAGAATCAACTGAATAGTGATAAAGAACAAGCAGCATCACAAACAATAAAACAGAGCAACATCTACTGCTAACTGCCTAAAGGAAGCAGAACCAGTGGACGTTTGTGAGATCAGTGTGCAAAAAGCTTCATAAAAACATGAGTTGGAACTAAAGGTGTGTTCCCGTTTAGACTTCGCAGTAAAGGCAGACAGGCTCTGAATGCTCCTTACAATAGCAACATCTGCCTTCCTCTTTCTCGTTCGCTCTGCATTCTCTTTGGGCGCTCCGACTGCGGCTGACTTCGGTTCCTTCTCTTCCCTGTAAAACAAACACACAAGGAAACGGGACCTTAACTCTCATGTGTCAACGTAAAATCGTGGAACAAGCCTGCATTAACATGCTGTTGTGGCCCAAATAAAGTCCTGTGACAACAGGCCACAGATTAGCCGGATGGCTAAGGCTCTGTAACTTTCTGTCGTCACACTCAGACACAGGTTCAGAACTCATTCATAAACTCAATGTCAGACTCACTGTTGTCCCCGCATTATCCTCTAAGGCCGCTCAAACGTTCAGAGCAAACCTAAGACAGAAAACAAGTCAGGTTAGGAGAATTTTTAAAAAGAAAACTACACATTCATAAATCCCCAACCCCCACGCTGAGCTCCCTCCTTCCGACAAAGCCAAACCAAGCCAGGCGCGGGTAAACTGGTACAGTACGCAGAGCTAGGGCTCTGTGAAAACAGGCCCAACAAGCAAACCTCAACATGAAGTCATTTTGTGACAAACTCCAGATGATACAGTGTTTGTAAAGCTTCACGTCGTCGCCTATTTTAAGGTAAACTCCACTTCTTGCAGCCCGCTAACTTTGGACAGCTGCTTTTCACATAATGGCCGAACAACCAGTTCATCAACAGACACGCTTGAGAGCTTGTTTAACAAATCGAATAAACAAACAAACAAACAATATCAGGCCTGAAGTTAACATTAGCAACACCCCGACTTTTTAATGATTATTAGAAACAGCGTGTATTCCAACTTGTTGCAGTTTGAGTAAGTCAGCTGAGTTTTCAGAAGAGTGAGTTGAAGCCGTGTTAACTCGCTGGAGTGATGGTTGCGATAGTAGCAGCTCACCTCAGGTCTCTGCCCTTGAAGTTCACTCAGTGTCGGTTATTAAATTTGAGCGCGTGGCCACTGCTCGTTCTTCTGGCCGCTTTGTTCGGTAGTGTGAGCAGAGCTCGCGCCTTGCACAGAACAGATGAGTCGACGCTGTGACGTCAGTCAGGAGTTCATTTAAATTGGCGCTAAAACTCCACCCTAAACCGCTCTTTACGTGACTATTTTCACTCTTCTCACCTCCGAGTGGTGCAGTCGAAATGCCTAGCATTTACATCAAGACGATGGTATTTTTAAACTTTGTGAAAAGAAGCAAAAATGTAAGCTTGCAGTGAAGTCAGCTAACAGAAGGCGTGACTGCCGCGGTGACAGCTGCAGGGGCGGTGTTTTCGCAGCAGGAAGTGTCCAGATACCGCGTGGCTTGCTTGTCAGATGTAAACAAACCCCCGGTCTTTTAGATTAAACCAATAAATGTGAACATAATCATAAAATATTTGTAATACTTAAGCATATTTACTTTCTGTGAATGTCCTAAATTGTTGTCACACACGGCCATGCAGATGGGAGCAGCTATTTAAGCACAAAGTCCCAGAAACACCGACCGAGAGACGTTTGCCGCTCTGTTTGTTTTGCCATACGTCACTGACGTCGCCATATTCGAGAGGGTGAATTGTAATAAACAGAATAGTTACTTAGGTTCATTTATGCTGATTTCATGACCCTTAGCAGTTGGACATTGGCAATACTTTTTATGCAGTCCTCACTGAGTTTCTTGCTAAATTTTACATGAATATAAACTGCGACAGTGAAGTTAAACTGTTATGGCTTCTGGAACAGTCTGGCCTTTTGAGCATAGTCCACCATATTTTAGAAGGCTTAAGGTTAAGGCCATTACAAAAGCTTAGTGTTTTGCCAGTTTTACATGCCGTTGGTATCAATGACATACCAACAACATCACTTGTGATGGTGCATCACTTGTGTTCAAATTTCAATCATTAAGCTGTTGATCTGTGTTGCAGGTACTACTGGAAGTAAAGCAGTGCCACAGTTTATTGATGCCACCATTGAAGAATTTTGCTGCAGCAAAACGATTCTATCATATTTTACTGATAAAGCAAAAATTTTGATGTTAATCCAAACAGTAAACATTTATGTCAACATTTTGATTACATTGATAATTACTAATAGTACATTTAAATCTTTTCAATGGGCTACAGATATTTTATTCAATGTGAAGACAATATAATTATTTGTTTAAGCTTTTATCTCCCTTATGGCTTGGACTATAAAAATTGTATATAAAACTTTCAAAAATTATTAATTAATTTTATGATGAGAAATAAATTGGAAACAAATATGGAATAGATTTACTTTAGTATATGTCAAAAATGTATGAAACATACATCTAAATACATTATTACACAAATAAATGTAAAATTCTTTGATTACAACTTTAAATAAATATATAATTAAATAATAAACACAATATTCCAGAGTTATTTTCTTGTTTCATGGTTTCCATTCTGCAGACCTTGTGGAAGTGTTACTGCGTTATATCCCACCATCTCATTACAGGTTGGAGGCTCTTTGAACAAATGCATTTAATAACTTTTTTTCAGCCTTCCATTGATTTTTGTCTTTGAACCTTGCTCAGTCACATGTCCCTCATTCACTGAATTGAAGTGAAAGGTCTCTGCAGCCTTGTGGTTCCACACAAACAACAAAATGAAGTTTCAGAGCCTTTTTGGATCCTTAAAATCTGTCGTCATTGGTATGATTCATGTTAAAGCCTTGCCAGGTAGCTTAACATTTTTATAATCTTTGTTCTCTAATGTTTTTCTGTTAATTTTTTATTGTTCCTGGTGCAGGAGCTCCTGTTGCTGAATGACTCTGGAAAGATTTTACACATTTACTCTTAAACTCCCCACAAATTGACATTGCATAGTATTTTGCAATAATAACATTTTATATTGTGCTGCAGGGATTAGTAATATAGCAATTCTTTTCAAACTGGTGCTTGTTCCTTATTCCAGGTACTCCTCTGGGTTGTTTAAATATGTTGCAGATTGTCAAAGAAGCATGCTGTGAGGCAGAGGTCTACCTTGAAGCAGGCATTGTAAGTTTCTACACATCAAATTAGCATAGCTGAAATCTTCCCTTTTAAATAAGAGAGGAACTCATAAATATCTCATCCAGGATGGTTTGATCATTGAAAACATGCATGATGTCCCCTACTCATTCAACGTGGGCCCTGAAGTGTGCGCCTGTATGACTGCGGTCTGCTCTGCTGTCAGACATGTCTGCCCCACTCTGCCCCTTGGAGTCCAGATCCTATCTTCTGCTAACCAGCAAGCGTTAGCTGTAGCTTTGGCTTCAGGTTCAGCTTTTCATCAGCTAATCAGAAAATTTTCCAGATCATACTGGGTGTTTTTACTCTTGAGTTCAGAACGGCATTTTTTTATGTTCAAATCAACTCTTCCACCGCTTTGATGTGTGTATGTTTTTCAGGTCTGGATTTCATCAGAGCAGAGGGTTTTGTCTTTTCTCATGTGGCGGACGAGGGTCTTCTGAATGCCTGTGCTGGTGACCTTTTGAGATATCGCAAGCAGATTGGAGCAGATGGGGTTCAGATCTTCACCGACATCAAGAAGAAACACAGGTGAAGTGACTGTCTGTTCAGTTAAATCCCTGAACTCACAAATGCTTCTAAATGTGAAACAATTACATACATAAGCATGGCCAGTAAAGTTATATCCACTTGTCATTTTTAATGAAATACAGTGTATACTTTACCTACATTAAAACAGCTCGAGGAGGTGACAGTACAATAATTAATAATTCTAATATCTCATGAGTTATCTAGTTCTGTGGGTCATCAGTGAGTCAATCTGTTTGTTGCTCAGCCTGCTGCCTGTTTGTCTCCAGCTCTCATGCTCTGACAGCTGATGTGACGATAAAGGAGACGGCCCGAGCTGCCGAGTTCTTCCTCTCAGATGGAGTCATCATCACTGGGGCAGCGACCGGAGATCAGGCTGACCCATGTGAGCTCACAGGTACTGGTGCACTTTGTTTAGCTCGAAGCTTCTGCACTATGAAGACAGTATGGAGCAGCATTGTTTCACACTCAATCACTGCCTTGAAAAGAAACCTAGAACTAAAGAAATCAGTATGTTTCTACACTGCCTTTGTGATGAAGGACAGGTCATTTCACTGATTATTTAGATTAACAAAAAGAAACACATCAGAATGGAACTCATTTCAGATGCAATTAGATGATGTGAGCAGCAGAGAGCACTGTTGCAAGAAGAACTGATATTTAACCAAGATGGGGAACAATACTTGAGGTTGAAAGTAACAATGCATATTCATTGTCTTTGCTTTAATTTATGATACACAACATGTCAAAGTATTTAATATGCATACAAGAATCTAAACTCTGCAAGTCCCCTGGGTAAGAACATGCTCATTAACTCAGGCTTTATGCTCGAAAGATGAAAGACACTTACATGTTTTCGACATTTTGAGTGTTATAGTTGCATTAGAAATGTGGCGGTATGAACCTTTAATGTGATTTGAGACATCAATAATTTTTGCTTTCCTGTGGCTAAATTGGTTTCAATAGATATAAAAAAAATATATATGAGAAGTATAGCCATGGTAAAGCTGCGCTATGTAACTTTTATAAACAATGGGGTTTTCAGTCACACTTATTTATGGGCTGCTCAATGTACTATTGGTAGAAAAACAAGTCAACCTCATATGACAACTGTGTATCTGTCATGCTTAGCCTTAGCATTCACAGCAGGCTCTAACAGTAGTGCAGCAGAGAGTCAGTAAGGAGTGAGTAATGGACCGATCTGTCTCTTTTCTCCTCAGCACTGATGTCCCACCTGGTTATTATGATTTGAACTAATTCTGGGGGGTTTCTAAATGCTATATAAAAAGTTAGTTGACTTTTGGGATCCAGGTAGCTCAGTTAAAGAGAGGCACAGCAGATACAGATATTAATGGGTAGAAGCCACTAGTGCTACAAAAATTATTTTACTTTAGAGGTTTAAATGGTTTAAATCCAACAGAAAACAAAGGAATGATAAGATCATTCTCGTTCAAGCTTTAAAGCATAAACCCTCAAGTGATTTTTATAAAAATTAAAGAGTGTATCAAAGTACAGGCTATTGGTTGATGCTTTTGTTTGCTGAAATTGGTGGAAATCCTCAATTTAGATGCATGAATGAATAAGAAGATGAAATTCTGACCTCCATTGACGTGCATCCACAAAAACTGAGAGCAGTAATATGTAATATCTGATATGTTATATCTGGATGACCGATTGACAAATCGCTGATTAAAGGCCTAAAACCATCCCTAACTTCATTGTATGTTACTTCCAAGACATAATTCTCGACTTTCAAAGGATCTTTAAGTGTTTTTCTTTGACCAATAACAGTTGTAAGCATTCCAGTATTTTGAGAGCTTTTTAGTTTGAAAATAAGTCTAAACCATGTCTAAAGATGTCCAGGCTAAATTTGGTAGATTTTTGGTTTAAAAGGGAATGTTTTGTGAACACTAGAAATACTTATTGACCTGTTGGTAAAATTGACAGTAATAATGATAATAGGTTTCACAGCCTCTAATTTCAGTATATTGTCACATCTAATATTTGAGTCTTATCTCAAACACATTCTCTGTATGTTTTCAGCTTTGAGCAATTTAAACATCAGTACTGAGTACCTTTTGTAAGGGTTTTTTGTTAGCTTTTTTTTGTTTTGTGCCCAAAGAAAGGAATGTTTTTCATCCCACTTTTCTATTTTAAAGATTCTTGTTAGAGTGTAATGTGGTGTGAGAGTCCTCACCCAGAAACACCACCGGGTCTAATTTTATCACAATGTCCAACTCATACTGTCAGAACTCAGCCAGACGCTGACCAGTCACATAGCTGAGGGTCTCATGAGTCCTGAAATACAGAACAGGACTCACACTTGCTGCTCTTTTCCTCACACACACACGCACGAACACACACACACACGATTTGTCTGTGTACTGAGCAGGCTCAGACAGAAAGATGCCGGTCGTGTCAGCTTGGAGTTCAGCCTTCACCCTGTCCAAAGTTCACCTGGGCTGATCTGCCCTCAGTATCTCACATTTCATAAAGGCACCTCTCCCTCTGCTTCATCTCTATAGAAACAGGAGCAACTTCAACTTGAGGCAAAATTAGTTTATTTCCACTATTCTTCAAATAATGTTATTTTTAGCTGTTTTTTGTTGTATTTTTCCATTTTTTGTATAAAAAGTTGGAAATTGATAGTAAATACAAAATTTTACAAAATAAGAACTCTTTCATGTAATCTTTTATTCTTGTAGATGACTATTTAAGTCATCACATTTCAAAATGTGAGAACCTTAAATATAGCAGGAAGAGTTCCTGGTGTCATTTTGTCCCATCTTTTCTCCGCACACATTTTTGTCACTCTTTTTCACTACTGTCTGTATGACAGGATGTTTTTTGATCTGTGCTGGAAGTTGATAAGATAAAAGCTGGGAAGATCTATAAAACCATGTGAACTAGACAGAGGTCACAGTAATTTATGAATGAATCAAAGCAGAGTTCTCCTGCTGTGTTTTGCCTTTCCAGAGGTCTCCCAGTCTGTGAAAATCCCAGTGCTCATCGGTTCTGGAGTGACATACGACAACGTTGAAAACTTTCTGGATGCCAGTGGAATGATCATTGGATCTCATTTTAAACTTGGTGGCCACTGGGCCAGTGCAATTGATTCAGATAGAGTCAAGAGATTCATGGCAAAAATCCATCACTTACGAAAGCAACAGAGCTAGTTCTCACCACCACTAAGCTGCTGACTGACAATAAAGGCAGATCAGATTACTTCCTGTTTGTCTGGCCTGTGCTTTATTATTTTAGTCCCATATAACCAGAGCACCTTCTTCCATATGAGGGTCTGCAACCTGCGGCTCCAGAGCCACATGTGGCTCTTTATATCATCCACTGTGGCACTTAATAACTTTGGCCAAAAATACTAAATAATTAATGTTTTAAAATTTAAAGGTCTTTAAAGATGCTATCTGTTTTCATGTAACAATGTAGAGAATGTTTTTTAAACCTGCTGTCTGACTGTGCAGTGGGATGGTGAGTGGTGCTGGGACCTATCTCCAGAGGTCACCAGGTGAAAGACGGAGAATGTAGAGATCAATCAATGTGACAGTGATATCACATTGATTGTAACAATGTGACAGTCATGTCACATTGATTGTGGGAGGAAGCCGGAGTACCCAGAGAGAACCCACACATTCACTAGAAGAACATGCAAAGACCCCCAGCTGCAAGGAAGTGCTACTAACTGCACATTGTGCAGCCCTAAGTATGTGCTTTATCAAAATAATTTTTGATTAAAATATATTTTTAATGGAATGTTACATTCCATTGAAAACTGTATTTGTTGCTTTTGTGTAAATAAGTTTCATAACTAAAATTAAGATGTGTTTATTTTAAAACCTAAAAGCAAAAGTGAAAGTGCTTTTTATTAATTTGAAAATTAAATGATTTAATAATAAAAGCTAAATAAACTAAGTTGTTTCATGTAGCTTTTGTGACTCTAAACAAAAGTTGTTATTCTAGACCAAAGGAAAAGTGGCTGTTGTGGCTGTGGAGGTCGCTGACCCCTCTTCTAAATGTTTATGTGCGTCCAAGTGGCTGTTGAAAAACTACAAACAGGTTTTCATGTTTTTTCAAAGCTCCTGTCACATGCATAGACAATCAGATTGGTAAGACAACAATTGTACTGTTGTTAATAGTCCATCAGGTAAAAAGTATAAAAACATTTATTCATTTTTATGTTGTTTTTCTTTACATGAATACTGTACAGGTCAATACACTTAGAAAACCAACACACTATAAAAGAACAAGCCACTGCAATGCATAATAAATCTTAAATGTTTCATTTCTAAACAAACTTTCTACAGATTTCACCTTTTCATGTTTGGAACATTGTCACAAGTTCCAATTGTTAATTATACAAATTACTTTTCAAACACACACATCACACACTGGTTCTCATGCAATTGTCATAATCAAGACAATTGACATTTGTAAAACTTTATGAAAAAGTAACGTGTTGAGGCTGAGGTCACTGGTTAATAGACATGATGGCAGCAGTGCACAGCTCCCGACAGCAAACTCTCATGGCTTCATCTTTGAGGCAGAGGACTTTAAATGTCTTCCTATGCAGTTATGAAGCATATGCAGAGAGGATCAAGGTGGAGTAATGACAGAGAACCTGAGTAATGATTGGAGGTCAGGGCCAGTTCTCATGCATCCTGTCTAGGTTGATTCCTGCAGGTCAGAAGTTGTAAAGACGCTGGGAAGGACGCCTTATGTTGCCATATCCTTTGTTCTTTGGTGAGAACTGTGTCTTAGTCATGTTGTGCCTGTGGAGGGCGCTGCGACTCAGTTTCTTTCTCTGGGCCTGGCTCCTGGCTCTCTGCATGGCCAGCAGCTGGAGGCCACATGGCTGGGGATTCCCCCAGGCTGCCAGGTGCCAGGAGATGTGCCGCCTCACAGCCAGCGGCCTGAATAAACACATGATGTTGGAGCATTATGAGTGAAGTTTGGACTGTTCTGATGTTTTCCCTGCATTTTGTTAAAACCTGCTGACTTATGAGACTTCGTTTAAGGTTAAGGTTCTCTGATTGATTCATCCATTACCCATCAACAGCCATTGGTGAAAGATTTGGTATGCACGCACTGATTGGCTGAGATAAAGCATCCTATCTAAGTGACATAAAGTTACCTAGAGGTTTCCTCTTCATCGTCATCTGAGACTAGCTCATCCTCCTCCTCTGCTCCCTCCATCCTGCATCTTATCTGGTAAACAGACATGCTGGGATGCTCTATCAGCAGGTTCTCCAGAGGGTCCGCATCAGGGACTGGCAGGGGTCCGCTCTCTGTTTCCAGATAAAACAACCTTCCATTATCACCAGGAACCATGACAACCTGAAGCGTACACTTGTTGTTATTGTTGTAAATCATGGTTCTCACCTGGGACGTTAACAATGACCCATTCCCCCTCTTCAAACTCCAGGAGCTCCTCGTTGGCGCCACCTACTGCTTCAGACTCCTCTCCAGCATTCCCAAGCAAATGAGAAAGAATCTTCCCAATCATTCTCCAAGTCTCGTTTACAGCCTGGAACGTAAAAAACGGAAAGAGCAGTCATGAGAAGAAACACCTTACAGGTTCAGGTCTGCGTACAGGCAGTTTGTTAGAAATAAAAAACACTCAACAGAATGTAGGTCACTGTTGGTGAGAGGCAGCGCCCTCTACAGGCTGTTCCTACACACCAACAGCTCACTCTTTACAGCAGCTGCTCCTATTACAGTCTATCAGCTGGCTGGGTGGTTACATCAGTGTAAAGTTGGGGAACAGATTCCTTTTACAAGCTCATCAGCTGAGTGCCGACCAAGTTGGAATTATCAACTAGAGCGAAGGCAAAAATAATCTGCACACTCTTCTATTTCTAAGGATGGAAGAATCAGTTCATCAGTAGGTTATCTGGGCCAGATGAACTCTTTACACACTAATCAATTAAAATGAGCTGAATAAATGATGGCATCCTGTTAAAGTTTAAGTAATATTTATGTTTGTCAGTCTTAAATTGAAAATCCAAAACAATGTGTCCAGATTTTGACACCACTTTAAAGAAAACGTTAAAACATTAATCACAAGATCCTGACTGAAATAGTATAAAGTCAACACTATAAATAGTGGCCTCCAACAGCATGGATTATTAAACAACTAACTAAAAATAATAGCATGTGCTGCAAGCAAACAAAACAGAAACACTCTTGCCTTGTACACCAAACTTAACCTTGTCCAACCATTTGGACAACCTTTATTTGACATTTTCTTGTTAATTATGGTTGTTTTGCAGCAGACCAGATGGGATGTCTGCAAACATTTACACAATCAGAGTATGACTTCAAAGTTTAGGTAACTCAGTGTGTGGCTGGAACCAATCGGGTCAGAACATGAAAACTTCTCTTTGTGCCTCAAAACATAACAAGATCGTTTACACACAACAGGTTCATTTGGCTCTTCACACATCCATGCACCACTTCATCTGTTCCCACCTCCATTCTTCACCGTACACAAAATGTTTACAAATGTAGCGTTGTCAATCACACACCTGTACACTGCTCCAGTAAGCAGAGCGTAAAGACGAACAGTACAGAGATCCTCCTCCTGGCTCTGATTGGTTGTTTCTGACTGAGCTCTGCAGATGGCAGTAGGACTGCAGGGGAAAGGCCGAGATTTATTTTGGCAGTTCTAATAAATATGTAAAATAATCACGCTCTTTGTAAAAGCTGCATACCACAGCTTTAAAGCTCAAATCTCTCGTAAATTAACATAATTTACAAGAAAATGATCAGAAAATGTATATTACATTTTATCTGTTTGATTTTTTTGTCTCATTTTTGTGCAGACTACTTGATTCTAATGAAATCTGAGAGATTTTCGCATTCTTAACCTCAAATTCAACCTGAAGGACATACTATTATTTATTGCAAAATGAAACACACATTAAATTGTCTGTTATTACATCTGGTATGAAAGGTTCCCCTTGGAGGTCAAGAACTGACGCAAAGTGGGTACAAGACGTCCAACACCCGAACTTATTGCACAATGTGCACATATTTATATGAGCGGTGTCCACGTCATCCAGGCCATGAAAGTCAAGGCACGTTTATTTACAAAACACCATTCATATACAGGACAATACAAAGAGATCCAGATCAACTGTAGTTTTACTTTATAAATCAATAAATGTGCAAACATGAACCAATGCAATACATCACTTCCTGTACTTCCTTGCTGCCAAAACACTCTGGTCATTACTGTACGCTGCCTGACAGCACCAGTTAGTGTGATGGGGGAAAAAGAAACACACAGAAGAAAGAACGACGAGAAACATCAGTTATCAGGCGGAAACAGATGTTAAGGTGAAACATCTACTTTGTAGTTGAGAGTCATCAGCCCCTCACCCACTCTGATCTCTAACTCTGAGCTGCAATACACACTGTGAGCGATTAGTCAGTCCGTCCGTAAAGCAAATCAAATTATGTTCATTCGCAAACTCTGAGTCATATTTCCCACTTACTTGTTTACAAAGTTGATGTTTCTCCAGTACGGTGAAGATGTCGCTGCCTTGTTTTCTTCTGAGTCTGTTGAGATCAAAAAAATTGTTTATCTGCGAGGGGTGAGAGCAGGGGGCGGTCGCTCTTGGGCTGCTCGTCACCGCGTCTGAGCCAATGAGAAGCGACTGTGCTGTCTCAAACATGTTCCTCATACAACTTGAACGCGTGAAGGGTTTCCAAACAATATGGTGAAAAACAGAAGAATGTTCATCGTACAAATGTAAGATTATCTAAAAAAGAAAGAAAATCTTTTAATAAGGCAGATGCTGGTTATTACAGGGTTCGCATCATTAAGGAAAAATGGCGGGGGCATTACTGGCGGAGGTTGGACACTTCCGGCGGCGGCGCGCTGATATGGGGCCGACCCATGTTTTCTTTGGCAAGTCAGAAAATATTTAGCTTGACAATAACTACATCTATAACGAATAGTTGTTGTTGCTGCTGTTGGGCTCCTTTATCTATGTTATTTATGAAAGTATTTGTAAAATAAATATTTCGTCTTGTATATAGAACCGAGGTAGAAACAAAAACAATCTCCCTGAAAATGGAACACAATTTGTGAGTAGGCTACTTAGTTGAATTTTTAGCAATTTCGCGCCAACGAATCGTTTTCGTGCATTTGTTCCAGTTGACAATTTATAAGTTTGATTCGAGTTTCCATGTGAAATCAATAATTCATAAAAACTCATTTTGACAACCAACAACTGAAAATAATCTGTCAGAAATTGTTTATGTTTACTCAGTTGTTTGTTTGTAGAAACGAAGAAGATACAATAAGATATTAAATGAGATTGCAAATTCAGATAAATTGACCTGTTGCTGTTTCTTTCAGTCACATTTCAGCAGGAACTAAAGGCAAAGCAACTTTATTTGTATAGCAAAGACAATTCAAAGTGAAGGGTACGTCTCAATTTAAACCGTGGACATAAATTCACTTGTCGGGTTACAAATGGTGCGCACCCAGTGTGACGTACAGGAAGTGATAGACCAATCAGGAGATCGAAAGAGCAACCAAACATTCGGAGTTATAGAGAGTAGCCCTCAGCAGCTCGTGTGTTTGTGTCACCGGAGACAGAAGTGCTCGCTGTTGGGCTAAGCTAAAGGTAAGAAACCAGCAGCAGAGCAGAAGCAGAGCAGAAGAGCAGCAGCCTCTTCAGCCGGTTGGTCTCTTTAGTTTAGAGCGGCTCGGGCTCAGTTTCAGTCCGGAACACAATAAAACTCTAATGTAGGTGTAAACTGAAAAAACATGTTTACACAGTTCATCCATACCGGCATAAAATAAAAATGTCAAAAGATGAAGCGTCATTCTATACGTTTATTTATGCTTTTTTAAATTTTAAATACACGTTACTGTGTCTGTTATTATTATTATTATTATTATTATTATATTTAAAGTCAAGAGTGTCATGTTTTTGCTAAAAATGAAACCAAAAGTTTTTTCAGCTCGTTGCTCGGAAATCTTTGACACACCTCTAAATCCCTCTTTTTCACCTGCTCCTTCTGTGTTTATTTTTATGACGGAAGTAAAGTCAATGATGTTCATGGTTTTCATGTTTTTTCTGCCTCGGTTCAGGCTCTGACCACTGTCCTACCTCCGCTGTGCTTCAGCGCAGGGATGGCGCCTCGTATGGATGACGTCATGCGCCTGTGCTGTGAAATCTCAGCTCATGACCAGATCAAAGTGGCGGTGAAAAGCTCCGCCAAAGGAGCAGTGGTGGCGGGGGGGACGGCGTTCGTGGGCGGGCTGCTCGGTGGACCCGCGGGGATTGCTGTCGGTAAGAACCAGAACAGAGAAAACAAAGCAGGAGTCATTTTTAAAAAAATTAGGAAGTAGTGCTGGAATGATTTGCCTGCCTTGAAGAGTCTCGCAGATTTCTGCGAGACTCTAGAAAAAATGGAAAATTGGATTTTACCTAAAAGGCATGATGAGGCTTATCTGATTCAGACACAAAATGGACAGGCCACAACAAGTCTAAAAATATGATACTTATTTCTTTGTAGTTTGTACCCCACTCTGTGAATTGCCATTGTATCCTCCCTTACTGCTAGACACCCTTGCTGAAGTAGTGTCACTATGAACTTTCTCTTATCGTAGAAATAATTTTTTTTTAAAAAGAAGTTGAAGCAGGTAAATGTTTTGCTCTGTTGACACGTTGAAGCAGGGGTCAGGAACCTTTTCAACTCAGAGAGCCATGAAAGCAAAATATTTGGAAATTTATTTCTGTGAGAGCCATATAATATATTTTATATATATTATATGGCTCAGTCTTATATATTTTAAGACTGAACTCAACTAAATGTGAGTATAATGAGCCTCAGAATTTATTATTTTAAATAATGTTGTTTATAATACTCACCATTAATGCAACTTCAAGTGCTGCATGAATTTGCTGATGGCTTTGTAGTCTGGTTGGTACTTGGTTCTGTAGTCTGGTTGTTTTAATTTGGATGGATTAAAATAAGTTTTAATTCATCCAAATTAAATATTTTATGTTTTATCTGCGAGCCAGATGCAATCATCAAAAGAGCCAAACCTGGCTCACGAGCCATACGTTCCTGACCCCTGCGTTGAAGGGTCATAAATAATGTGGTAACGCTGAACATTGCCGCCTGGTGGTAGCAACAACACACTGCATCAATTTGCCATTAAAACACAACAGTGATAACAAACTAATTAAATCCTTAGAATATGTAAACTTTAAAAATTAAAAGTTTGTGGCCTTCTTAGAAGTGTGATAAAATTACTTGACTGCTGCGAGTGATCCCATAGCAAAAAGTTGTTTATACAGTGTGCAGAGTATGTTTATTTTATGCTAAACATGTGACTGTGTACTTAAAGTTAATATTTTTATCACCTATATTTTACACTTAAAAATAGAGCAGAAGTCGTAAAAGCAATTTAGTTTCTATAGAGATTTTTATATTTACTTCTGAGCATGTGCACTTACCTTTGACCTTTTCCTAATGTGAAAGGACCTCAGTTCTCTGTTGGAGACACAATTTGTTTATATTTTTTAAGCAAATACAAACTGTCCCCTCTATCATTTTTGACAAAGAAGGACTTCATATTGGAGAGACTGTTGGGCACATTTCACTTTCATTTTCATTCAGTTAAAAAAGATTAAACTGAAGCATTAACAATAAATAACCAAACAACTATTAGCCTGGTCAAAAGTCTCCTACTTTTATCAGAGGTATTTCTTTCAATTTTAATAGTTTAATTGTTATAATACTATAAGCATAGCTGGAAGTTCACTTAGCATATTGTAGCTTATTATTTACATGCTAAGCTATACCTGTAGATGTACTGAAGTTAACCCACACTGCATGTACACGACACTGCAATGTATTAATAAAATTACAAAACAGAATGTTGAGAAACCTTAAAATACAGTACAGTGTATTGCATATACATATTTTATTGATCACATATGTGCATTTCAAACAAAGAACCTCTAGAAATCAAGCTTTTGTAGTTGAAAAGAAAATGAGAGGAAAATGTACCTGGAAAAATGCAAACAAAGAATCCTTCTTTGTCAAAAATGACAGGAAACAGTTTATATGAAAATGTAAACAAATTGTGTCTCTAACTTGTCAGAAACAGGTCAAAGGAACGTGAACGTCTGCAGAACCAAAACTGCATATCTGAATAGAAACAAAAACATTTTACATGGCTTCTGTTCAACATGAACCATTCAAGGTCACAGCCTTGAGGTGCAAATACCAGAGTTCAGTAAACGGAAACTGGTGGGATCCTCTCTTTTCCTCCCGTCTTTGTAAGAGGGCTGGTATATATTAAAAGTGATGTACTTTAATCTTTTCTTCACTTCCGTGGACTAGCCAAGGGAGTCATGACTCATATTCTTTACTTAATTTCTTAATAAAATAATAATCAAAATGCATTTTGATTAATTCTTGATTGACTCAGTGTTTCATCTGAGGTAAGACTTATTTATTTCCTTAACAGCACAAAGAAAGACGTCACGTGATTATACAAAGGGTACCAAAGCTAAAATTGAATTTTTATATACCTATTTTGAAGAATGAAAAACTTTAGTGCTTGTTTGCATATTAGTGTTACTAACAGTGTAACCAACCCTCTGTGTGTTTGTGAGGCGGGGCGGTGGGGGGTCTGCTGGGCAGCTGGCTAACCAGCGGTCAATTCAGGCCTCTGCCTCAGATCCTGATGGAGCTGCCGCCCAAACAGAGGGAGCAACTCTACCAGGACATCGACGGCGTTCTGGGCAGCCTGAACTGGACGGATGCGGCCCAGCTCATCGCCCTGGTGATGGGCAACTCCACGCTGAAGCAGCAGGTCATCGCCGCCCTGCTCAATTACGTCTCAAAGGAACTCAGAGCAGAGGTGCGGTATGGGGACTGAGCTGCGGCTCAACACGGACATCAGGCATTCCTGGTGGTAAATGCTGTTGTTATCAGGGAGACACCAGGAACAATGGCTGCTTCAGTCTTAGTACTGTAGGAAACCAAAGTCATGTTTTCTGTGTGAACTTCATTCCTTTACATCTTGTTGATTTAATTTCACACTTTCCCTATTTCCAACTATGCTGCCTTTTGTTTATTTGAAGTGTCAATAAGTTTTGATTATTTTAGTTAAAGGCCACCTCCATTTAAAAAAAAATTAATGAACAAATCAGTGAAGTGATCATCAGTAGCTCAGGCTGATAACTGAAGAACAAAGCAGGAATTCACAGCATTCACTCCAAAGTTAAAAAGTAAAGATGATCAAGCTTTTTATCTAAACAAAATGTACATGCAGGTCAGGCTGAAATTCTTCAAACCACAAGCTGTGCCTTCTGGTTGGAAGTCATGTTAATGTAATGGATCGGCCCAGACAGTCCTGAGCATGAAGGTTAGGGTGACGATAAAGAGGCCTTCCAACCTCAAAGACCTGGGAGGCATCGGAAATAAATAATGAAATAGAAAATACATCATGCTTGATTTTTCTATTGATTGTGGAGAAGTGTAGAAATAAATTTTGATGTGCCATTTTTACTGAAACAAAATAAAACTTGTTTTTTCAAAACTGATGCATGTTTGAAAATTTGATGCTGTTTAATTTTCTCTTGTCTTCTTAGTTGGCATAAATCATTTCTTTCCTTTGGACAGATCAGTCTTCATCCACTAGAAGGCAGTAAAACACAAGCTATGCATTGAATTTGTTTTCAAAACTTTATTTGGTAAAAACTTCAGATTCACATAATGCAATGACATTTAAACATAACAGCAAATCCTGACTTTTTTTTTCTAGAAACAGCCCTTTTTTCGTCAGGCACAAAAGATGATCACAAAATTCTATTAAAAAAGCACAACATAAAGCTCAAAGTAAAACGGCACTCTTACGAAATTTAATAATCATGTAGTTTGTCATTGTTCTGTAGGCATTTTGGCTTGCAAATGTTTGCAAGCCTGAAAGTTAAAAAAAAAAAAAACTGCCTCCCTGTACTCATCTGAACTTCTGCTGACATCAATATGGAAACGATTAGTTGTTTTTTTTTTTTACTTCAAACTGAAAATTATTCAGTTGTAGGTTTTATTCCACCAAACTAATTTGATTTGATTGATTTTATCCCAGTCATCAGGCATTAACAGAGAAATTCATTTCTCTGATATTTAATCAACATCAGAGGAATTCTGAGCTCAAAGCTCTGAAAGACACGCACAGCCAAAAAACAAAAGAAGTGTTCAGTCAGATGATATTAATGAAAAAGCTAATGTCCTGGAATCTATGATCCAAGTTCACATTTGTCGTAACTGTGTAAAAGTTCAGCAAGCCGAGGGAACTTCCATACATTCAGTCTGGAAACATTCTTTAGAAGTGCAAGACTGGTAGAGACTTGGAATTGCAGCAAAACATAAGCATTGACTCAAGGGAGCTGAATACAAATGTCCTCACACTTTTCAGATTTTTAATTGGACATATTGTTGCATGAAATCCTGACATTAAAGGGGCAGTATTGTGTTTTTGGGGCACATGTAGTAGAATCAAGTAGCCATGTTACCTTCAGTTGTTAAAAAAATATACATATCAAATATGACTTAAAGAAAAATTGGCTTCATGATTGAATGCTTTGAAATTGGGCCTCGTCTCTTTAAAACCTTTGCCTTCAAGAAGTCATCGCAACATGGCTGCTCTGTGACAACATTTTTACCTCAGTGTTTAACTAAGAAAAAGCTCGTATACTGAGCTTCTTGTATCAGCTTCTCAGCAGATACACAGTTGAACCAGATGTTTGCTAATTGCTGCTGGCTAGTCTGAAGGAGCTGAGTAGAGCAGTAGTGGCAGAGGGCTGCTCTGTGAGGTGGAAGCTTGTAAATTGCAACTCTTAAAAAAAAAAAAAAAAAGAGTACCTCTAAGGCAGGGCTAGGTCGACCCACACGTTTTGATCAGCTCAATGGTTTCCATGGAGGATTTCTCAAACATGCATGAAATCATCAAGGCAACACTCCAGGTGTCTTTATGGTGAGGGAATAACATTACAACATGATGTGAAGCTTAAAAAAAGTACATTTACATAATACTGCCCCTTTAAATAAAGTCTGTGTGGGAATGACAAAATGTAGAAAAGTGACAAGAATACACTACAAAGCCCTGCAGTTACACACTGGCACTGTGTGTGTGTGTGTGTTGTGTGTGTGTGTGTGTGTGTGTGTGTGTGTGTGTTGTGTGTGTGTGTGTGTGTGTGTGTGTGTGTGTGTGTGTGTGTGTGTGTGTAGGATGTGATATGGCTCTATCAGAATCAG
Organism: Poeciliopsis prolifica; assembly: GCF_027474105.1. Classification (NCBI taxonomy): domain Eukaryota; kingdom Metazoa; phylum Chordata; class Actinopteri; order Cyprinodontiformes; family Poeciliidae; genus Poeciliopsis; species Poeciliopsis prolifica. The sequence goes on from NW_026562432.1 coordinate 3,051,485, forward strand.
TTCAGCCCGATCTGCAGTATTAAATGGACCTAATGTTCCATTTTGTGTTCTGTAGAACAAAGAGTCAGAACTGGATCACAGTGCTTCTGAAAACCTTTCACACAACTAAACAAACACCACTGTAGAAAGTATTTTCACTCAGTTTACTGACAATGCAACACCACACATGAAATCTACTCAGAGTTCAAAGCTTCAGCAAATATTTAAACCAGTGGAGTGAATCACTGAAACCAAAACCTGAAACACAACTTATGAATTTGTAACTCAAGACAGCTGGACACCCGTTGCAACATGTCTGAATCTAATTAATCGGTCATCACCTATCACACGTTAGTGAAATATTTTGTTTTTCTCATTTGAAATATTCAGAACCTTATGAACTGAACTGTTTATTGTTGGAAGGAGGATCTGTTCAACCCTGATCAAACAATGTGTTGTCATTTCGTACCGCAGTTATCTACTTTAACAATTTGTCTTTATAGTTGAAATATATTTCATGAAAGATGAGAAATAATTATGAAACTGTAATTTGTGACATTCTATTTCTTATAATTGTGACTTTGTGACCTTTGATCAAACCACCATAATCCTGACCTGGTAGGTATTATTTGTTAAAGTCATATAAATATGTCACGTGGTTTGTACAAAATGAGAATCCTGAGTCAGAAACAAACAAAATTAAAAAAGAGCAACTGGTGTGAAGCAGTAGCAGTGTGCAGCAGGGGGTTATGGGTAACGGCAACACTGTTCTTTAGCATCATCGACACTTAAACGACACGCTGATTAAATTCACAATACAGGTGGAGCTAAAATGCTGCTAGTAAACAGCAAAACTTATCAGACACCATTTGCTAAATGAATCACCAATTTATGAATAGTGTGGCATTAAAACCCCAATGCACAGTGTAAACAACATTCATGTCAGAAACAACAAAGTCAGAGAATATGTGAAAACGTTTAAGGCTGCAGGTGGAAAAGCAGCAGTGCTTCACATTACTCAGAGGTCAGAGGTCATGGGTCTCCCTGGTTTTCTAACGTTCAGCTGTTTCCAGCACATTTCTTACATCACAGTGCCCCCGTCAGGTCCGGCTTCAGGCTTTGGGTTCAAGGATCAGAACCACCACACAACGTCTGGAGGCTGATTTGAAGAGAAGTCAAGTAGTCTGATTCTCTTCTCTCAGGTTAACGTCACTCTCCAATCCAGCCATGAGCAAAAATGCAGAAGCAGCTGTGGGATTCTAGTTTAGCAGAGTGGTGAAAAAAGTGGAGCTAAAAATTAGATATGGCATAAAATTATTAGGGGGGAATTTTCCTGTAGAGCTGCAGTTAGTTATTTTTATCAAAAAAAGGTGTAAAAATAGGCATTCTTTAAGCAAATATAAAAACAGACACACAAACAGTGACCAATAGAGAAATATTTCTAGTTGGATATTAAAGAGAAATGCTTTAGGAGAAAATAAAAAGAATGGCAGTGCTTTAAAGCTTGTTTACCCCAACAAGTGATTCCACTGAAAACTGGTAATTCAACATCAGAAAAGGCATAAAGGCATCCAACAATGTGGTTGGTTGATTTAAAACACAGCTAGAAAAGTCAAAGATACGGCAGTGACATAACGGTTACAGTGTGTTGTTGATGGACCATGTGTCTAATCAACTTTTCATGACCAGCAAAGATCCTGTTCTTGGTGTGAGCAAACATTTATAGAATAAAAATAGAGTTGATGTTTTTTTTAAAAGCTGGTTCCATTGATCGTTTGAAGGCAGTCAGGAGAAAACTGATAAAACCCGTCAGAACAGACCAATGACCCGAAGCTACTTTGAGTTAGCAGCAGCTTAAATGCCATATCTCTGGTGAATGCGTTGCTACATAAGGTGTCTAGAGGTGAAAAGCTCAGGCCACAGACATTAAAAGAAATCTAGCTGCAGATTTTTTATACTGCTTGTCTATGTTGTTAAAAAAACATGTCAGTATACGTACAAAACACAAATACTAACAATTACAGAAGGTAAAACACTCACTGCTCAAAAATTCTCAATAGAACCCATCTTCAAAAAAATCAGAATTATCCCTTTAGAAATAGACCATTGTATAGTCTGTGAAGTATTTCTCAAAAGGTGACCTGGGATTTCTTTATTTAGACATAAATATGTTATTTCAACCACAGTCCCTGTAAGATGATTCTAGTAAACAGCTGTGGCTGTTAGGAAACTCCCTTACTGGAAACAAAATCCACACATACAAAAAATGTTTTTTATAAATACCGAAGAGGGATTGCTCCTCCTGAGACAACATGTAATAAACAGCTGAAGTGTTGGCATTCTCTGTGAGCGACTTGTGTGATCTATTTTTTAAGCCAACTAGTGCAGAATGATTGTGTGAAACACTCCCAGACCAACAACCCGGACTCTCAGTACCGGCGGCTCAGTCCAAACCATGAGCCTCATCACAGTGTGAGGACAGACACGACGCAGCTTGAAAGCAGTGAGGCACTACAAGAGTTATGTGCAAAAAAGACTTTTCCCTCTCAGTAGGATATAAAGTATGTAATAAAACAAAAAATGTACACTGTACAATACATCTACTTTTGATTAGAAGTGAGAGTACGAAAGTGTAAGAATGCAGGTGCTGTGTTGAGGCTAAAACTGTTCAGACAGCAGCTCACACAGCCGCTGAGATACGGACTCCTTACTGGTCCGCAAGGTGAGGCGGTACATCTGGAAGAAACAGAAATGAATCAGCCAGTTAGCATCTGTATGATGGTCCCAACAGGAATGTTCATTCAGTTCAAATCTGTTAATTTCTGTAGCATCTATTTGCTACAAATGTCATTACAAGGAACTTTATGAGACAATCAGATTCAATTCAATGGACATGATGACACCTGTATGTCAATCCAACCGGCTCTTGATCCCAGCTTTACCCCAAACATTTAAAGCGCAGGATAAAGTTTGTTCCAAAACCCAAACAAAGTTTGGAAAAATTGAAAAGATGGAGAAATGGCAGCAGCTGAACACTGCGACATGTAGCCGCAAGTGAATCTATTCAATACATCATGTATTGATGATTTTCTCATCAATACATTTTATCCTTAAATCAAAGACTAATGCATCGTGCTGGGTCCAGAATAATAAATGTGAGCTGTGGCCTCAAATAGGAACAGTTTCTTTGCAAAGCAGTAACTTTTCAGACAGGTGGTACAAATATCCACACAGCCTGTTACAATGTTATGTGTGAAAGCCGGACAGAGCAGGTCCACACTACTGACAACACATGTGAGTTCAGACCCATCTTGCAGTGGGGTCATCCCTGGTACTATTCACATTTTGACATGTTACAAACACAAACATCAAAGCAATTTAAAGGGATTGTGAGTGACTGACCAGCAAAGTAGTACACAATTATAGAACATGGAATTTTGTTCAATTGTAAACCATGTGTCATTTTCTTCCCAATTCAATTCTGTCACCTTATGAAAAACAATGAAACACATTTTTCAAAGCACAGCCTTTATTTCAGTGTGTTTACCTGTGCTTGTGTGTTGGGCTCCAGCCTGAGCAGGCAGCCCACCTGAGTGGTCTTAGTGTGGATGATTCCAGCGCCAACGAAGTTCGCCGGATTAGGATCCACACCGTCCAACAGAGCTACACCGAAACCTAACAGCTGGAGGAGTGAAAGCAACAGAACACAGAGAAGTAAGTCAACTGGATTCATTAAAACTCCACAAGAACAACAGCAACATAAAGCTAAAGTCAGATTGCATGTTTATTGAGTCATGGCTAACACTGAGCTCAGCCACAGATAGTTCACACTGACACAAGGGTTCACTGTTTACCTTGGCTTTGGTAACATCTGTGTCCATCTGGTTTTTGGCTTTGAAGACTTTCTGTACCTCTTGTTGAGGACTGGCGACACCAAAAACAAAAAAAAAAGTATCAACTTCAAAATAAAGACAGAGGCTCATAAAACCATCAAGTTTTATGAGCCTTTTCTGATATACAACTTTTCACATTAATCTGATGTAAACTGATAGTTCTGACTTTAAAAACTAAGCAGTTGAAACTACTTTGATTAAAGTAAAGTCAGGCTTACGCTCCAAGCTGCTTCCAGCGCTGGAAGAAGTCTTGGGACATCATCTCCGTGGGCTGGAAGAACTTATTCAGCATCACAGGGAGTTTGACAGCAATGTTCTGCAGTGTTCCACCATATCTGCTCATACAGCATGAAGTTTGTACATAAGTAGCTCAATAACAGAGTCAATACATAAAACAGGGGCCTCATGCATAAAGCGTGCGTGCGCACAAAAAATGTGCAGCAGCATATTTTATGCACAAGTCGGCTTACACAAATATTAACTTTGCATCAAAGTTTTTCTGTGGACAATATCAAACTACAAAGCATCAAAACTCACCTAAATACACTAAGATCTGACTGCATTCAGTGTTATTTAGACCAAGAAGCATCAAACTCGATGTTTTGTCATAATTTTAATATTTTGCTTCAACATAAACGATGAAACTAAACCGCATTTATCCTCAGACAATAAACTAACACACACAAAATAAAGAAAACAAAAGTTTGTGAAAACCTCGCTCGAATGTAAATAGTACTTTTCCTCAGTTTTTGCCTCATTAAGATGTAACGCATTGGTCTGTGCGCTGAAGTGCAAGAAATGCATCTATGGGGTCATTTCATTCTGACTGAAAAAGAAAACAGGGTTGGATCAGCAGATTAACTCCAACCTGCTGATAAAAATAATCATAGGTTTGATTATGTTCAAGGTGTGTGTGCAATCACACGTATATAAGTAGTAGTGCAAAGGTGAGCAACGTAATTGTGGAGCTTTGGCTCTGATGGAGAACATCGTCAATGGAAGGATTCAAAGGGAGTGTGTGTTCAGAGATCATATTGATCTGCTGGGAAATGTTGATGTTGGTTTATGATGTTTAGATTTCTCAGACTGATTATCCTGGAGCTCTGAGCAAAACTTAAAGAGCCGTGTGGTACCGGTCCAGATGCAGTAATCCTGCAGTCTCATCGCCTGCTTAGTGAATGAGCCTTATGGACATAAAGCATTTTACTATTTAGAATAAACGTCCACATTCCCACTCAAGACTCTCTGATATGCTGTCTTTAAGTCCTGGCTCAATGCGCTACTGTTAAAACAGGCATTTGCAGAATCTCTCTATGCGTCCTCAAAGCCTCTTTTAAATAAAATATATAATTATTATCAGTATAAATACTTATACTGCTTCAAACAATGATGTTGCCATGGTTATTTCTACATGTGGTGGCAGACTTCTGGGTATTTATACTAATTAAATATGTATTTATGGAAGCGACAAGGTGGACCAGCAGCTGCGCTCTATTTCCTGCAAATTAGGATTTATAAAAGAAAAGTGTGCAGCCACGTATGTGCATGAGTATGGCTTTATGCATCCAATTTTTTTTTGTGCGCCGCACTTTTCAAAATTTTTCCGAACAGCAAGTTTTAGTGTGAAAACTGCGCACTCTTTTGCATGAGGCCCCAGATCTGTACCGTCTTACCAACCTGAACTGAATGTTGAGGACAGGAGCATCTGAGAAATCAGACACACACTCGATGTTGAGGATCTGCTGGACCTGAGCTCCAGCCTCAATCAGCGGGTCTACTGGCTTTTCCTGGACATTCAGCTGTAAAGCTGCTGGTCAAGGATTCCACAGACACTCACAGAACCAGCAGGAACAAACAGCTGAAAGATGCACTAAAACCGAAGAAAAACATCCACCCAAAGCAAACTGCTACGTTCCTCCCATTAGATAATCACTGCAGGGTGGAAACGTATTTAACTGAAATAGAGAGTCGTTGTTAAAAACAACAGGGCAACTGTTGTTTTGAGACAAGAATCCCGCACAGAAACCATCTTAGGAGATTACTGCTCCCTTGGCTGGGCAGCTGTGGAGTAAAGCAGAGGATATGAGAGCTGAGGACGTCATTACTGCTCACTGAGGTGGAGAAGCTCAGGAACTGTGTGGAGGTCTTGTTGCCATAGAACACATGCATGCGACCTGCAGCGAGACAGAAAGTAAAACATTTCATTCACTCTCCTCCAAACACATTTCAATCTCTCACATAAACTTGTAATCTTAAATGAGAGTTTAACAGAGAAGTGAACAGTGCAGAGGCTCACCCAGGTTCTGCCGGTACTCAGACTTCAGTCCAATCTGGAGAAGCTGGTTCTCGAAGATAACACCATTGTTTTTGCACACAAACCTGAAATATTAACAATTAGCAAATTGTTAAGATTTGTAACAGTGCTCAGTTATTAATACGGTGAGTTATCTTCTGTCAAAGATAAATCTAATGGTCTGTATGAAGGAGCTTGTATAAACAATACAATGTTTTGTATTGTTTATAATTTTTCATGGTACATGACTTTCATTTATTGTCACAAAACCTTCTTCATGTGACTGAAGAGATGTATTACAAGTCAGAATGTTTGTCATTGTATCAGTGGGATTGTTGTGTAATACATTCAGTCATTAAGTTACCTAAAAAAACCGTAATAAACAATTCTTATCGTCACGTTTAGTCATTAGATGAGCTGTGGTTAGTGTCACCTGGGAAAGTGTTCATCTGAGCCCTCTGTGGGTGCAGCACTGCTAAAGTCAGAGAAGACATCCACCAGCAGGCTGGCTCCTGAGGACGGGGCTGAGTTCACACTCAGGTTGTCAGTGAAGTTGTGGCTGGAAACCTGCAGGACAAACACCATTAGATCACTGATCATATATTCTGATAAACATCCTGTATATTCAGATCTTCTTTTTAATGTTTGTGCTTCCATCAGTTCAGAGGCTGCAGTGATTTGAACATGACTGGATCAGTTTGACACAGCGGTAGTTTGGAGCTTACAAATGTCTCATAGTGTCCTTCAGCAGATGTTAGAGAGGCTTTTGTAAAACTATTTCAAACCATTTCTAAGGACTTTTTAAAATCCATTTCCAAACCAGTTTCTGGGGCATTTTTAAAAGTTTTTTTTCCCAAGATGTTTTAGCTGCATACAGTCACATTCAGTGAATTACAACAGGTGTTCCACTGAGGCTCATTAGTCAGACCTTCAGGAAAAAACAACCTTCAGGCAGGACTGGACAACAGATCAAGACAATGCATATCGCAACAGACATATCAATAATACCAATAGATAATACATCTGATAGAATTTTCAGTAATTTCACTGAACTCCGATCCAGAACCACACAGCATTCTGGGAGATGTAGGCAGAGGAAAGACTTTAGCTGCTCAGTTTCTCATGGACAGTTAAGAAAGTCCCTCTGTCTCTCTGGCTGTGTCTGGCCCTCTTTCCTATTGGGAGTTGAACCTTCACCTTTCATTCAGCTGAGGAACCGCTCCCTGCTGCAGGTAATCATCCCCACAGCATAATCCTGGCACCACCATACTTCCTCATGGGAATGCCCAGTCAACGGTAATGTACAGTGTTAGTTAAATTTAGATGTGCATGCTTGTTATTATGCCTTTTTATCTTTTTATTTTGTACTTAGGTCATACTTAAATTAAACGTACACTAAGACACGTCTCTCTCAATCAATAAAGTATTTTCTATTGTTCTGTTCTATTCTAGATTTCCACCATAAAGATTTTCTTTGTTCATGTGACCTTACTGTATTTCCAGTTCTCAGATGTTTTTCATTTTGAAGAACCCCCACATGCACAGAGAGAACATGCAAATTCATGCATAAAGAGCCCAGGTTGGAATTCAAACCCAGGACCTTCTTGTTGCTAGGCAACAGGAACAACTGCTCCTCCTTGGGAGAAAATGCAAACTGCACTGAAAATGTAAACATGTCATGTACCATGGTTTTGGTGGGGAGCATGGTGGTGCTGGAGGAGGGATGGGGTCTGTCTGTGGAAATGAGCTCTTCCAACAGAAACTGAGGAGGCTAGGCACAAAAAAGAAGAGGAGAGGAGCAGAACAATGGAAAGGTAGAGACTGAGGATACAGAGGAGAACGATGGAAACCCAGGAGGAGGACAGGACAAAAACACTGTGGATTCAGATGAAGCGTCTATATTCTTCTGATTTAGTCATGATGCTACCTTGCTGGCCACTTCGGCATCCTCAGGGTGTTCACTGCTGCCGTTGACATTCTTTCGGGAATCATCCATGTCGGGCAGTTTGCTGGAACCCTTCTTCTTCTTCAGCTTGGCCAGGATGGACGACTCTCTCTCTGGGAATGGAGGCATTTCTTCTAACACGGTGGCCTGGGGGCAGAGAGAAAACGACGCTAAACCCACAGGAACTGACCGACAAACGCTCTGCCTACAACCTGAGGAAACTTTGGAAACTTCATGTTTCTTTGGAAACTTAAAAGCTTTTCAGCAAAACTGAAACACCGAGTTCCATTAGATAAAGAATTAAAATCCACATTTTTCAAATGATTTAAATGGATCTTATGTGTTTTTGCTTGATGATTTTGATGATGGCATTGGACAACATGTAATGTTTGTTGCTTGTTTCAGAACTGAAGACTGCATGATGTTTTAATAATGCAAAGCACTCTGATCTGCTTTGTTGCTGAGATGTTCTACACACTTAAATTTGATTTGACTTCATGTTTCTGAAGAGAATTGTGAGCAACAGATGTCCTCAGGATCTGCTCAGGTTGTGGCATGCTGACAAACTTCTACCAAAGACCGGAGTTTGAAACTGAATCAAAATTATGCATCAATAAAGTCTTAGTATAAGAGTGTTCTCATAAATTGAACTAGTTTATTTCAGCTATACTTTAAAAAATATGTATTTTTGCCTCTTTTTTATTACTGACTCAACATGTGAGTCTAATTGTACCAGATACAGTTAGGGCCAGAAATATTTGGACAGTGACACAGGTTTTGTTATTTTAGCTGTTGACAAAAATATGTTCAGAAATACAATTTATATATAGTATGGGCTGAAAGTGCACACTCCCAGCTGCAATATGAGAGTTTCCACATCCAAATCGGAGAAAGGATTTAGGAATCATAGCTCTGTAATGCAGAGCCTCCTCTTTTTCAAGGGACCAAAAGTAATTGGACAATGGACTCTAAAGGCTGCAATTAACTCAAAAGGCCTTTCCCTCATTAACCTGTAATCAAGTAAGTAGTTAAAAGGTCTGGGGTTGTTTCCAGGTGTGTGGTTTTGCATTTGGAAGCTGTTGCTGTGACCAGACAACATGCGGTCAAAGGAGCTCTCAATTGAGGTGAAGCAGAACATCCTGAGGCTGAAAAAAAAGAAAAAAATCCATCAGAGAGATAGCAGACATGCTTGGAGTAGCAAAATCAACAGTCGGGTACATTCTGAGGAAAAAGGAATTGACTGGTGAGCTTGGGAACTCAAAAAGGCCTGGGCGTCCACGGAAGACAACAGTGGTGGATGATCGCCGCATACTTCCTTTGGTGAAGAAGAACCCGTTCACAACATCACTGAGGTCCAGAACACTCTCAAGGAAGTAGGTGTATCTGTCTCTAAGTCAACAGTAAAGAGAAGACTCCATGAAAGCAAATACAAAGGGTTCACATGTAGATGCAAACCATTCATCAATTCCAAAAGTAGACAGACCAGAGTTAAATTTGCCCAAAAACACCTCAAGAAGCCAGCCCAGTTCTGGAAAAGTATTCTATGGACAGATGAGACAAAGATCAACCTGTACCAGAATGATGGGAAGAAAAAAGTTTGGAGAAGAAAGGGAACGGCACATGATCCAAGGCACACACATCCTCTGTAAAACATGGTGGAGGCAACGTGATGGCATGGGCATGCATGGCTTTCAATGGCACTGGGTCACTTGTGTTTATTGATGACATAACAGCAGACAAGAGTAGCCGGATGAATTCTGAAGTGTACCGGGATATACTGTCAGCCCAGATTCAGCCAAATGCTGCAAAGTTGATTGGACGGCGCTTCACAGTACAGATGGATAATGACCCCAAGCATACAGCCAAAGCTACCCAGGAGTTCATGAGAGCAAAAAGGTGGAATATTCTGCAATGGCCAAGTCAATCACCAGATCTTAACCCAATTGAGCATGCATTTCACTTGCTCAAATCCAGACTTCAGACGGAAAGACCCACTAACAAGCAAGACCTGAAGGCTGCGGCTGTAAAGGCCTGGGAAAGCATTAAGAAGGAGGAAACCCAGCGTTTGGTGATGTCCATGGGTTCCAGACTTAAGGCAGTGATTGCCTCCAAAGGATTCGCAACAAAATATTGAGAAAAAACTTTTTTGTTTGGGTTATGTTTATATGTCCAATTACTTTTGAGCTCCTAAAATGTGGAGTGTTTGTAAACAAATGTGTACAATTCCTACATTTTCTATCAGATATTTTTGTTCAACCCTTTAAATTAAACGTTACAATCTGCACTTGAATTCTGTTGTAGCGGTTTCATTTCAAATCCAATGCGGTGGCATGCAGAGCCCAACTCACGAAAATTGTGTTACTGTCCAAATATTTCTGGCCCTAACTGTAAATGTCACAAGTGGGAAAAATTATAAAATAATTTGTTGTCTCACATTAGTTGTCTCAATGTGAACAAAACAAAGTTTTGTTCTCTATGTGAACAGAGTTTTGTTCACATTGCAGAGAAACTGAAGTAAATTCACACTATTCTGATGACGCCCTAATAAAGCAGAGGAACATCCACCCTCACTGTATAATCCTGAGTCTTAAAGCTTCAGGTTAGCTGAATGATGTGCTTGCTGACCAGTATGTCAGTGCTGGCGATGCAGCTGAGCCTCAGGTACTCCACTGCCCTCTGCTGGAGCTCCACATCGGCGTTGCGAAGCTGGCTGTCTGAGCGGAGGACATCTTGGATTATGCCTTTCACCTCTGGAAACAAGTTGATGAACTTGATGTACGCGGAGAGCAGCAGGGCCCGGGTCGGCACCGAGCACAGGTGGAACTTGGAGTGAAGCAGGTTGAACTGGACCAGGGGGCTGCAGAGAAACAGGTCATGAGGAGCTGAACCTTCAAAGATTACAAACGTCTGGTCAGAAGCATTGTCAATTTTCAGCACCTGGAGCGAGGGTCACCAGCAATCAGATTTCCAAACTCTCCCAGAATGTAACCACCCACTTTCACTAGATTCTCATGACAGGCTGGAGCCTGAAGGGCCTGCACACATTCACATGGAGAGGAACAACAGTTTCTGTCAGGTAAGAAAAAACACACTAACACAAAGTGCGTATCCAACTAAAGATACAACCTTGGTCTAATCAGATCTAATAAAACCTGAATTCAACAAGCACTCTGTTCTGTTGGACAGTGATTTTTACCATTATGCAGTTTGTTCACTGGCTGTGTCTGGCCAGTGAACAATCTACCTTTAAAATGGTGGATTCAATTCATTTTAAGAAGAAATGCGCAAATCAGTCAGATGTCGCTGACATGATGAACAGGTAAAATAATAAAAAATCTAATTTTATGATAATTATTTAGGTTACTCAGCCCTCAGATGTTTGACTACTTTTTTTGCTTTACAAATCAATTGTGGTCAGCAAAATTTGGCTTTTTTGTCAAAAAAAAAATAAACTAATAAAAAAATTCTTTAATGTCATAGAGAAAACTGATGTCATCAAAATAATAAAAAATATTTTACACCCCTATGGTATTAAGTATTAAGACAGTATCAAATAACCTTATGGGATAATCTTTCTTTCATTAAAACTGAGAAGTCTTGGTCTGATATAATATCAGACCAAGACTTACTTCAGTTTGTAAACTTCTGGTTTCAACAGTACTTATCATAATACATATGACTATTCTAGCAATGATGATATTGATTATCATTAATTCACATTTTACTGACATTTTCTTTTGACTTCAGACTGAATCTAGAAAGTATTCAAAGCCCTTCACTTTTTCCATGTTTAGTGATGTTACAGTCTTGTTCCAAATTATGCTAAATTAATCTCGTTCCTCAAGCTTTTAGTGGAAATATTGAATCAATAATTCAGATTATATTATTAGACGCCTGTCAGACGAGCTTCCTCTGGAGTACGCATAGAAAAAAACCAAGTGAAGTGAATGTTATTATTGAAGACATGAATCACAGTTCCCACCTCAAACACGGTCTTGGCAGCATAGCCTTGGACGTCGTCCCGGTTGATGACGATCTGGATGACTCGGTACCACACCTCCTCGCTCACATAGTCGCCGGCAATGCGGATCAGGTTGAGGATGGTGTCCACATACCAAGTGTAATCTACCGCATACTTCTCGGCCAGGATGGCCACCTTCAGCACCTGTGGGCGACAATGCAGAGGCTGAGGAGAACTTCTCACGCCGAGACTCAAAGCTGAGCATGTGTGTGTTGATGGCCTACAATCTCCTCTCTGATTGAGTAGTCTGCCGTCTCCAAGTAGCTCAGCATCTCCGCTACAATCTGCTTGGAGTTGCTGCGGTCACACATGGCGTAGAGAAGGTCGACGGCCCGCTGGCGCACGCTCACATCTCTCTCAGTCTGCACACACATACCAAGCAGAGATGTGGTAGACGTATGACTACCATATGACTTTAGGAAAGAAACATGATTGGCCACACTGAATGAAAGAAGAAAGGAAACACTCCATTTATGTTTTTGATGACAACAACATAACATAATGTAAACCTAAAAAAAGTTTAAACACTGCCACCTCCAAAACCAGCTGCAATAAACAGAACTGTGAAAACTGTCCTGTTCTCTCTTTACTGTCTTTGCAGATAAATCAAATGTTCTTTCAGTCATTACTGCAACTGAAGGTCTGAGAATTCAAAAAGTCTCCCAGTATAACTATTTAGGATTTTTAATTGATAATTCTTTGTCATTTACTTCCCATATTCAACAGGCTGTGAAGAACCTGAGATTAAAATTGGGATTTTAAATCAGGATCAGATCTTATCTTTATGGTTGATACTTTTATGTCTGTGTTGGACAGTGGAGACATTTTATCCATGCATGCTTCTCTTATGTCTTTCTTCATTGGACACAGTTCATCATGGAGCCTGAAGATTTCTGAAAGGTGGGTTTTATCCATCACTGTACAATATATACAGTAACTGGGATGGATGAATAGACCTGGCCACTCGACTCCTCCATTATAAGACCACACTCGGATTTCTACATTCATATTTGTTGAGAAACAGAAAAAGTCCACCAGAGAACACTCTGTGAGAACTTTTTTTTTTTTTTACTTTCAGTGCCTAAAGTCAGAACTGAACTTACATTCATCTTCTTGGAACCAGTTGCAGTACTGCATAAACTTAAAGGTGATGTTGTCACAAAAAATTTTTAAGGTTGATCTCTGATTTTGAGAAGGACTCATCTGTCTACAAATGTGTTTTTGTTGTTTTTCTAAGGTTTTAGCAGCTCTAGTAGTCCTTATTTGAAAGTAGTCAGACAAAAAGCAGGTTGGAAAAGAAAAGGAAGACATACGGCAAAGGACATCAAGTCACATGCTCTTCACTATTCATAACTCTCTAGACTTGAGTAAATACACTAGAGTTCATTTCCATTCTGCAGTGTGATATGTTTAAAGACCATTAAATTGCCTCATAGCTCAACAGTATTGATCCACATTCATATAATGGCGGTTTATAATTTCAACAACTTATTACTGTGCATATTAATTATTTATAATGCACAATAGTCCATAATCTCCAGTCAATCAGTAATAGGAATCTTAGTCTCATGTTTCATCCAGATTATTGCAGAGCTTCTAAGTAGAGTTTATTTGGTTTGATTTACTTGATGGATTCATATTGATTCTCTCACTGTACAGTAAACAGGTATATAACAAAAAATGTAAATGTTGTGAAAATGTTCAGTATTTCAGAAACTAAATCTCATACATCATGTAGATTCACTGCACATAGAGTCTTTCTTTCTTGTAATTCTGATGATTATGACTTTCAGATAATATAAAACCAAAATGGATAGAAAATTAGAATGTTAGCTAAATAAATAAAACTGAGCTTCTGAAAAGTATATTCATTTCTATGGACTCAATACTCGATTGTTTTTTTTCTTGCATGAATTACTACATGAATACAGCATGAAACATTTCTGCTTTCCATTCTTAACAGGCATGGAGAGGTCCACACTGATGGGGTCGTCACATTTCCTACCAGAGGTCCAGAAACTCACCTTTAGGGCGTTGATGACAGTTTCGATGTGCGTCTTCACGGCTTCGTGTGAGAACTCGGAGCTGGCCAGCGTGCACATGCTCTCCAAGGCCAGGTAACGGAGGTTAGTTTCTCTGTGCTGCAGGAATTGGCCCAGCTGGTTGCAGGCTCGTACCAACAAGTTGGGTTCACTGAGAGAAAACAAAAAAAGAACAACAGGATGTACTCAGATCTTCATGCACTGAATTGGACTCATCTGTCTACAAATGTGTAGACAGATCTGACACTAATATACAACATACTAATATACACTTTGCTCTTATTGCAGTCCAGGTGTAATACTCTTACTCATCTATAGTTAGTACTATATTGTAGCGTCATTGACTTGAGGATTTGGTCCTCAACATGTAGAGACAGCATTGTTAAACATCTCAGTTCCTCCTAGGTAACTGAGCAGGTTAAGAAGCAGATAGTGACCAACCTGTCATGGTGGATGATGAGGGCAATGGCTTCAAAAAGAACAGAGTTTTTTGCATTGGAGTGCTGCACCTTCTTGGACTTAGGCGGCTCCTGGGCTTTATTAAGGATGGTCTCCAGACACTCGGTCAGACGACTTCGCAATGACGCGTCCTCTGCAACAACCAGTCAGATTACTTTAAAATTCCGACGGTAATGTGTTAATGTTCTTAAGCAGGTTGGCACGAATGCATAGGGACTGTTTGGTTATTTTTAACAAAAAATAAGTTTTATCCCAATTATTCATTGCTTTATGGTGGCGTACCAGGTGGAGGGTAGCACTGCAGCAGGCGCAGCAGTTTGACAGACAACCATGGAGCAGCAACAAAGTAGTAGGTATAGTCCTGCAGATCGATGGATGCAGAGGTCACAATCTGTAAGACAGGAAGTTGGAGATGGTGAAGTTAGGCCTGAGATGGTGCAGAGCGCCATGAGGGGCAGCAGAGCCGTACCCACCCTACTGAGCCTGGCCACAGCCAGGGACACGGACGTCTTAAAGTCATCTGGACTCTTCTGGGACAGGGTGGTGATGAGGCTGGTGGCTGCTGTGACTACTCCCTGAGAAGGGGAACACACACACAAGCACACTACTTTGGGATACAAATGGAGACTGTTTCTTTACACTTTTACTTTTTCTTAAAACAGTGAAAAAACTTTAGACCCCAAAAGGTATTTGTTTTTCAATAACACATTCTGATTTCACAGTAAATATGGGAAATCAGCAAATGATGGAGGCCAGGCCACTGTAGAAAAGAAACGAAAATATGGTGGCCACAAAGAAGTACATTTATGCCAAAAAAGATCTCTCCAGATGAATTTTTCATATTGTCACTGTTGGACACTAATGGTATAAGTCATTTAATCAAAAAGGGATTTTTTATGTCTGATACATTTATGGGAAAGAAAGATATGATGGTTTTTTTATTTTTCTCTTTTAACCAAAATTTCTTTGGCACTTAGGCCATTATATTAGGAAAGTGACACTGTTTATGACAAAAAAGTGGATCTTTTCTGTTGCTAAAAGGCATAACTTTTTAAGAACAAGCAGATAATTTTTCATAGTTAAAGGCATAAATTTACAACACTAAATCTAAGATGTGGTCAGACACTTGCGACAAATCAGCCAAAAGTTCCTTAAAGTTTAATTGGTAAATAAAGCTTATCTTTAAATATATAATTTAAGTTCAGAGTGCATTGTGAAGTAATGCTCTTATTGTGAATGAGATAAAAGAAGTGATGTCTCAGTTCATCAGCTGCATTTGCAAACTAAAACACTAAGAGACTGGCTCTAGCCAAAAGCTTTGTAATGTTGCTACATGCAGATCTTCGACTACACAGCTGCTGGTCCAAGACCTCTGACCGATTTGTAACCAAGGTAACCAGGTAACCAGGCAACCAGGATGTTGCACAGCCTGCTTATGTTTGGCTGAATGTTAATCGACCTTAGTCATCAGAGAGCAAATGGCTGACGTAAGTTGAAGTTTTGTTCCAGCATGTCGTGCAGTCAGATACATATCTTCATAAAGCCTTGTGTCTGGGACAATGTGTGTGTTTCACTTTCAAGCCTATCCCGATTTGTAAATAGCACAGACCCTAAACACAGCTGTAGTGATGTTCTGATTCTGAAGCAGAAAACTAGCACAGGTCTTACCAGGTGCTGATCATTGAGCAGGTGGACGACCCGTGCTGTCCACTCCCCCATAGGCACCAGGTCAGGAGAAGTCCTGTTGAGCCGCAGCAGACACAGCGCAGCGCTCTGCTTCACGCTGTCCATGGTGTCCCTGGAAATAAAAATCATCTCTTCAACATGAGTCATACTAACACAGAGACAAGCACTGGAAAAGCTTAGTTAGTGTGAAACATGATCTCCTCCAACATCTACTAACACCAGCGTGGCAACCAACAACCTTCCAGGAAGAAAACCAGGGAGAAGTAGTGTGTCTATATGTCCTACTGATTTGTAATTTGAATTTAACAATAAACATATTTAGGTGGGATTAAGGTCAAGAGCTCAACACATAGGAAGCAATGTTGCTCACTTTCCACTCATTTCCTGTGGAACTTGCATAGGACTAAAACAATTCATCAGTTTAATCCTGATGAACTGGTCACTGAAATAGTCATCAACTAACTTAGTAATCGATTAATCGTTGCCTGGCAGATACAGACACAGATGCAACTCAGATAAAAACCCTCTTTGTTTGTAAATATTATCTTTTATCCAAAACTCCTCACGTTGCAGTTTAAGCTTCACCTGGCTCAAGTTCTCTAAATCGTCAGAATAATTAATTACTAAAATAATCATTAGCAGAAGCCCAGACTTGTGTGATGAGGTGAAAGTCGCTTGCTCCCTCAAGCCAAGTGACTGGTGAAATTTAAATCGTCTACATGTAAATGTGAACTCAAGCTAACTACAAAACACAAAAGTTCAAAAATGTCCAACTTTAATTGCTGTGTCGAGCTCAAAGGTGTCCAGCCCATCTCTCTGTGTGATACACACTGCTACTGTTCTATAACACATGGAATTCTGCATCTACATCAAAATGTTTAATTTTGGTTTTTGTCTGCTTAGAGCATCTTCTTCCAAATATTGACCTTTTCTAACACATGACTTGAGGCAAACTGCAAATAAAATTTCTACAGGCCTGTGGGGAGCAGGAGACCCAGAGCCTTCACCGGGTTATCACCCAGTGCAGCGACAGACAGACCGAACATAGTTAACAAGTCTTAGACGTCTCCTGAACGTTTTCCCAGAGCTGTCTTCTGTGAGACTTGTCTTTTAGAATTTTGCAACATGAATCAGCCAGAAAACTCTTTCTAGCATCAAATTAGAATAAGCAAGTGTGAAAGACTAGAATATTAATATCAGTTTTTGTTTATGAATGAATAATTTTGTACAAACCCTGCCACCAAGATTCTGGGAATCTCTGAAGCAAAAGCCTCGGCCATCTCTCTGCTCCCCACGTTAGCGATGCAGTGCAGAGCCAGGTTCATGAAGGTCGGGTTGCGGCTGGCGAGGTCGTTCTTGATGGCGTTGTTGATCAGACGGATGAGGTCACTGTTGGAGTTCACCAGCACGGAGATGAACAAGTAACCCTGAAAAAGCAGGAAGTAGCACCAGATGACAGACACATGAATGAGTCAAAACATTCTGAAAATCCTCTTTGTCTTTATTTGTCCTGATTGTGGTTCCTAAACCAGCTGGACCCGCCATGGCAGATGGTGGATTGATGCTGCTCAGTTGTCCAATCAGAGCTGAAACAGCAACAAGTATTCTACTGATGTAGGAAGAAAACATCATCTTAAAGGATTTATGCACTGCTGAACTTCTGAAGATGTTCTCTGATGTTCTTTAACATTATTAGTGGATGATCTCACTATGACAGTACTTTTCTAACCAATACAAATCAAGTGCTCAATACATGTGAGGAAGTGCTGCGGAATCAAATTAATTTTTACGTCTGCACCATGGACTGCGCCTTCTGTCAACCCTACAGTTTTAAAGCATAAATATGACTTTTAAAAGTACGTAAATCTGACCTTGCAAATACATTCACAGAAGATTCCATCAAGTTGTTATGTATTAAATAAAGATGTGATCAACAGCACCGCCGGAGGATGTGCTTCGTCTTTGACATGTCATATTGTTTGATCCAGTCAGACTGAGCTGTGAGGTAAAAACAATTAAAAGAAAGAAATACATACAATTTGCTTTTCGGTGTATTTGTTGGAGCTAAGGAGATTGACAGCCTCCATGTGTCCAAAGTCGATATCGTGGCCCAGAAGGAAGATGAAGAGCAGTTTGCACACATATTTCTTTTTGCTGTAGCCATCCAAAGCCTTGTCTCCTATCATAGCAACACAGAAAACATAAATTAACGTGAAGTGTCTTTGAAAAGCTTAATATTTCATTTTTGGAATGATCAATTATTAATTAACAATGTATGAAAACATCATTATATTTTAAAAACAGTGATAAACCCTGGTGGCTCAGGATATCAAAGCTTCAGCCTAAACCTAAGCTAATATGATTTTTTCCTGTGAGACTTTCACACTGTGGCATAGATAAAACTCAACACAATGGCAGAGTGCATCCCTTCAGCTTTGAGCAGTCTGTTGTACGACTTCCTGTTCCTCAGGGTTAGAGTGTTCCAACTGATCACTTACCTTTAAATTTGGAACGGATGTTGGCGAGCTCTTTGTTTATCCTCTTCACTTCTGCCTCCTTACTTTTACCTTCAAACAAAGAGCTTCAGTCAACCACAAATGTTTTATACGTTTTTAAAAAATGAGGCAGACTTCTTGTCTGCTCAGAATCTACTCTGAGTAAAATCTCTGAATATAGATGAACCATATGTCTGAGGTAGATATGTGCTCAATTTGGGTTAAAAAAACATGCTTACAAAGACTGTTAAAAATCAGCCTTAATTAAATTATTTCACCGTTTAATAATTTAAGAAATAAAAATAACAATAAAGAATGTAATAAAAGGTGCAGGATAGAACCCCACACTGCAGTCTTTCTGCATAGTCTGGATGTGTGTGCTCTCTGGGTACTCCTGTTGCCTCCCATTCTCCCAAAACAGGCCCTAAAGGTCTCTCTAAATCTCTCAGTTTTATGCTTTTGATAAGTTGGTCCAGCTCTGTCTATCATGGAACATGGTCTAGGAAATCTTAATTAAGAGCAGTCTTAATGGAATCAAGATAATCTAACCTGCTACAGACAACTTAAAATATCAGGTCTGAAATCATTGCTTGGAAACAACAGTGAAATCTTGTGGAACTGCAGGAATGTGTGACACCAATGTGTCTCTCACTCTCATGGAAAGAGTGACAATGCCTCTTTTAAATAAGAGATTATGACAGGAAGGCTTCTTAATATTATTTTCAAACTTATTAAGGATAATACTGCAATGTCATATTTTCCTAACTGTGAGCAGCCTGAGCAGCAAATATTTTTCAATGGTTATACTTGATGAAAAGTAATTATCTGACTTGGGGCACTTTTATAGTTTGAGGTTTGTAAAAACTAAATACTGAAAGATAAGTGAGACATTTTTTAGTTCTTTTCAATAAGGTTTTATTTACACCTGTGTGTAAACTCAAGAATTTAACAGAATTGGTGGATTTTTAGTAAATCAGTGACTCAACTCTGCAACATTTAAATGTTTAAAAAATCATTCAGAATGATAATAAAGTTTTACTTTGCTGAAAACACTTTACTGTTAAGCCAGTATAAATATTGTTCTATTGGACAGACCAGACTTGTAGCAAATCACCATGGTAACTAATGCGTTTTTTGCTGTTGTGAAACCAAATTCAGGATCAGCTTGGCTTAATTATCTGTTTAGGAAACAGCTCATGATCTGAAGGTCTTTTCCATATGTATATATATATATACATATGGAATATATATATACATATGGAATATATATATACATATGGAATATACATATATATATATATATATATATATATATATATATATATATATATATATATATATATATATATATTAATCTCCATCTTTACTTTGAATTGCCCAGTTTGACTTGCTTGTTAAGAATCACCTCTAGGCAGCGGTTTGGTCCACGCCCTAATGTTATGTTAGCCTCTTGGAGCTAACAGGTAACACCGCTGAGTAACGTTCAATACACAGCTCTCTATCTCAACGTGCAGTTTGCTTGTACAAACACTTGTTCAAATGACCTCGAAAAGAAGACACGGAGCTGGCAGAGTCCACCTGCGTTACACTGACTACTTTACATTAGCTTCATTCCGCAAAGGTTCAAAACAAACTTACAGTTCCTGATGTCTGAAATGAACACAGCCAAACCACGCATTCCATCCCCTTTAGAGACCGCGGGCATTTTGTTCACTCCGTTTTAATGCGAACTGTTTCTGAGACTAAGAAAGATACCGCAGTAATGAGGAGCAACTTTGTTAAAGTTGTTTTGCTACACAGTTAGCACTACAGGCGCTGAATAACAGGAACCAGACTGACTGCGGCTGCGTTCCATTTCGCGCAGGCTGCGATCCGCAGGGCTTCATTCCAAACATGTAGTTTATGACATTGAAGCTGCTGCTATGCTACAGAGAAGCAAATTTGACTGTGAGCACAGGACACTTGTTTTTAAAATCTTCATAATCGTTTATCATTAAGCTAGGCAAACTTTATTTCCCTTATTACAAGTTTTTGTAATAAACTTGTAATAAGGGTTCCTGCTTCAGCGAGAGGAGATCTAAATCTTGTTAAAACACAATTGTCTTTGCTTAAATGACAAAAAATGCAACAGTAAAAAAGCAACTCCTCATGAGATACATGAGTATCACCTAAGAAAAAGAGTGAGAAAATAGAGTCAGAGGGAGTCTCTTCATGCCTCTTTAAGAGATAATAAACTGTCAGAGAAATGTCAGAGCTATCATCAGCTAAAAAGAGTTTCAATCTTATTCTAAATCTGTTCTTTTTTCAAAAATATGCTCAAATCCATCCATTATTTTTCTCTGATCTTCACAACTTATACCTTTCAGAAGAAGAAGAATTTCAAAACCAAGAGAGAAATGCATGTAGTTTCCAGAACACTTGATCTCTATTGAGCAAGATTATCTCTGTGTTCGCTAAATCTTATACATGGAAAATATTTCATAGTAAAATATTTGGATGTACCATTTTAATCTTCTAAATTGTGTCATTTCGATATGCCCTGAAAAACAATAGGGTGCTTTTTCTATAAAGCTAATTAACTGCAGCATCTATTATCTACATGAATGATTTCAACATGACTGAGTGAGGTAGAAAGAGCAAAGCTTAATACAATTAACATATAAAACCAGCATGTGCTTACAGAATGACCCTGCACAGAGACAATACAGGAAAAGAAAGCACTACCACACAAAGGCACAAGCTTTCTAATTGTATCAACAGAGACTAGATGGAGCACACATCTTTTAATTAAGCTTCTTTAAATATGCTGCACCGGTCTGATTCCCCACCCAGAGAAACCTGGCAGTTAACTAGCCAGCAGTCCTGCGTCAGCCATTTTCATCCTGGGTTGTTAGTGAGGATCAGATCCGGCTGGAATTGTGTTTAGATGTACAAGGTCTCATGGAGAATCTTTTACAGACAGCCAGCTGTCTCAGGCAAATTTTAAAAAATGAGACAGACTTCTTGTCTGCTCAGAATCTAATCTGAGTAAAATCTCTGATTATAGATGAACCACATGTCTGAGGTGGATATGTGCTCATATTGGAATATGTTAGGGTGAAAGAACTTTTTTGTTTGCTCATATTTCTTTCTCCTTTCTTTTTTGGAAAGTTTCTTTTTTTTAAATTGGACGAAGTCAGTAGTCTTTACCTATATATGTAAATTATTGTTTCACTGCAAATGAAGTTCCAAAGTGGGCACAAGGATAAAATTTATTTGTAGGGCAAAATAAAAAAAAAAAAGAAACACACACACAGACTCACACTCACACTGGCTTGTTCAGACTGGATCTGACTGGCCATTGGGAGGTCTGGAAGGTTTCCTGATGGCCAACTGACCATGTGAAAAGGCCACAGACCTTGACGCCCAGGTTTGATTCTTCATAAAACTAATAAAAAGGGCATTATAAAAGTTGTTAGTGGCATTAGAAATTTATTCCTTCCACTTGTGAAATATTGCAAAAATTAGAAATATCCTGTCAATGAGTGATGCTGAAAAAACTTCCATGTATTTGTTACTTCGGGGCTTCACTACTTTCATTCTTTACTCTCTGGAAATCCTCAAAAATAAATGCCTTCAACTGATCCAAAAGCCTGCAGCAAGACTTCTGATGAAAATAAAAAGTGAAATCCATTGAGTTGCTGTTTTAGTGAACAGCAGCGGCCCAGCGCCTGGGAAAGCTTTCTGCTTGGAGTAGCGCCAGCGGTATGAGTTCAATGTGGCAGCTCTTCTCTGCTCCTTCTTTAGTGCAGAGGAAGGAAAACCACTTTGTCAGCATCATCAGATACCATCTCTTCTTGGGAAATGTACAATTCTTTAAGATTCTCTTTCTGAAGGAGCTCAGTGGAGATGAGCAGGTCCAGGATTATCGATAGAATGACCAATTACTCAAATAATAGACTTTTTGTCTAGTTTTTTCAGAGCTCATCAGGGCTTGAGATGAATTTATCTGTATATATGCAAAATGCAAACACCAATCCAATAGTGCCACACAATGAAGGGGGGGGGCTGACAACTTCAGAAAAGATTCTAACAATGACAAGTAACAATAGCGTTTCCTGACAGCAGATAGTGTGGTGTCCAGCTGGCCGTGTTAATCATGACTTGTTCTAATTTTCCTCTTGTTCAAACTGAACCTCTCTCTTTTGCCTGACCCCTCCCACCCGGTGGCTTCATAAATACAGCATCAAGGCAGTTCATTCTGTTGGTTCTGACCGAACAGCCGCTCACCCAGACTGCAGGTGATCCATAAGGACTCTGGTTTGCCTCTGCCTAGTTAAAAGAACTTCACATAGTTTTTTCTAAGACGTTATAAAATGTCTAGTGCAGCGGAAGCAACAAAAGCCAAGATGCCAGATGAACTGGAGCCAACTAAAGGAAAGTCCCATGATTCTGACAAGAAGGTTGACAATAAGGCGAGTATCTCAAAATATGAATGTACAGTCGATGTGTTTTGCTTCTTGGAAAAAATTTGAGTTTATTTTGACCAGATTTTCTAAATAATGCATAAACTATAATGTTTGAAGAAAAGCTTTCAGTCTAATTTTAGTTAAACCTAATATTGTCTGTTTTGCCAATATTTTCTGTATCATTTTGATCTTAAGTCACCTTTGAATTTATTATTCAAAGACCATTTTCATTTAGTTTAGCATCTGATTAATTGATTCACAGAAACTTAATTTATTTTCCACAAAAGCAGAAATCAGATGCCAGAAAATGAGCTAGTAATATTAAATTTTTTTTGACGCAAGTGGCCGTTAATTGAAAGTGATATTAGGTCAGGAAAGTAGGTAGTTAGGGAGGAAAGACATGCGGAAAAGGTCATCAGGCTGGAATTCGAACCTGCAATGAGGACTAAAGCCTCCTTATGTTGGTTGTGCTTTTCTCCTGCACCTTTGCAGCAGCCTGAATAATGAAGTATTTTTTAATGATCACTAAAAGTTTAAAATACTGTTGCTTGTTAATCAATCAATAAATCAATCAATCAAGTTTGCTTATATAGCCTATCTCAGCATCAAGGCAGTTCAAAGAGCTTTACATCATAAAAACACATAAATCAACAATTGAAACATTACAAGTGGCATCATTACACATCAAAATGTTGGACAATGTTTCATTTATTGCGGTTCAAAAGCGGCTCTAAACAGTTGGGGTTTTAGCCTAGATTTAAACAAACTCAGGGTTTCTGCTGTTTTGCAGTCTTCTAGAAGTTTGTTCCAGATTTGTGGTGCATAGAAGTTGAATGCTGATCTCCATGTTGGGTTCTGGTTCTGGATGCAGAGCAGAACCAGAACCTGAAGACCTGAGAGGTTCTGGAAGGTTGTTCCAGCAGCAGCAGATCTTTAATGTATTTTGGTTCTATATAAACTACCAACAGTACTTTGAAGTCTTTTCCCTAGAGGACTTTAGAACTGGTGTTGTGCCTAAGAATTTAATTGAATAATATAAAAAGAATTATATATTATTGTTTGGTAATATGTTTCATATTATTAAGGTTCAATTATAGATGTGCTAATTGTAAAATCTTTTCCCTAATGTGTTGCATTTCTGTTAATCACAAAAGTTTGGTATTTTATTTGTGATCAGCTGTTGGCAGCAAAGTTATTATAGTCATGACAGTTTGACTGTCAAAACAATTCAAACCTTTGCAAAAGAAAATTGTCTACACTGAATATGAGAAACTTTGTTGTTATTACTGTAGCATTATTAGCATCCATTTTACCATTATTATTGTTATTAATACTATTAGAGCTACTACTGGGAATATTTTAAGCACATTATATCACTAAAATACTTAAGAGATCATAACAGTGATGTACCTGGAGAAGGGATGGATTATATAAGCTTTTCCTTCAGACAGCTTCTTTGAACATTTATCATTTATTGCATAACTGTTATGAAATACAACAACACTACCTCTAGTCATAAAACTAGCATAAAGCTCTTGATTAACATATCTAATGAAACAAGACTAGTTTGTATTGAAACATTGTTGAACTAGAATTAAATCTGTAAAGCTGATAATGATCTTAAATGTATTCCCACATCCAAAAACCAAGATAACGATGAATGGAAGAGATGGACACCAGGACAACCTCATGACTGGACAGCCAAGCAACTCCAGAAACAAAGCAGCAACTATTATATTCACTCTGAAGAATGAAGTGGGGGGTCTTATCAGAGCTCTGAAACTTTTCCAGGTATCATTTAATATGCATGCTTTGAAAGATAAAACCTTTTCTGTCATCTAACAGAATTTGTATTTCAATCCATAGTGTAAATCATGGAACCAGTTAAATGAGGAGTTAAAACAAAGATAAAATTTAATACAATTTAAAAGAAAATATAAGGAGGCCATTTTCATATAATACAGAAATATGGGTGATCGTTATCGCTAATGTGTATAAGTATATTAAGGCTAAAGCATAAGAGTGTGTGTGGTTATGGATGTATGGATGCTTGCATTTAGACTTATATGTGTTTGGTGAGTCCATGGCAAAAAAAAACAAACAAAAAAAACGATGGGGAAATAGATTAAACGAAAAATTGATTAACCTCTGTTTTATTTATTTATTTTTATTTAATAATGAGGCTTCATATGAAAACATGGTTTGAGTTTATGGAGTAGGCGTTCATAAGTTTCTTCCTCCTATTCCTTTTCGATCATGTTAAGATTATGCTCAAAACAATATATGTCTATTGCATTTCTTGTTTATGTCTGTTATTTTATACTGCTATCATGTTCGAAATATATAAATAAAATAAATTAAAAATGACTTGATTTATCTAGTACAACTTTCTGAGCACTCTGACTGTGTTGCTGCAGGAAAAACACGTCCATCTGGTTCATATTGAGTCTCGCAAGTCCAGACGGAGAGATTCAGACTTTGAGATCTTCATAAACTGTGATTCAGAGCATGAACAACTGAAGGAGCTGACCGAGCTGCTGAGGACACACACCGATATAGTGGAAATGACTCCCTCTGGAAACTCTTCTTTACTACATGATGGTAAAACATGTTCACAATCAAATATGACCATGTAAGTAACATGCAGTGAATTCCCAATTTTCCATCAGGTTTGGAATGTGTTCCATGGTTTCCTACAAGGATTTCGGATTTGGATCGCTGCTCCAACAGGGTCTTAATGTACGGCTCTGAATTAGATGCAGATCACCCGGTATGTGTACCCTCTGTGTTGATTTTCCTCATTTTCTGTTTGTTGTCAAAACCATGAAAACAAATAACTGTTTGAAAAAAAAGGAAAAAAAGAACAAATTCAGACACAACAACATTGTTATTACAGGGATTTAAAGACCAAATTTACCGTAAAAGGAGGAAGTATTTTGCTGATTTGGCTATGAACTTCAAACAGTAAGTGACATTTGCTTTTGGTAGTCAAATAAAACAAATAAGACAATATATTGCAAAATTTCTGTATGTTAAAATATTTGTTTTTAACCCATCATGCCTGTTTATATGCAACAGTGGTGATCAGATTCCTCGTATCGACTACACAGCAGAGGAGGTGCGGACCTGGGGTGTGGTGTTTCAGGAGCTTAACAAGCTGTATACCAGCCATGCCTGCAAGGAGTATCTGAAGAATCTTCCTCTGCTGACCAGATACTGTAAATACAGTGAGAACAACATTCCTCAGTTGGAGGATGTGTCACGCTTCCTGATGGGTGAGTGTTATAGCTGTGCCAGCTCTGCAAAAACAAATTTTTGAATTTGTCTGAATATTTTTTTCAGTACATTATCATTAAGAGTAACTACCAAATGTTGTTCTCAAATTCCTTGTAAAAGTCATTAAAATACTTCAGCCCTTTATTATCGCATGGCAAAAATGATGCATCTGTGAAGGCAGCGTGAAACAGATTATTCTTCCATAAAGGAGCGAATGTAGATGCTTAGTTAAATTTAAAGTGCCTCCTAAATTGATATCAAATTTTTGATACAGAGCAAACTACTTGGTTATTTATGAAGTCAGAGGAGTTGGATGGAAGTGAGGAGAGCATTAAGACAGGATGAGGAACATGACCGTGCCACTAACTTGTCATGGTGACATTTTAACAAATATATCAAAAACATATTTTTGGTGTTGCTGTCAACTGATTTAAAAATGTCAATTGTCACCATTTGTCATGGGTGATTTAAAATGTCAGCAGTCATTGATTACATGATTAAGGATTTCACCGTAAATTATCACATTCTAGGAAGTAGCATCATTTTGTTTCTTGTATTTTTTTTTTTTGCAACATGTTAATTTTTTTTTTAATTTGACTTTCTTTCCTTCCAATAATATTTCTCCATGCTGACAGTATTCATTAACTAACAGCATGCTATATGAGCTTGCTTTTATAAGCAAGTTCTCTTCTGTTTTGCATTTTGTCCTGTATTTCCCAAGTCTGATTGTGTTTCTGTCTTTTTTCTGTGTATTTCTGTGTGTTTCTGTATATTGCTCTGTGATTCTGAATATTTGTGTGTAAACAGAGCGCTCAGGTTTCAGCATCCGGCCAGTAGCAGGCTACCTCTCTCCAAGAGATTTTCTAGCAGGACTCGCTTTCAGGGTGTTCCACTGCACTCAGTATGTTCGTCATGGCTCAGAGCCTTTGTACACACCTGAACCGTGAGTACACACACACACACACACACACACACACACACACACACACACACACACACACACACACACACACACACACACACACACACACACAATGAGTTTAACTCCTATCTCATCTGTTGTGGTTCAAATGTTTGTTGATCCGTGTTTTATACAGGGACACATGCCATGAGGTTTTGGGCCATGTTCCTCTGCTGGCAGAACCCAGCTTCGCTCAGTTCTCCCAAGAGCTTGGTTTAGCATCGCTTGGTGCCTCAGATGAAGACGTGCAGAAACTTGCCACAGTGAGAATACCAACTGTGTTTCCAGCCCATATCTTGTGATTTTAAGCACTTGTACAGATGTGCATTGTAACATTTGCATGCATTGTAACATTTGCATGTTCTGTTTCTGGTGTTGTAGTGTTATTTCTTCACGGTGGAGTTTGGCCTGTGTAAGCAGGATGGAGGTCTGAGAGCCTATGGAGCTGGACTTCTCTCCTCTGCTAGTGAACTTAAGGTGACTTTTAAAATTAGATGGTGCATTGACACTACTTTTTTTTAAACAATGTTTTCCTGATTAAATGTTCCTAGCAAATATTTCTGCACAGTTAGAACATGAAGTGTGGGTCTAGATTTGTAACCTGATAATGAATCTGCCTGGTCTCAGCATGCTCTGTCTGGGGAGGCCAACATCCGGCCGTTTGATCCCGTGGTAACCTGCAACCAGGAGTGCATGATAACCACATTCCAAGATGTTTACTTTGTGGCTGAAAGTTTCGAAGAAGCCAAGAACAAAATGAGGCAAGTAAAGAAAAACTAACATACCTGTAAGGATGAAGGAAAACACATTTTTTAAACCAAATAAATATATCAGAGTGCCTTGTGTTTTATATTTAGCAGTAATTACAACTGGAAGTTCTTTTGGGCTTTTTTTCCACCTGCTTTGAACTGACATGATGTTAGTGGTGTTGATTTGGGACCCAAATCAAAAAAGGCAGAGGCATGGAGTAGATTAATAATATTAAATTAAATTAAATTAAATTTAAGTTATTTTAATTTAATTTAAAGTGTAATTTGTCAGTGTGTATCTGTTTGGCTTTTATATAACTTTAAACTGTGAAGTTGTAATTAGAAGTAATGTGAACGTTTTCAAACTTTATCTAAGCCATTCGATTTTTTGCTAAATCTCCTGGGTCCCAGAAAGATGAATTCTTCAGTGATATTCAAATTAAGAAACATATGCAGTCAGTCCCAGTGAGATGCGAGGCAAAAGCCTGAAAAAAATAATTAAATAAGTAAACATATAATCTGAAATACTAAACAGAATCTTTACCTTATAAGCCAGTAATTCGATCACATATCTTAATTTTTTGCTGCTGGGCCGGACAGCTGCTGGGCCGGACAGACCTAAAGCAGCAAGACAACCTGAGATCTGGTGCAGGATTTCTTCTCATCAAATCAACATGAAAAATCACCATGGTTTCATATGAAATGAGAGTCCTGATCCAGGACTCATACAGAAACAGGGTCACTATTTGATTTCGATTATTAGCTGCACCAGTTGCCGTTTCCTGAGTGACAGACTTTAACATCTCTCCAGGCAGATGTTGCAGATTTGCAACATCTGCCTAACTAAATGCTACTTAGCTAGTCTTTGCAAGTAATTTGAGCCTGAGAGGGTTAAAAAGCATAACTTGCCCATTGAAATTCAAGCCAAAATGTATTGTAATGCTTTATTTTTTAACTGAAATATTGTTAAATATAGCAGGGAAGTTGCTGAGTCAGCATCAGTGAGGTCATTATTGTTAACTGCAATTGTGCAGATGTGACCTGGTGGGTCTGGCATGTTGGATTCACAACAGAGCAATAGAGGACAGTAGACCTTTGCTGAGGAAGATAAAATCATAAGTTTCATGGATAAGTTTGATTTAACATGAAAGATCACTGATCTTCTTAAGAAAATCAGGGTTGAATCATCAGCTTGATGAATAATAGGTGCACCGCTAATAACAACATATATGTTCTCCACATAGAACTGATTATACTGTATAAATAATCACAAGTTTCATTTTGGCACTGAAGAACACATTGGTTGATAAATGTTGACGTTCTAGAATTGGAAATGGTTAAACTCTCGGTGCTGCTGAGTGGAGCCATGAGGCAGGGAGAGATCTGGAGCTCAGCCTAGGACTGACTGCAAGCTGCTGCAGCTGCAAACAGCTAAACCACAAGATCAATGAAGAGAGAGGCCAATAAAGCCCAACTGACCCCTTTACATCAGAGAGAGTTCTATTGCCTTCTACTCTTGTCCACTAGAAAGTTATCAGCTCTGGATTTGGCACAATAAAATGTGCAGCTCGTTTTTTTCTCTTTCGTCAAAAGAATAAATGCTTATCTATAATCATATGTGAGACCTCAGTGAATAAACTTGGTCAACGTGGAAGATCCTGGTGGGATCATGGGTGTGGATATGCACACTGGGCCTAGACCAGGAACTGTTCATAGTGAGCTCAACACCTGTTGAGCTGTACAAAAAATACAGACAACCTGAAACTGGAAAACCTGAAAGCACTATTGAAAGGTGCTTGACTGTGATAAAAATTGATGTTTGCAAATTATAGTCTGTGAACTATAGCTTTGAATGATTAATAAATATTTTAAGGCTCTGTCTGGGTTTTTAATAGCCTGAAAGGTTTGTTGTGAACTAAACCTCAGTGGATGATCTGTTGAGCTGGTTTCTCACCATTACAGAGGTTCTCTGTTGGTTAAGAGAAACAAATCAAAACTTTTGGATGAAAACTTGTGTGATAATTTATATGGTCTGCACACTTCTGATCACGTTTACCTGTAAAATCAGTTATGACTGTGCTCCTACAAAAACCAAACAGACTTCCATTATAAAAACTGTCTGATCCAGGCATAATATTTCTGATGTGAAATTTTTATTAGATGGTAGAATATTTCTGAGATGAGTTTTACAATGGTCAAAAGGCAACCAGGTGTGATTCATTTATTAAAGGAATGATACGGTTCAAATCTTTCATGTTTTCCTTTCTACTTCAGATGATATTACGTCTGAATCTCAACCTGGCTAAGAATAAACTGCTCTGCTTTTGCCAACAGGGAGTTTGCCAAAACCCTTAAGCGTCCATTCACAGTGAACTACAACCCCTACACACAGAGTGTGGACGTTCTGAGGGACACCTCCAACATCAACAACATGGTCAAAGACATCCGGCATGAGCTGGACATTGTTGAAGATGCCTTACGTCGTCTCGGCAAACTCCAGAAAGACTGAAGAGTAAAAATCACAAAATAGAAGTTTGCGATCTATTTTGATTGACCTCACAATCTATTTAAATGTGATTATGGGTTGTGCTCTGCCTATTTTTTTTGCTTGTGGATATGATGCTGCATATGCTAAAATAGATCATTGATGTTTTATTAAGTTATAATATGAGATGTAAAAGGTGAAAATGTCTGTAGTTTCACAATGATGAAATTTGACTCTTGAGCTTGTAACAAATATCATCTTTGAAACAGTGAAGCAGCACTTAAAATCAGTTTGTTATAAAATGTGCAACATTAGAAGCCCAAGGAACAATTTTGAAGTTCAAGTTAAAAATTAATGGGAAAAAGTTGGAAAACTTTTCAAACAGACTTGTGGCATTAAAAAATGCAGTGGGAAAGAAAGTTTCTAATCCTGAAATCCAAAATGGCTGCATTGAAAACATCTGTTTTTGCGCAAAATACAAACCCTACTTTAGTGAACATGTTGCTGCAGTGTTTAAAATAAAATAGAAGAAAATTCATTGCTCACACTTGCATTGCTACTTGAAGAAGAGTCCTTGGAATTGGAATCACAGTGAAGTTGGACTTGGTGTCATTCTCAGATTAAAGCGCTGACTTGAAGACCGCATAACTTGCATTTGTTCCTAATTTACCTAGAAACATAGTTTTATATAGTCGGTCACTAACTTAACTCATTTTTGTTGCTGTTTGGAATATGATTAAATAGTGGTCACTTCCTTCCATCATGGCTTAAGAAGCTGTTATCTTAGCTTTATTTGGTAGCATTAAATATTAAACAGAGACAAAAAGTGTCATAACTTTCCTAAGAAAGTTATGACCCTAAGAAGTGTTGGGGAGCTGGGGTTTGGGGTCTGTGTGGATGTTTCATTCAGATGCTGCAGAGGGAGCCAGGAGGTTTCTGCTCCTTGGCTGGAGGCCCTGAGGAGCTAATTACTCACACCAGCAAGGCATCTGCTTCATCAGCCAGAGCTTAAGAGGAGCCAGGTGCCAGTTCTCTGGTGCCTGAGTATCAGCTATACATGGTACACTATCCTGACCAATGTTTGTTCTCTTTGTGTTCCCTGTGCTTTTTAGATTTTTGTAACAAACCCTATGATCTCATTTAAAGGTGTTCTCTGTGATGTTCTGGATTCTGCTCCCTGTGCTGTGTTGGTTTCACTTTGGGTTTTCAAGACTCTCAGAACATCTCTGGTTCAAATCCCATGACTGGCAACATTCCGCTCCTCTTCCTCCAAACCTATGCTGCATGACCTGTCCGCCCTCCAATGGTATTACCATCCAGCAACCTCCACCAGACCGCTCCACGGATCCCAGGTTCCCAGTATTGCACAACTCCAGCTCAACACTCGTACCCTGGAACCCAATCACTCCCTCCCCCCCTCTTGGCAGACTCCTCTCCGCCAGTAAGAGCTCCAGTCAGTAACTTGTTCGTCATCAGTCACTGTTACTCACCACTCCTCTACTGTCTCCAGTGTTCACATTCACCAGGCTCCTGAACATAGATGCACATTCATTGTTCATTGATTGTTCAATAAATTGAACCTTTTTCAACTGCCTCCTGGGAGTGTTCTGCATGTGGGCCAGAAGCATAGCGAAACGTTGACTGAACACTCAGGCCCTCAATCGGACCCAGCAGACACTCTCTCGGGAGGACTCTTTCTGAACAGCACTCCGTCATCCAATCACGTGATTGCTCTGTGATTAACAGGATATCACCAATTAACATCTGGATCATTTGAATATTTGTGTTCCTCTGGTTCTCTCCAACCCCCATTGCTTCAGCTCAAACTGTCTAGGTTAGATGAACGGGAAATTCTTAACTCATCTCTCTGGCTATTCATCTAGCCAGAGAGAACACACCTGAGACAAATCTAGAAGAAATCCCACTTCCAGGACTAACTATTCACCTGTCCCTCCAGCTCCTGTCAGTCTCTCTCTTTCTGATCTTCTCACTATCCTGATCTCATTCAGCTCAACAGGACCAGACTAAAACCTTAAGAAAGTCAAAAACATTAACTCTAATCAGTGTCTCTATTGTGGTTCTGCAGATCATTATATTGCCATCTCCCCTGATCGGCCTATTCGGTCCACCAGTTGATTCAGGGAGGCTGGCAGAGCAGTCTCAACGATTCATGTCCTTCATCAAAGATTACTGAACAATCAATGAATAATGAATGCATATCTTTTTGTCATGGATTTTGCCATGACAAAAAGTTTAACCAGACCTCCTTGTGGGCTCTGTGGTTTTCAGCAGATGGCCTTTTAGCTTTCTCCTTGTTTATGTAGGAGTTTTGTGATTGGTTTTTAAGCAGCACAAAATAACTGCTACAGTTTAATTCAAAATCCAAGAAATCTATTTAGTACTGGAATGAATTGCATCACAAAGCTGTTGCACTCTGCATCCTTTTGCTTATAGTTGGACTTCAGTGTTAGTCACAATAATTAAAACATTGCTACGTTAGCTTAGCATGTGCTCTGCCAGTAAACACAACACAGCATTATTACTTCAGAAAATCTTTACTGGAAAATACAACTACATGGACTGAATTAATTTATATTGACATATATAACGGGTAAAAAGAGGAAATGAAATCTGAATGTCATGCAATTATATTTATTTTGTGTAAAGGAATTAAATGTACAGATTATAATGCAATTTATTGTGAAATTATGCTGACTTCTCCATCCGTCCATTCGTCATGCCCAGGTTATTGATGATTGTTCATAGAAAACACTGAGCTTAGCTCTGTACTTTATTGGTACATTGCAGGCAATGAGTATTACAGATACATAATGAGATGCATTCCTTTTCCTGGGCCATATTTTACTAAGGCAGCTCCCTGTTTTACAAAGCCTGTTTCACTGAAATTAATCACTTAAAGTGCCTTAATAAGGTTTATGAATGTAAAATTAATCTTACTGTTATTTAATTTAACTTTAATTTTATTTTAAAAAATATACATACATATATATATAAATATACATATTTAGTTACGACAAGAGCTGGAGCAGCTACATTGTATTCTAATATTTACATACACTCATGTCATTGAAATTAAATGATGTTTTATGTATTTATAAAAGGAGAGTACATCTGTTAAGACACGCTGTGGGGATAACTTACAATGAACACTGACTGTCTAATCAGGAAAATATGGGCATATTTGGAATCACAAACATTAAGATTAATTAATGTAAATCCGGTAATGATTGTGCAAAAAATGATCAAAAATATATAGGCCTACAATGACTTTATATTTATTAAAACTCCTCATTTTTAAAATCTTTTACAACTCCATCATTAGTTGAACCTTCACAGAAGATAGATGACTCACAAAATAGTGACGTCTGCATGGCTTCACAGATAACCCTCTATTGCCAATGTGCTGCAGAGGCGTTATTAGTACAATACTTGAGTACTTTAGATGTCTCTGCTTTAACACACCTCAGGTTATCGGCAGGATGCTGAAGAACTTGACTACATAATTAGGAAGTGGGTCAGCCAGTCGGACATTGGATTCAGATATGGTGGAGCAGAAACACAGCTAAAAGGCTGAGTACTTCATAAGACAACAGGAATGCACACACTCACACCTTAGAGTAGTCTGGTCATTGCTTTCCTGTGAAATTCTGTTCTATTAAAATCATGTTTTAATCTGTGTGGAGTTGAGGCCCCAGGTTGGGATTTGAACCAGGACCTTTCTCCCTGCAAGGCCACAGTGCTACTGTTACACAATACTGTGCTGTATTTACAGTGAAATCACTTTTTGTGTGATGTACAGGCGGTACAGTCACTGGTTAATCGTTCTTCACACATGCTTATGATCATAAGGTTTTGGTAATTATTGAAAAATAAAACCCGCTGGCTACAGATATTTAGTTTGTGGTTAAATGTCCTGATATTAAATTTTTTGGCTGGTATATGCAGTAAAGCAGACTCCAGGTCTGAGGCCCATCACAAGTTTTCTCCGTTGGGACATACAATAATCATTGTCCTTCATCGTTCAAGGCAACCTCTTGCAGTCCAAGTGCAAGTGGTTTTCTTGCACTTGGAGGTTAGATTCCCGCATTCTTCTTTCACATGTTGATGTGCCCCTGGGCAGAGCACTTAACCTCAAGTTGCTTACTGATCTGTACATTGGTGTATAAATGTGAGTGGTCAGTATGAGGTGTTATATAAATTTGATCCATTTACCATTTTATATCTATGATACTAACAATTTAAGGGTATATACTTTCACTGCAACGTTTTCTCAACAGCCTTTGGGTTTTTCTCTTAGGAAACAAAGGCTCCCTGTGTTCCAAATGGAAAGCAATAGGTTTTTCTTTTAAAACAATTAAATACACATCAGTCCTGCTGCATGCTTTTCTAAATAAGAACCCATGAAGACAGAAGTCTCTGTCACTTAGAAGCTAATTGATCACATTCCCATGTTAAGTCCTAGACTCTCACTCATCTCCCTACTGCATATGTTCCTTATCTATTTATATTTTTGCATGACAAAAACCTGGGAAAGGTCAGACATTATTGAAATTTTAGTGTTTGTAAATGTATTTTTATCTGGGTCAACATGAACAATCTTTTTCTGGCATCTTCCTTAGACAAAACAGATTCATCCAATCCCACTTGTCTTGTTGTGACTGTCCACTGTCCACTCACCACTGCCTGCCTTTCTGACATGAGGCATCATGTTCAAACATATGGTTCACTTTAGGGATTGAGAGTGATGAATTATTGTAATTTAGTGTTCAATAATTATTACGATAATCTTCATTATCAGGATAATTATTATTACAATTTGTTTTCAAACTTTTGAACATTTGTATCTTGACTTTAATCTCTAGGTCATTTGATGCTTGTGGGTTGGTTTTGTTGGGTTATGTTCTTTTTAATACTGAAGAACAGAAGGTCTAAATTAATGTTTAGTGTGGGATTCTGCTATCATTTAAATAAGAATGGTAAGATAAAACAATGACGCACATATAATTATCACTCTTAGGTATATACATCTTTTCCAAACTTTATATTTATTGCCTATGATGGAGTAGTTTTCAACAAATTTCCTCTTGGGGATCAAGAGGAAATTTTATGTAATAAATGCCACTTTTTTGTATGCTTTTTAAAAATACATTTAAAAAAATAGTTTCCAGTTATTTGCATACACTGTAAAAAACAGAAAGAAAAAAAAGGACATGAAACCATTTTTTTTCTCACATTCTGAAATTAAATCAGTCTTAACCTTTCCTGTTAGTATTGCTACAATTATTTCTGTTTACTACATGGAACATGACACAGGTAATAAGAGACAGAAATAATGAGAGAGATCATTTTTTAAATTCAGAAGTTTACATACATTCCCTTTCTTTGCAGGTATAAAGCTTGAGGTCTTCTGGGAAGGCTGCCTACAAGATTTAGAAATGTTTATGATGGGAATATCTGACCATTCTTCCAGAAGCATTTTTAGGTCAGACACTGATGTTGAACCTGAAGGCCAGCCCCACAATCTGTGCTCCAATTCATCCCAGAGTTGTTTCAAGCTGAGGTCAGGACTCTGTGCAGACAGTTCTCTCACTGATGTCATTTCAGACCTTGGTATGCGTTCTTGTACATGTAGGAACTGAAGGGGCCTTTTAGAGCCTGTTATCCATAATGTCTTGTACCATCCCAAACTCGATTACTATGTTGCCAAATAGTGATGGGTGAGTCTTCCCCTCAGAGAAGATGTCTTCCCTGCTCTAGAGTCCAACAGTCATGTACTTTCCACCACTGTATCTGACACTGTATTACACGTGGTGATTAAAGGTTTGGATGCAATCTCTCTGGAATGGAATCTCATTCCATGAAGCCTTTTTGACTCTGTCCTTGACTTCATCCTAAAGTTGTGCATTTTGAAGTTTGG
Source organism: Poeciliopsis prolifica (assembly GCF_027474105.1). Taxonomy (NCBI): domain Eukaryota; kingdom Metazoa; phylum Chordata; class Actinopteri; order Cyprinodontiformes; family Poeciliidae; genus Poeciliopsis; species Poeciliopsis prolifica. The sequence goes on from NW_026562432.1 coordinate 3,088,155, forward strand.
TGGCTTTTTACTCAGCAGACATGTGGATGGCCTCTGTACCAAATATGCTTCAGCATCAGCTGATCTTGTTTTATGATTTCACAAGACTACTTTGTGCCTGAATTTTTGTCATTCCAGTCTCTTCCACTTTATTTTGCATCCCAGTCAGTTTATGCATATGGACTTGGAGATCCCTCTCAGTCTGATTCTTTCAGTGACTCAATTTGTTGCACATAGAATATAAAGCTCTCTGCACACTGAGAGAGGATATCACAAATTGAACAAAAAATGTAAAGTACACCTCAAAATGTTCAGTGATTTCTCAGATTGGTAAAAGATCATTTTTCCACCTGAAGCTCCTTTGAAAGTTAAGCAGACTCGAGCAGTACTATCTCTACTTGTACAAAAAGTACAAGTAGATATCGGCAACCTAAGTGCAGTCTCCACATTTAGCCATGTGCAAACACTTTTGGCACCTTTGGAACGCCATAGATAATGTAATTAAAAATTACATTATCTATTACAAAACAAATATTGCTCTCTTTAAATGGGCTTGTCTTCGCAGCGTGTCAGCGTCCTTTGCTATGATTGGAAACTTTTCCGTAAACGGATTACAGAGAGGCGAGGCGGAGCCAGAGGAGGAAGAGGAGGAGGAGGAAGAGGAGGAGGGGATCTGGGTGTTGCCTCCTCCTCTGCCTTCTCCAGCACTGGAAGTCAAGTCTGTGGTTCCCAGTTGGGCTCCAGTCCGTTATTCGCCCGCAATTCCACGTTTCTACAACTCCACTGCCAGTTGCCTGGATACCGGACCGCCATGGGAGTCGAAGGCTGCACCAAATTCATGAAATACCTGCTGTTTTTATTAAATTTCATCTTCTGGGTAGGTAACCTGCTTAACAGACGCGTTGTTGCGCAGGGCCGTCGCGTCTGCTTTGCCAGGTTTGTTTATGCTGCGAGTCCGTTAGAGATCCAAATCGACGCTGATCTCAATGCGCCATTTTTCTTTTCATTCTGAGCTCCGCGTTCTTCTTTTGCACGTTTATTGATAGATCTGTTTCAATTGTAGGCCAGGGTTGTTTGTTTAGACTGATGCTCATTCCATTGGTTGGTTTGATGAACCTAACGGGACATTCCCATCAGGACTGCGGGGCAGTTTATCAGGCAGGACTGGGATGGGGGGTGGGGGGCCCCGGGGGGGCCGGGCGTTTCGCCCCTGATTTTCTATCAGTTCTAAATAGTCTCCTGTAAATATCGTCTGTAGACCCGCAGTATGAACTCAAGCCCCCATATTTTGTTTCATTTGTGAAAGTTTCTGGCCCAGTGTGTAAGATTTGCAGGTTTTCTGGGGTTTAAGTCCTATTGGTTCTGGAGAAAGGCTTTGTTTGGATTCCATCCTCCACCCAACTTGTGTGTGTGTGGGTGTGTGTGTGTGTGTGTGTGTGTGTGCGCGTGGAGGGGGATGACATGGTGGTTTCCATTTGGTGAGTCAAAGCTCTGTGCTGGGTAAATGAGTCATGGAAACATCTGAGGGTAGTTTTCTTTTTTCACCCGTCTCCTAACTGCCTATGAGTTTGTACTTTAACGTCACCATTTTCAGCTTACTTTTGTACTTTGCTTTCCCCTTTTTTTCTCTTAATTAGATTCAGTGCCTCAGCCTAAAATTTGGACACCTGATTGTGAAAATAGCTATTGTTAAGACAATAACCTATTGCACATGAAGTCTCTTTCTGGCATTAGATCAAGACAATTTTTAAGAACACACAAAAAGTACAAGCAGTTTAGACTTGTTAGTTTTTCAGTTCAGTCAAGCATCTCTCTGTAATCAGTGCAGATAGTGGAGGGGAAGAATTACTGCATTCATATTTAACCAGGACAAAGTCTTCATATAAAAGGCAACTCAGTTTACAGTAAACACAAATATAGGATGAGGTTTATTTTTATTGACTATTTTAACATTACCAATCTACTCCATATTTTAGGTGCTATAGTTATAGCCAGATAAATGGTAAACACATCAGACAGAAATAACAGGCGGATGAAGGGTTTACCATTTTCCACCTGACATACAGAATTGGGAGCTTTACCATCACTTTATGAAGCTTGGCAACTTGGATCAAACAGCATTGAGAGCTTCTGAGGTGTCTACAGAACATCATCTGTGTCTCGTGAACATTCCTCATTTCTTCAAACAGCAGTTAGCTCCTAAAACTGCCTGTAACACTCCCCACAACTTTGCTTTCTCATACTGAATCTTGAAGTGCCAGTTCTGTCCAAATCGAATATTTACATACCATTACATTATGTTCACCCAAATCAGATTTTTCTCACTCGTCTGAAAGGCCCAATTCCAATCTTTTAACCTCTCAAAAAAAATCTGATCGGTGCCACTTCCATATGAATCCATCTGCAGTACGGTAGTTCTATCTGACTCTTACGTCATTGTTATGATGCATGTGTCATAATTCTGCAGCAGTTCTTGTTTCTTTTTATTAGCTTCCTTTGAGTTATGATGTTGTGATCATACTGCCGACTTCCTTCGCTAAATAAACTTTAAAACTGATCCATCAATGACTCCATACATTATCATTTCTGTAAGAAGGATGCTGATGTGTGACATCAATGTTCTTTTTCTGTGGATGCGGGTTGCTTTAGTGTCATAAACCATTCACACAGAAATTTGACTGCAGTTGCATTTAATTATCAGATGATGAAAAGCCCCTGAAATTTAGCAAAAGATTGGACTTGAGTCTCACCACCGGCTCTGTGAACAAAGTGGAAATGGTCTACATATGAAATAAATTATATCCAAATCGGGCTATTGCTTTATATTTTCTACAATGCACAAAGAGCTAATTAATGTGTGTGAAAGTGTCTTGTGAATTCTAGCTATGGACTAATATGAGATTGTAATTTTTACCTGGAATAAAAATACAACTGTTTCCACCTATTATAACATTAACACAGCTCTTAAAAGGAGACATCTAATTTGATATAATTGGTTTTGAAAACCAGCAACAGTTAATACTGTAACTTTAATTTTTAAATAGAATTATCTACTTGAGACTGAAAGGTTTCCACCTATTGGTTTTGTTTTCTGCGACTGGAAATATTTTCAAAAGCCAAGATGCAAAAGAGAGCTCATTATCTGAAGTTCAAACGCTTAGCACATTGCTCCTACACAGAAATATTAATGCTTAATATGGTAATTGCACACATGAAAACTGGCTTTTGTCGAGATTTCCATAGCCAAATGATGCCTCGCACCTTCAGCTACATATTTAGAATAGGAATCACATGCGACCCTCCAGTTCAGAGCGGCAGTGCGACAACACCTGACAAACAACCAAGTCACAAAGAACTCTGAAAAGCTACAGGAAGAAGTCTGAGTCTGACAACAAGCGATCGGGCCCCCACAGCGCTGGGAGTCAGGGTTCAGTCTGGCTTATTGAGTTTAACTTGAAAGAAAGACACTGTTATAGTTTATCAAGTTATCTTTCTTAAGATCATACTTCCTAGACTTTCCGACATCATTGGAAAGTCTTTTTCTTTGAAATTCTTCTTAAGTAATATGTAAAAAAGGATAATTTTATGCCTAGACGGAACATGATATTTTTATGTTGTCATTCTTTACAAAAAAACGAATTGATAAAAGCGTAAGTGAAGTGATTTTACAGGGTGTGGTGGTGCTTAGTTGAACTGAGGGTTTGTGTGGACTTGTAGGAGACTTACGGGAACAGCAAACAGGACCCCAACCCCCAGCATGCTCAACATTCTAGATCCCACTTCTGCAGCTGGCAGAAATAGACCGTGGTGGGGAAGTCGGTGGGGAAACATAGGTTCTGCTTTCCCACAATTATAGAAATGTAAAGAAATGACCTTTTTGTTTCCGTTTTCACTGCTTCTCATTCAACAAAGTTTTCTTTCTTGAATTCTCATATGTGAGAACACTAAAAAGTATTTTTCTTTTTTCTGCTACAATGTATTCGAACGCAGTCTTAGTATTCATGGATTCTATGGAAAAACACGCCGCCATGTCCTGTGGTCTTTTCAGTGTTAAACAACAATTCCCTGCAGCATAAAAGGCGTGGCTGAGGAAGAAGAGGCTCTGGGCAGTGGACTGGCCCGTCTGCAGTTGAGTTCTCTTCCTCTGGGGAATGTGAGGAGAATGTTTGAAATCACAAACAGACTCAGACAAAGGAAACCTAAATGCTTCATCAGGTGGGATCTGGTATCCATGAGCATTCAGTGATGATTTTGTGGGAAAATATCTTTCGATGCAAAAAGAAGAAAATATTTTTTGGGGGAATTCAACATTGAAGTTATACATCGCATAAAAACAATACTTTTCCTCTTATATTTAAAAATACAACTGCAGGGGAATAGCAAAAAAAACAACATTTTTTGTGTTTAGTTTATTAAATGTAGATTCATGTCTTCCTTTTTAGGTGCTATCAATTTGAACTGGTAGAATGGCATTAGTGTTAACTGTGCCAATAACTGCAAAAGTATTCTCCAGGCAGATCTAATTTCGACGCCGTCATCTGTTCAGCTCAGAAACCAAATGGCCGTTGGTTCAGTGACTCAGGCGAGTCTTTAGGATCACATAAATCTTGTCCCATGATCTCTTCGGGACTCTTGCACCTGTTGGTGTCAAAAGTTTTGAATTATGAAGGCTGAATAAGTTTGATGTGTTTGGAAAATATATCAGGAGGAAATTCTTTCAGTCCCAAATATTTGAGTCATAAAATCGCAAAGTGGAATATGAAAAGGAATCCACGACCAGGAAGCACATTCGTGCTGAAAACTCTTCTTTTTAGATATTTTAGAATGCTTTCTACATCTGCCAATTCATGGGCGTTCCATTTATTTTGATCTGGCACATCCTAGCTTTAGCTTGCCATGTTATTCAAACACACCTTTATGTTCCTGGTTCAAAGTTATTTATCTATTTCTCTCCAGTTCACTGAAAAATAAAAAGAATGTGGAGCTACAAGCTCCTAAGTTGCATTTTGCAACCTGGACAACAAAATGTTCAAGAAGTGACATAAAATATATTCTTATCACAAGAAATTCTTCTGTGTGCATATTGGGTTTCTATACCACTGCCAACACTTCTTTTATTGTCAGATACAGTTAACTACATGTTACTATAACTTCAATCTCAAATCCACACTAAAAGTTCACATAAAGCTTTATTTCAGGCTGCCCACTTTTTATATTCAGGACAAGAAAGTGTTTTCTTTGAGATGTCTTAAATAAGCAGGTATGGTCATTGTAACCTCAAATGACCTTGATGTGATCCCTGCTCTTCCAAATGTTCAACTGAGAGCCAGCATAATGGTTAGAGTTTGGACATGATCTGGTTTGGTTCAGAAATGTTGCTTCTGGTTAATGCCAGCATGGCAGCAGATGTTTTCCCACCTGATAGTCGGATAAAAGCAGTTAGGTTGGAACATTTGTTACATTTTCAGCCGCTGTGGTCCGTTTTCACACTGCACTGTGTCAGATGAACCAAACCTTTTGAAACAACCCAAAACCTCTGAAGACTCTGAGCACAACTTCCTTCTTCACGAGGTGAAAAATAATGGAGTGGCATCAGATTTTGGCAGCTATAGCATTTCACTTTTGTCTTTGGTAAAAGACCACAAGCCATTTCTACCCCTACCACTGACTAGATTCATGTGTTTATTTTGGTCATACTGCACAAGAGTACACTTTAGCCAAAGCCAGTCTGATTTTTTCGTAGGCGGCTCAGAGTTTGCTTTAATAGTTGTATGTTTTCTTTTAATGTATTTATCCGCTTATACTTGACTGTCCTTGTGTTCCTCTGTGTCTGCTGTAAGGTGTTGGGTCCTCCAGCTCCGCCTTACTTTACAAATATTAAGTTATTAATTTCCTCTTCCCTTTTGTTCGTCGATTCTCTGGGAAGAGGCAAGTTTTATAATCCATTGGAATCCTTTCATTTATATTATATTAATGATAGGTGTTTGGATATTTTCATGTGAGTTGCTATTATGCCTTATGACTTTTACATGCTAAACCAGTACGTCTCAAAAAGTGTGTGTGTAGTGCAAGAGCCAGGAGGACTTCTGTGTGTTAAGAGCTCTGCTTCAGCTTTGATGAAATGGACGGTTTTAAATGTTTATTTTATTTTATGGTTTATAGATTTTAAAATAAATGTAAATAAATAAAATAAATTGTATGTAACCACCAAAAAATGTAACCCTGTACAAATGTCCACCAAAGGAGAGTCTAGCAACAATTTACAGTTAGTTGGGAACAAAGACAGTAATCCTGTAAATGCTGGTCCTCAGATGAAGAGCAGCTGCCTCTTCAGCTGATGCGTTTAGTTTTTGTAATGTTTCTTTCTATTGACCATCAGTTCGTCTGCTGCAGCACATTACAGCAAAGTAGAGAGAATCACAGTGCTGCAGCTGGCCTTCTGAGAATACATTAACTGTGGTGAAATCCCCTTTTATCTTTGAACAATGTGATTTTAGCAATCATCTACAACAGGAGTAAGATATCGTGCAGCTTTCTTGCGTTGAAAGTCGTCTATGAGGACTGGAGGAATTAAAGCAAATGCCCCAACTTCCAAAGCGGTCACTCAAACACGACATTAAAAAATCAAGGCCCAGCCCTGAGTCGAACTGTGGTAGCTGTTTCTCTGAGTGGTGTGTGTGTGTGTGTGTGTATTGAACTTTCGCAGTAATGCTGTTTATTTGGTTGCTAGGCAGTAACTTGCAGGAGCCCTGGAATGGACCTGACTAACAGAGATGGAGGACAGGGAGGGGATTTCTGTTTTGGTTGAACTCTATTCTCAGAAGCAGCAGTTGGCTCGCCTAAAAAAAGGAGCAATTCTGCTCTATGCTTTTTTCATCCTTCCAAACAGACTAAACTCATTCCTGTCTGCATCTTTCTTCACTTCACTGGAAAGGGACAGATGAAAGATGTTTCACAGCTTTTATTTGTTTCATAGATCACAAGGTATTCTCAATTTTTGATACTGTCTCAGAAGAAACCCCGTTAGCCTCAAAAGACTGAGTCCAAAGCTTCTGTTTTCCTCCAGCATGCAATTAGAAAGTGTTACAGTTAGAAAGTGTTAATATCTGGTGATTGTTTTGAAGAAGTTCTGGTCATGTCATTGACAAAGGAGGGTTTGCAGCTGATGCTTACTTTAGTAAACAATTACAAACCATACATAAAAGCTCAAAGTTCCCATAAAAAAAAGGTTATTTATTACTGAACAGAGTTTCCTGTAAAACTGTGCTGTTAAAATTGAATTAATTCATAATTTCATTACATACATTGTGTGAAGCAGAAAGACATGAATAATGTAGTTCTACATATCCACTGATAAATACATCAATTTCTGTGATAAGTTTGAAAAAAAAAAAACTTATTTTTTTACATGCAGTGTATCACAGCAGGGTGTGCAGCTAACACACATGTTAGTAAGCAATTATTGATGAAGAAACTGACAAAATTCTGTAATTTTTTCATTTAACCACAATAATATTAGAACTATATTAAAAGATGCAGATAAACAAATATTCAATTCCTTTTTAATTAATCAAAGTTTATTTGTATAGCAAATTTCAGCAACAAGGAAGTTCATAGTGCTTTACGTCATATAAACATAAGAAATACAAAGTTGTAGAACACAGTCATCAATTGTCAAGTGCCATCATTCCACATCAAAACAAATACTTTTCATTTATGCTTCAAAAGCAGCTCTAACCAGCTGGGTTTTATTATTGATTTAAAAGAAGTCTGTGTTTTGAATATTTTACAATTTTCCAGAAGTTTGTTCCAGATTAGTGCTAAATAGAAGCTGAATGCTGCTTCTCCATGTTTGGTTCTGGGGGATTTTAAACATTGTATTGCCTGAAACAAATGCTAACATAGGATTTCTTCGGTTGCCATCAGTAGATTAGTTAATAAATTTTTGCAATAACCAAACAATAATTGGATAGCGAAAGGTGCTCAGTTTGAAGTTTAGTTATTTTCAGAATGTGAAGCAGGTGAGACTTGGGGAGATCTGGGTAGAACAGTTTAACTGGCTGGAGTCTGTTTACTCCAGGTAACGATTACTTGATTATTGAATCAGGACAGTTATTCCACTCCTCTCATTCCTGGTTTGCATTGGATAGTGAAGAAACTCATCAGTGCTTTATGGCAGAAATGACAGGCATCTTGTGATGTAGGTGGTGTCGTATGGCCAGGAGCTTAAGAGCCGTACAGCTAAACAGAGAACGATGCATCTAATGCATTTTGTGCTTCATCTCGAAAGATCAGTTTTTGATTTAATATCAGTTACTTATCTTATTAATGAAATGAACTCTAGACAGTGAGTGGGAGACGCCTGTCTATTGTGGGCGGAGAGCCTTCAGAACAATTATTTAGCATTTTAATTTTATGCAAGAGAAAGTTATGAATAGGATTCCAATGACAGATTTTTTCTCCCATTACATAATTAAGAAATCAACATTTCCATGGTGACAGGATGACACACTTTGCTCAGCACAGGAATCTAAAGCTTTAATAAAGGGGAACAGGTACATGAGGCTGGGTGATTCACTCATGCTCCAAAATAAACAGAGACCTGTTGATCTGTAGTGACCACTGACAGAATGGCTCTGAAACTAACAACATGTCTGCCAGCAGTATTTTAGACAGGAAGTCACTACCTTGTTTCAGAATATTTCATAAAATCAGACATCTGGATTTTCTTCTTGCTGTTTTCCTGAAAATAAAGTTTCTGTGTTGCTGTCTAAAAGATGAAATCTGAGAGTTCTGGTGTGGTTCTGGTCAAATCCTAGCTGTTAGGTTAATGTAGTTTCAATCCACTCACCACAGCTGTTGTTACTTTACATTAAAGTGAAGATTCCCATGACACTTTGAAGGCTTGTTGCAAAATGCAGTGCATAATTATCCACATATTTCCTTGTCATTTCCTTTAATTAGGACACATTGGACATAATATTTTAAATTGACTGTGAAGAACCTTTAAGGTGTTTAGGTTTTGTCTGATTGAACTTTTTTTTGACTCAACATCAACATCTCATTTAGTTAAATTCTGTACATTTCAGTAATGTGAAGATTGTCCAGAAATGTTGCTAATCTGAAGTCCCCTGACTGAATCTTACTAAGATGTTTGTTGTATGTTGCAGCTTGCTGGAGGTGTGATCCTGGGCGTGGCCCTTTGGTTGAGACATGACCAAAAGATCAGCAACCTGATGTCACTTGAAGTGGACGGAGCCCATGCCCCCACCTCCTTCTACATCTGTACGTATCCCGTCTTCGTGTCTGACCTGTTCTGTTCCTGTCCCTGTCCTGGCAGCAGGCCACGCTGTAGGTTTCACTGCATTGCAGTAGAGACTGTAGGAGAGCCTTTGATTCATTAAACCGTACTGACCGGTCCCAGTGTCCAGAAACCCCAGTGTTGAAGAGAGGTGTGGTCAGTATACAGACCACGCCTCTATTTATTCCAGAGATGTACTAATGCAATATTAATATCTGTATCAGCCCCAATATTATAAAAAAATCTACATCAGGTATTGGTGACAATATGCCTGATCTATATGGGCAGATCTATTCAGTGCTCTCAGTGACATCATGCTTTATTTATATTACATTATATTTAGAATTCCTAATTGAACTTTCTGAACCATTTGAAAGATGATTTGTTGCATTTTATTTTTATTGTTTAACCACGTCAGCTGAATGTTTCTTTATTATTATTTTTACGTTGGTTGTAATGCCACTTAATGCACTGACTGAACGTAAAGTTGTGTTTTTTTGTTTTTTGTTGTGACAAAATTTATTTTAAGTCTCATATGTATTTAAATGTGTCATACTTGTGCAGTATTATCAAATAAATTTGAGATTCAGTACATTTATATCTGTGTTTATAAAAAGAAACATTTCAAGTCAGTTCAAATGTTGAATTGCTTGTCTTTCTGTATCAGATTGGTATCAACCAATACTAACCCTCGAACCAGATATCAGTATTGGTATCAGAAGTGAAAAAAGTGGATTGGTGCTTCCCTAACTTCTCCTAGTTTCCGGGGCAGCAACCACAGAATTTGCTACATGAACTAGTGTAGCTGTAGTTGGGGAACCTTTACCTGTCCTGATGGTGTGACAAGAGCCAGATAATCAGTGAAAAAATCCAGCTCCTCTACCTCTCCCTGTGACGCTGCTAAAATAAGTAACTGATATTCCAAATACACAGCTGTGTCAGACCAACCAATCAGAGCCAGGAGAATGGTCTTAGCCAATGTTCCCTCTAATTTTTCATGTGTCTGGGCATACACACAAGCTTCCTGGGCACACTGAGGACCACTGTGAGCGTCATCAGTGTACACGGCGTGGCCACGCACAAGTATCATAAATCTGGGATCATAGAAAGTTGAATGGCTTATTTAAAAAAATCAAATTACATCAGCAATTTTCATTCGTTTGCTTTTAATTTAAGTGATTTGCTCAATTAAAATAAAAAAAAAGAAAAGAAAACATTGCTGTTCATGAGATGCATGCTATAAGTAAGAGTCCTGCTTCAGTCAGGGTGAGAAATGAGACATTACACCTTTCAGACATAAATGTTTGTTCATATTAAAACATTCACATTTTGCACAATGAAATGTTTTCTGTAGCTTGTGATGCAGTATAAATTCTTGTAAAATATTTAATTACAGTTTTTTTCACGTCTGCCCTTCTCACTTCTCCAGTGGTTGTACACTTGGCCCAGGTTGATGGGTCAGTCTGCTTCTTGCTTTATGTACTTGAATTCAGCATATTGACTGTTAATGGCCTCCATAATCTGTGGGTGGAGGAGAATGGCCTCATACTTCTTTGCCAGTGTACAAATGTCTGCTTATCCATAGTCAAAAATCTGAACTCAACATTTCAATATCAAATTCAGACCATTCCTTTCATTTGATTTGATTCCATTTGATCTTAGAAGAAGTGCATTTCTTTTTTTTTACTTTGGCTTGGTGAGTGGATGTCCCACGTAGACATAATAAGGTGATGGCTTTCATGTTTCTTAACTCTACCGCATCATTCTCACCTGCATGGCGCATATGACCAAGGCACGTAACCCACGTACACACAGCCAATCAGCATGCGCTGATTGGCTGCGTAGCGAAAGTGAACCGTATTGTATCATTGGCTGGATTCCTGTCACTCACTGAGTTTGATCGCAAAGTAGTACGGAAACATTTTTTTATCGGTCCATAGTCAAAACTGATGTCTGAACTCAATGTCCACTTTACGTTGGACTTTATTTTATGCGCTACATAGATTTTCTTGTGCGCTGAAAATATGCGAGCAGTGCGCGATTGCGCAGGCGCGCAGCTTAGAGGGAACATTGGTCTTAGCGCTGTTTATCAGCTCATTTATGGGAAAAAAGGACTGAATTTATATAACACTCTTCCAGTCATACCAACCATTCAAAGAGCTTTACACTTTAAAACCACATTCACCAATGTGTGCTCACATTTCTACACTGATAAGATCTGTAAGAAACTTTGTGCCTTACCGTGGGCTACATCAATATATGAGAGAAGAATAGAACCTATAACCTTCTGACTTCAAGATGATTATTCTGCCCACTGAGCAATAAGCATCCAAACCCCAAACAGAAAATGTGTTGAGGCTGAAAGCCTGGAAAGAATGATGGTTTCTCCTGAGTCACCCCAGTTAAAACTCTGGATGTAGGACTGGGCGTAGTTTGACAGTGTTGAGGAGAATGTTTTCCTGGCCCTCTCTTACCACTCAGTACCAGTTTGTTCTGGTTTCCATGTCCTTTCCCTTTGCATCCCCCCACTTAGTGGCTTCAGATTCCCATCTTACTTCCACCACTGTATTAAAGTAAAATGCATCTTAAGCTAATATCTCGACAGTGAGGCTCAGAGTCTTGTGGCCTCTCTCTCACTCGATCTGCCTTCTGAGCTTAAGGTGTGGCCAGGAAGTGGAACATTAATGCACTGTGGACAAATAACATTGTGAAATACAATGACACAAACATGAAGCTGATTTTTAAAGGAATGTTTCCAGCATCATGTGGAGCTAAGGCTTCAGAGATCTGATCTGGATGAGTGTGTCTTCCACAGCCTCGCCCACATCATCAGCTACTTGTGACCAGGACTAACAGTGGACCTGCTGCAAGTCACATGAATCTGTTTGGAGCTCAGCTCACCCAAATTAAGTTAGCCTCCCTGCCATTTCCTCCCATCTCCATCAGCATCTGTGAGTCAGTGCCTAGAGATGGGGAAGAGAAAAGAGATGAAAGTTAGAAAGGAACATTTAGAATAATGGGTTTGTGAAAAGAAATGTTGCTGTTCAGTCTGCGTGTTTGGCTGTTCTTTAAGGCAGCATATCTGTGGCTGTTTGTAAGAGGTACTTTGTGATTTTCCCTCTGATTACATCCTGCCCATTACATAAAGCCTGGCTCTCTTTCCTAAGACGAGGAGAAAAAAATCATCAGCATAGGAAAAAAATTCTCACTCTCCTTCTCTTCTACTCCTCCCCTTTTCCCTTTTTCCCACCAGCCCTCAGCACCCCCCTCTTTTCACAGAGTTCCCTTTTCTTTTCACCACCCTATTTCTCTATGCTGTAGCTCCACCCACATCTCAATGTCTGGTTGTGGTTAGTGTTAAAGTCGTTTTATGTCTCTTCATTTTTCCTTAATCCCTGGTTTAGTTCGGTTTTCCTCCATCTGTTTTTCTCCTTTTGTCTCTCAGAACCCCCACACACTGAAAAAACCCTCAACATAAACCAAACATGACGACCCCTCCCCCTGTACTAATAAATATACACATACTTTCATAACTTGGGCTTTGAGTGCTTCCTGAACAGCAGAACTGCACTACGCAGTGCTTACATAACCAGAAGTTTGCTCAACTTGTTAATAACTGGAACTTAGATTTAAATTTGATTTGGGACATTCCTCAGCATTCCTATTTAGTAATTTTCCTGCTAAATTACATTTGTAAGCAAAAAAGCTGATAAAAGTTGCATAATCCCTTTAGGCTTTGTGTCACAAAGAGTATCTGACAGTGGAATTATGTTTGGCATTAAATACATTTTTCTTTGTTTTTAATTCTGACTTTGTACCTAAGATGACCTGATCATAGGTGCCTGAACAATAGAGCAAGCTGAGGAGGGAGAACATAGTTTTTTAAAAGGAGGAGTGCAAACTTCTGTTTTTCTCCACTATTTTTTGACCCAAAGAAATCTGATCACTCCTGAATGTTGGACAGATTTACAAAGTCTTTGTTAATTCTGGTTTTAAACTACCAATAAAAAGTAATTCTCAGACAGTTATATTGGTTTAGTTCGGTTGCTAGACCAAAACTATGACCGTTCTTTTTGAAAAGGAGCGTCATAGCAGCAACATTAAAACAACAAAAGACCCATAAACTAAAGTGATCATCTGGTTTAGTAATTACTAAAGGACTGTTTCTCTAATTTAAGTTGCAAAATCTAAAATACCAAAATGAGTTAAACTTTGATGAAATTATTGCACACCAAACAGACCAACTTTAGAAGACTGATATAACTGTCTTTCATTATTCATGTTTTAGGGTGGACGCCACACAAAACAAATAATTGAAATCAAAAAATTTGTTTTTTTTCACAAACCAAACAATGGTTCCATAAATCATAAGTTGAAATTCAAGAAATTTGTGACAGGTGAAGAATAATTGAGTTTAGGTTTGTCTTTAGTATTTTGGATGTAGAGTTGATCAAAGGGAAAAGAGAAGTATGTTGAAATTCTTGGTCCACAAATTATTGTTTTAAACCATGGTAAATATGTATATGATTATGTCAAGCCCTCCACACTTGTGCAAACCTGAGAACTGAGGGTGTGCCCGGAGAAAGACGAGATGAAACAAGGATTGACTAATCGGCATCAAATGGAAAATGTTGATAATTCTGCTGCTGTCAGCCCTTTTGAGTGACAATAGTAGAACTTCAGGATGTTGCCAAACATGACTCCGCTTGACTCATTTCCGCAGTGACTGAGAAAGTTATTACCACCATCATTGCATAAGTTGAATTAAACTTCCTGTCTTCTCCCAGATCATAGAGGTCCCAAGAAACCAATATGAATCAGCAAAACGTGTGCAAGGAAGTTCCACAGACACATCCAGTCTGGAGAAAATGTACATTACAGTAGCAGCTTATAGGAATACCAGAAATAGCTGTGCAACATTTGTCACTGAACTGTTAATGTTTAATATGACCCCTTTTTTAATCATATTTACTCTATCTATTGTTGGTGAATGCTTGTTCTAAAGATATTAAACATACCTCAAACCTTAAAGTTAGTAAAGTCACTGACCTGTACCAAAGTCAGTGACATTTGCAATTTAGTGTGGTTTTAATTACTTATTGTCAATCAGGTAGCACACAATGAGCTGTGACTCCCTGGTCTGGAGGCTAGTTTTTATAGATGGTCTTAAAAAGCCTTAAGCTTGGTGATCCCAATTTTTGGCCTTAATAAGTGCTATGACGTCAAGGTCTCCCGTACTTAGATGTGTGTTAAACTTCTATTTGTTGTGCATTTTTCAGCCTGCTACCTTGTTCTGTTATCCACTATTAAGATGTGCTGCGTCTACTGATTGGCCAGTTTCTGCCTACCCTTCTGTTCTGTTTTGATTTAGCAATTTTCTAATAATTATGGGTCAGTTGAATGAAAATCATCCCATACTGTAATTTACATTAAGATCAAGTTTGAAACAGTCTTTGAAAATGTGAGATTCAGTGTGATTATTTTCCACTGACAGCCTCACTGTGACCTTAAATCCCCTGAAATTATGGAACATACTAAACATGCATTATTTGAAATCTAGGAGTCTTGTGTGACAGAGGCCAGATCTCAAATGTTCCATTTTTGTTGCTGACTGCTGTAATAAAGCCCCTACCCATTTGCCAAGCCTCCGTGTTTGCTTGTAAAATTGCTAAGCTACATCTAAGTTTTCCAGGCAGCAATAACAAGCTAGCTCCAGAGAAGTGGAGTTTCCTTTCTGCCCTAATGTGAAGCATAAATCTTTTCTTTTTAGTTTTCCCAATCTTTTAAGGCAATTCTTGTTTGTGAGGCACTTCAGGTTTAATTTAGGTGCTGAAGTTTTTTTTTAATATTTTTAATTTTTTATGTAGTACCTGACCCTGCTTCACTAAATGACTGCAAGCCACTTTTCTGGCCTTACTGTATTGCTACAGTTCTGCTTTGTGCTGTTAGCATAACAACAGTCGATCTGAGTCATTCAACACATGGATGAGAGCTGTGCCATGTTTCCCTTGTCAACTTTTCTGTGGTGTATTGACATCTCAAATGACTCCTGTAATAAGTACAGGATCAAGTTTTATCTACATTTATTCAAACTTTGAGTTTGAATGCACATATTATGCAAACTGAACTGAATAATGTCTGTCTGCTGTAGATGTCCACACCTTTTAGTAACAGAGATGCTAAGGCTCACAGTATTGGAAGGACATCCGAGACTGGAAGAAATAAAGATTAACTGTAACTTTCAGGAATGAACTCTGTCAAACTGATAGATATGATTCTTGGGTTGGATATGCATTTCCTTTCTGACATGTTTGTGTGCTAATGTCCCTAATCTCTGGGACACATTAGAGAATTTATGAGGGTTGTTTTCTTTTACGGCAACTGAATAATATGCACCATCTACAGTACAGTTTGGAAGCTGTGACTATTCAACAACTTGCTAACACTCTGGGATAGATCGAAAGATTCTGTCTGCCTACAGACCACACGTTTGATGTTTCAGGAGAACATTTAACAAGCAAGTTAATAAAGTTTTACAAATAATTTAACCATCCATAAATCATTATCAAAGTGATACTGCACATTTTCCCCCAAAAAACTTGCAGTTCTGTGTTCGGGATGCTAGGGCAGTCATCCAGCAGCCTTCCTTGTTTTTGTGTTGAAAATGTTTAAAATTGACAGGAAATTTCAAAATATCACTTTGTAATTATATTTTCTTAGATGATAAGTAGTATTAAGGCCTGACAAATTAAAACATAACATGAAAGAAGTGGAGATCATATGTACAGTAAGGGTGGAGCAGGATGTGGAGGAGTTCTGACTCTGAGCCATCAGACAATGTATGACATGGCATGGTTGGACAAAAGGATTTTCAAAAAATACAGATACAGCCAGTGTACTTGGTGTCTGTCATTACAGTTTTTCAGAGTTGTACTGTCTTGTTGTGAAGCAGCTATAGCAAAACAGGGAAAAGGAAACTGCTTCAAGGAAAACTTGCATTGTATTTGTGCACAATAGCTGGATGGTTTAGCTGTAACCCCTAATACATCCTACTCCTACTATAGCAGATCATAAGACTGAAGGTCTTATGGTCTTAAAGACCTTCAGGCTTTTCAGTCTTTAAATATACTGTCGATTTAGAAGATCTCAAGTGGAATTTCTTTGACAGTGTCTATTGTGTCATTTAGTTTCCTCAATGTAGGATGATTTTAATCCACTTTATATACAGCAATGGAGAGAGATCACCAGTTTTTCCACTCATTATGCCTGATGAATAGTTGCACCCAAAGAATACAATGGAAGACAATCTAGAAATAAAGCCTTCAAATGGATGGAATTTTTGATGGCTAAATGCCAAATGAAGGCGGTATTTGCCAAACAGTAAGTGCTGTGTCAATCTGAAAGGCCGCAATGTAAAAGATGGACAGAGCACTTGCAAACTTATTGATTTAGAAATCATGTGTACTTGTCTCGCTCAGTGAGTGAAGAGGATGTGGGAGATAGATAGGATATATACAAAGCACGGCACCAGTTAGTGGTCTGGAATTAAATTATAACTGAGCTGACAGACAAGAGTGATGGTGTGGGGCAGCCGCTGTCCTCTCAGCCTAGAACAAGCATTAGAGGACTGTTTCCAATATGGCAATATGCCCAATCAAGTAGAAAAAAAAAGATAAATCAAGTAAATATAAAACACCCAGTAACTGCTGATATGCAGGGATACTCTAACCATGAAATTATGTACTGTTTTTAGTCATAATTTAAAACTTTCATTTTACTTCCTTTCTTGATTTATTTGGTGGCTTTCTTCTATTTTTGCCTTTTCACCTTTTCCTACATTGATAAGTATTCATACTGCTTGAATTTTACATTATTTTTAAATGACAAACAAATGTACTTTAAGCACAGTCATAGTATGTGATAAATCAACACAAAATAATCTATAATTCTGTAGAAAGAAAAATATTTCCTTACTTATAATATATTTTACAAACTGAAATCTGAAGTGAGTTGGCATATATTTGTAATCTGCCCCTTTAATTTGCTGTCCTTAAATAAAATCTTGTACGCCCAAGTTAGTTAGTTTCATAAACCATTTATTTTTGTTTTTCTTTTTTTTTTTGCCTACTTGATGTTTAAATTTTAACAATAGTGATGTAGTTTTACCAATCCAGGTCGAGTAATCTGGCAGCCACAGGTGGAGATTCTTTCTACCACCTCGTTGTTGTTGTAGTGAATGGATGAAGCCCTTACTTTCATAAGGGTTTCATAAATAGACCCCTAATGGGTCTAACCTGTCACATATAGGTTTCACAGTCCATATGTGGCACATTCTCAAAATTCTGCTGAGTGCAGAAAAAGCTGAGTGCTTTTCAAAAGTCATTATATTTTCTATTTTTCATATATGGATTACAAGGCTAAGGAAGTTCTGACTGGGTCAGCTTACTGCGGCGCATCATTCAGGAAAACCATATAAAGGAGAGAGTTACCTCTTAAATACCAAGCAAACACGTTTTTTCCATTTTGCTAGTCGTCCATCTAATCTTCCAAGTCAAATAAACTCTGCCCAGATCAGAACAAAGACACAAAAGTCAGTAGTTAGATTGTGAGGGGGAAAAAACTGAACTCCAGAGCCAGTTTAATATCCTTATAAACCAATTTGTGTTGCTTTATGGAGAAGGAATAAAAGAGGGAACAACATGGGTGCAAATAAGAAGTATGACTCACTTTTTCCTGCTGACAGAAAATCCGAGTGCTGCCCCCTGTTGTATGTCAAGTAGAACTACCTAGATTTAACTGAGCACAGTTTTTTGTTCAGAGCCATGTTGGAACAGTGTCATTTTACTGTTTTTTCTTTTTTTTTATCCATCTGTCCAGGTGTCCACATTCTGATCGCAGTGGGCACTGTGATGATGGTGGTCGGTTTCCTTGGATGCTATGGCGCCATTCAGGAGTCCCAGTGTTTATTAGGAACTGTGAGTTGGTTTCATCCTGCAGTCAGTAAGTGTTCCAGCCTCATAAAAAGCCTTCTAATTGTTTCCTTTCTCTTCCCTCTCTACTGCAGTTTTTCGTCTGCCTGGTCATCCTGTTTGCCTGTGAAGTTGCTGCTGGGATCTGGGGTTACATGAACAAAGACACTGTAAGTGGAAACAGAAGTGGAGACCAAAGTAATGTGCCATGTAAAAGTATTCACACCCAGAACTTTAGAATATTTAATTACATGAAAACCACAAAATGTTTTTTTTTTTTTTTTTTTTTTTTTTATAGGATTTCACATGACAAACTAAAACAAAGTTTAACATCGAGTAGGGAGAAGGATTTTTTTTTTCTCAAATTGTTTACAAAAATTATTAGAAAATTCTATCCTATATATTTTTAACCCCTTTTTATTGTGCTTTGTAGAATACATAGTAAAAAGTGACCCATGGCAGATGGTTACTAATACTGAGTCAGGTTCTGGTTCTGCTAGAAGTTTTTTCCTGTTAACAGGAAGTTTTTTCTCCCTCCTGTTGCTACATGCAAACTCAGTATAAGGTGTCTCTATAAAGTCAGTGACAACGCAATCTGCTGGGTTTCCTTAGAACAATTTTTAACTAATGTATGATTGGACTTAACTAACTTTTTTGTAAAGTTCTTTGAAGCACTATATAAATAAACAGAATAGAGTTGTTAAAACAGCATCTTGTTTGGGAAATATTTCTAACATCTTTGCACCAGATTTAATATGGATGCTGAAATCTGCCCCCAATTCTCTCTGATTTTACTCAAGCACAGAAAAATTATATGTAGACAGTATCAGAAAAGCTTTTCAATTGAATTAAATTCTAGAATTTGACTGGACCTCAATGGTTTGATTTTAACCATTCAGTTGTTCGACTGGAAGATAAACATCCATGGGCATTATGAGTCTTCTGCAGCCTCTAACAGGATTTTTTCTAGAATTACCTATTATTTGGTTTCCTTATTAAGTGAATGGTTTGGTATGAGTTGCTTTTAAAATGGAAACAAAGTAGCTTTTAATTTTACCCAGTTTATTCTCATGATATGCAGATCTAACTCAACATCCAATAGAGCTGCAGAGGAGAAACTGGACTATAATGAGTTAGTTTCCCAAATTATCCACTTCAGTATTCCAGATCTGGGTCAAAAACTATGGATAGAGAGCGAAAACAGTCTTCCTTCCTTACTAACTTGAAAATGTATACAGTGTGTAACTAGTTGGTGACTTGGCTCTTTGCATTGTTCCCTCTTCTGGTGCAGCAGATACCAGAACAGGACAAAGGTGAGAAGCTGAACTCAGATAAGCCTTTATCTGTATTTCTACTACAAATGTGCACAAAACTTTGTCAATATTTGGCTAATGTTGAAACAGTTTTGGATTTTTCCATGAACAAATAAAGCTCTTTAAAACCACATGTGAATAAGTTTATTCACACATTAGTTACTAAAACATGCCAGGCCATCGTCCTCCAACTATCGGTACTTCCTGTCTTCTTCTTTGTGATTTGCGCCAGTTGTAACATCCGGTTGTTGAATATGTGACTTGTGTGAAGCTAAAAAAAGTGTTTTCATGGCAGCTTTGCAAAACAAATGAATTTTGATACTGCCAAACAACCCACCTCATCCTAGTGCCAAAAAATTTCCTTGACAAAAAAAAGATTTTTTTAAGTGGGCTGAAATCTGAAATTGCACAATTATATGGTCTACTGACCATATAATCATTTCATTAAAGAAATGAAACTGAAACTTTTAAAAGGCTCCAAATTCCACATAGTAATAATCCAGCAAGGGATGTATGGCTGGTGAAGACTATAATAGATGAAAACATGGAGCATCTCAGCCCTACATTCAGATTCTGCCATGATGCTTCTGCATTGATTGTAGGTAATACCAGAACTTTCACTGCATAACCAGCTGCTTCCTTCTGTTTGTTACTTCTTTTGTTCAGTCAGAGCTCCAAACCACCTGCTGCCTGCTGTCACCTTTTGGTTTTAATGTGGGTGAAACCGCTGTTATAAAATCTGGTTTCTTTTCCAGGTTTCAAAGGAAATGAAGAACTTCTATGACTCTGTCTATGACACAGCCATGTCAGACACCCTTAGTGACCCAAATAAAAAGTCGACTGTTGGACATGTGCTCAAGGTCTTCCATGAGACGGTACGACCATGTTAGATTGAAAACTAAACCAGCAGAAATGAACTGCGTAAAACCACCTCTGGGAAAATAATCAAGTCAAACTTTAGTGCCTTGAAAAAACCTTTTAATTCTGTCATCTGTGAAATGTTTTTATATTTCAGCTTCAGTGCTGCGGTAAGGACAAGATCACCTCAGGTTTCTCAGTGATAACAAGTAAAGTCGGCTTTCAGGACGTCTGCTCTCAACAATGGACCTTAGTTGTAAGTGATGTCACCTATGTTAGCATTTTCCTTTCCACCCTCAGCCAGAAACTGGCTTTCTACACCAGTGAATTTAACATTTTCATGTCAGTTTATCTCTTGTTCTGGTGCAGTATTGTTCAGAATTCTAGAGATAAATAGCCTTTACATAAAATTTACTTTTTCTAGCTTTACATTATGCTGTTATGATAACCACACGTTATAAACATACCCAGAGTGTTGCTTTGATTATATAACGTATGTTTGAGAAATCCTTTAATCTCCATGGCAACCATTGAGCTGTGCCAAACACCTGGGTGAACCTAGGGCTGCTTTCAAGGGGCAGCTCCTCATGGAACTGCAGTTTCTAAGCTTCTGACCTTCCACCTTAAAAATCAATCCTCCATGACGCTCCCACTCAGCTCCTTCAGACTAGCCAGTAACAATTAGCAAACACCTGAAGGAACTGTGCATCTACTGAGCTCATCATGAAAGCTTTTTTTTAAAGAGATGGAGGTCCAATTTCAAAACATTAAATTGAAATCTAATGCCTTGAAATTTCTTTAAAATTGTATTGATATTTAATATTTTTGTAACTATTGAAGGTAACATAGTTATTTGATTGTGCTCTAAAATGTCTCTACATGCCTGGAAAATACCTAAGACTGCTCCTTTAAAATGTTCACAACCTACATATCATGTTATTTATTAGTAAATTGTTTTCTTATTCCATAATTTCTATTAAGTGCAGTTCTGATCCTAGTTTGGGTCAATTTACTCCTTTAAAGAATCACTATTAAACTTTGAGCAACCTCCTGCTGGTACATGTTATTTATTGGAGTCATAAAACCACATTTCCTTTCAGTGGACTATAACCACATTAAGAACATCATCTTAAATCACTGGTCATCAAATTGGTATGAAGCGTCTGCCTGCTGGCAGTTGCAGACTGGAGGCGCTGACTCTTTATCTGAACGTGCATCGGTGGAGGACAGCTCTGGCTAAGGTTGAAACGTAATTATTAACAAAAAAGCAACCTGTTACTAACTTAATCACTGAAACATGACCTCAATCCAACTCATCAGATGATGCCTAACTTTAAAGGTTTTTCTTCAGCTCATTTCACAACCTGATCTTCATAATACCATGTTGCAGTGATTCCTCTTCTCAGTGAAATGCTGCCTTAAAATCAGAATTGAAATGGGGAGAAAACACGTTTCAGTGTTATTCCAGTTTTAAAGGTAGTGACTAAGTCTCTGTTTGAAATAAGTATTTTGGATTATTGTCAACATTATCCATGACCTGTTGACCCCGTTGGGCTAATTTGGTGTAATTTCCTCTTATCTTTAAAGTTGTTTGTTATTTGTAGAAACTCATAATAGCTTCAAATGTTGTGCATCTTTGCTATTTTTCTCATATCTTGGTTGCTATTTCCTCATCTTTACAGTGCATGTTGGGCTGATGGTGAGTGTGGTAGTGGAACTGAGCCTAAACATAAAAAGTCAAAGCTAGTGATCTGTCATGGAGGCCCATAAAACGTCTGAATGGACAAATGCAAATTTTAGGCAAACATTTGAAATATCCCAGACATAAAAGAAGGAAAATGTGAACCAGGCGTTTCCATCTACTGGTTTCGAGCAAATCAACCAGGCCATGCCGTGCTCCATTTTGTCAGATGTTTATTCTTCAGATAGTTATAATAAACAGGAAGTAAAGGTTGCTAATTAGCTTGGAACACACATCTCTGCGATCCTCTCCTGCAGCCTGCAGTGTCTCTCACCAGCTACCCAAAGCTGCATTCCTCACCTCTCAGCTGGAGGTTTGGACTATGAAATTTTCTGAGTTCCATACCTCTGGTAAACAGTCATAATTATTGAAAAAAAAAATCTATAAAAAAATAATTAGTGAATCTGTGCCTTGTAAGACACAGATTCACTAGTCGATGGGAATGTTCACTGTGTTAGAACTTGGTCAGCAAATGTGTTTACATCTTCCCATTTATGCACCAACTGTTTTTCAGAGTGCATACTGAAAAAGCGTCACTCCCTTGTGGTTTTTACCTCAAGTGAGCGTAAAAACGTTGCAAAACTGAGGATGTTATTTTGAATTTTGCCATTTCCACTAACCTTTTCTAATGCATTGCTTCAAAATGCATACATACAACATGTGGCTGATGGAAACACAGCTTAAGTTTTTTAACCCACTATTCTCATATAGTTGGATTAATGATTTGATCCTGATGCTAACCATAAACAGCTGCAGCTCTTGCAGCTGTGCTCTCTTTGGGGTTGGGATTGCCAAGCAGTGGCAGCACAAACACCAGCTTCTCCTGATCCTCCATTTGATCCTCCATTTGATCCTCCTCATCTTCATTTCCCATTTGACGTTTATGCGTTGTCTTTGTTGCTTTGTTGCTAGCATCTCGTCTATATTTTTCTACCCAGGATGCATTGCAGTGTAAACAATACAGTAGTCAAATTTCTAAGACTAAACATCCCATAATATTTTTACTGTTGTTTTTCCATCTGAGATAAATGTCTCTAAAAGTTTGAGTAAATCTTTCCAAAGTACCTGAGGGTGCTTAATGCTTCACAATGTTCAGTCTAATCAAAACACTACAGAGAAAAACATTATTTTATGTGTTATTTTCTACTGTAAATAACCTATTTCATCAAACAAATGGTAAGTTAATCAGAAAAAAGGTTCTGGGCAGGCTGTGTCTGCTCCTGATGTAGAGCAGGAAGAGATAAAAAAAAAAAAAAAAAGCTTTCTGCAAAACCACCTGCTGAAAAAAAAACAGTAATAAAACATGCCAACTAAAAAATTTGATAGATGAAGTTTGATCACTGGAAACTACCATTTCCTCTTCTTATACTGCGGGATACAGAGCTCTGCAGAGTTCATTTGTTTGCTCCAGTTATGTTAAATTTTTGAAAAGCTGCTTCTTTTTTAATATTTGTAATGCATCAGTTAATGTGTGACACAGTGAAACAGAAAGTAACACAGGAAATCACAGAACCATTATGAGTGAAACAGGACAGAGAGGAGCGTTGCCACATAACGCAGCAGAGCAGCGCAGTTGCTCTGTGGTTCATTTGAGGCCAGGCGTTGAGGGTTAAAACATCTATGAATGTGGTGGAGTGGAACCGCACGAGAAGAAATGTCAAAATAATCGATATCTCAATATAATTGATACGAGAAAAATGCATTATTTGCATGAAGATGAAATTAAAACGGACCCATTGTGGCCCAATAGCTGCATTTCCTCTGAGATCAGCCACAAGAAACACTGCCCTTCCCCAAAGATCTGCTGCAACCTGAAAAATATTCTATAAAATTACAACAGACACACATTGTACAGGGCTGCTGCTGAATACTTCAGAATGTTGCTTACACTGTACAGCACATGTTTTGCATGCTTCAGATGAACACAATTTGTTCTGTTATAGAGGGAACCTTTATCTGTCCCTCCGTAGAAAAAACTGTATCAACAGTAAAGTAACAGGCAAGTAGAAGCCCACAGAGGCATATTAAAAAATAAGCACTAGTATTAAAATAATTGCCCAACTGACTCCAAGGTACATATTTCTATAGAGGCTATTAGAAAACAATAGAAATATTCTTTGAGAAATCCAACTGCACCAGCTGTAAGCTAAAGGCAAATGGAAGCATGCAGATTTTAACTAATGGAAAAAATATTTTTATACAAATAAGAGACTGTATATTAAGTACTATACAGTTATTATTATTATTTAACATTAGCACTGCTACTGCTTTACAAAACATGGAAGTGACATTTTACATGATATATTTTCTGGCCTGAATTCTCCGCTACCCACTGAGTTTATCAAAATTAACGAGTTTCAAATTTGGTTATATTGTTATTATTCCTTTTTCTCCTTAACTGTAAAAGAAAACTTTGCTTTAAAATAATTTAGCATCTAAGGTTTTTCTGTTTTGAGAGTGTTAAAAAAAATTATGTACTGTAAGTAAAAGCTTCAGTTTGAGTCCAAATTCTAACTATGTCTTGTTTTCAGGACTGCCATGGAAAAATCGATGAACTCTTTTCAGATAAGATTTATCTGGTGGGAATCGCTGCCCTGGTGGTTGCTGTCATAATGGTGAGCTGAGTTATTATGATGTTATTAGTCTTTACATTGATCATTGATTTAACATTCAACTAAAATACAAAACGTAGATGTAGAATTTTTATCATATGCATAATTGCACAGGATATTCAGTGTGTAATAGAAGTCTGATTCTAATCATATTAAGGTCTAGCATTTTCTTAAAGAAATAAAGCACATAACCAAAATACATCACTGTAATAGATGTAGCATATCTATTCATACGCTACAAAACTAACAAACATGTTAGCTTGTTTTAAATCCAAGCATCACAAAGGATGGTTAGACTGAAAATCTGAAAGGCTAAGATATTTCAGATGGAATATAGTCACATTCTGCTGGCCAAGTAAACAGCCTGTTATATCCCCAAAAATGTCATGATTGAGAATTATTCTCTTTCTGTAATTCCTGTATATGATATAATAAACTTCTTTTAGTAGAATTAACTTTTAACTGTATTATTTGAGGCTTCTAAACATAATTTACTGACTTATTATCAACTTGATTGTTCTTTTTTATCTTAAATAAGATTTGATGAAAAAATCTTGAAAATGTTTTTATTATTTGTCGATTAATTCTAACTTTGATCAGCTAACACATTGTAACGTTGAGTTCTTAATTAGATATGTGTCAGGACAGTTCCAACTGCTTAGTTTAGAATTGTCACCTGAAAAACAGAGAGTTGACAGTAAACATGTTGGTTTGTTGTCACTGAGAGTGATGTCTCTGTTTCCCCTGGCAGATCTTTGAGATGATCTTCAGCATGGTGTTGTGCTGTGGGATCCGTAACAGCCCTGTGTATTAAAGCAGCTGAGTGGATGGAAGAACCACATCAGTCACAGCCTGTTTTTCTTTTCTTTTTTACATCCAAATATCTCATATAATGCTTGCTGGATTTAGTCAGCTCTCTAAAATGCTGCCTTGAAAAAAAAAAAAAGGAAAAAAAATCATTACACTGTTCCATGTTTTATTTTTTTTTATGCACAGATGCTGTCATATACAAGCAGCCTTAACCTTTTATGATTTGTAGTGTATTTTTTAATCAATCATTCTTTGGTTCCAATCACCGGTCAAGGTGCTGTAGTTCTTTGGAGATATTTTTTTTTAAGTTTGTTTTGTGTGTATTGGTTTTTACTTCAGTCCTGCCTATGAACATGCTAATACATTCTCTGTTTTATGGGTTTATTTCACTGTTTTCTGTATAAACTGTATATAAATATATGTTACAGTGCTTTATGTCTGCCTGAGCATAGATATGGTATTACACAAGGTGTCTATCCAGTAGTTTCTCTTTACTAACCTCTGCTTGATTGTCTCGCTTTAGACTGTGTGTTACTAACACTGCAGCGGTCGGCCTTATCGACAGACAAAGTTCATCCACATCCATATTAATACGGTATCTCTGCATGAATCTAGTTCATCTCAAACACTGCTGGGAACACCAGTCACCAGTGTTTTCTGCAAGTATTTACTAATCTTAGAAAGAAAGAAAGTTTTTCTTGCACTTAAACTAAATGTTTAGATCTGTATTCACCCTCACCAGCTGCTGAAGTGAATGTAAATGTGAGTACGATGACAAGACCCCAACGGACGTTATGCTTGTAGGTTTATCTTAACTTCTGACTTCCTTTGTGGTTTTTGCATATCGTTGACCACCACATCCGTCTCCGTTTACATCATGACGTCCTCCTGTGACCTCTGAGCGTTGATGTTTACCATCTGCTGCCCAGATGGTGCAGAGGCAGCAGATTTGTTTGGGTCCAAATTTACTCTACAAGATGCAGCTGTTGCTCACACACAGAGATGCACATCAGCACTGCCTGGAAACACACACTCCTTCACTGCATCTTTCTAACCCCCTATGTAGTCTTAGCCTATGTAAACCATGCCTTGTAAACTGAGAAACAGTGGAAGTGTGTAATACATCTTTAATGTATCCTAGTAAAGAAGGTTGTAGAGAACAATGTATGCCTTTTTTCTCTTTGTATCGCAATATCTTTGTCTGGTACGTCAAACAAAGTCTGGTGAGGGGGAGAGAGGTGTTCAGTGGCAGGGTCAGCTTTTCCCCCAAATTTTTAAAATAAACTAAAAAGATTAGAGTACAGCATTTATTTGGCTCTTAATGAGGACACACTGTGTTTCTCCAAGTTGATATACTTCCTATTTGACAAAGAACGCTCACTGCCAAAAGTCTGGCCCTCTTTTTGCCCTTGTGGACTTTGTTTTGCCCGGATTTAAAGGGATTAAATGTATTTTCCAAATAAGTAATTTGCTGGTCTGGTCTTTGTTTTGAAGAATGCTGCGCTGTGACATGGAGAAGTCTTAATCACTGAGTGACACATGGACCTGTAGATAAAATAGAACTCATTTGACAAAAAGAAAAAAACTAAATAATTATCAATTATCATGATCACAGATTTAAAAAGTTTTACTGAATTAATGTTTATTTTTTTAACAAACTTTTAAAAACCCAGGTGTGTTGCCCAACTTAGCCCAGGATTATATTTAACACCATGGACGGGCCAGTTAGTCCATATCCTGATGAGAATTTTTGATGCATTACATGACATTATGTTATGAGACAGATAATCTGAAAAGGTTGATATCCAGGAGCTACTATTGCCATCTGAAGAAATGCTGCAAAAACAACCAACCAGAGCCAAGAGGAGGGTTTTGACACTGTCAATCATGCTCATGCACTCGATGCTCAATGTGCTAATGGAAGAGAAATAACTTACCGTTACAGGAAAACTGTTTATTCAGTTGGTCATGCTAACAAACATTAGCATTCATGAAAAGTTATGCCAGCTGCAGGACTGCAGAGAGAACAGGGGGTGTGCAGGAGAGGGGAGAGCAGCGCCACAGGGGTGGTGATTGACAGCACTAAGACCCTCCTGGCTCTGATTGGTTTCTAGTTGCTTGATGTTTTTTTGTTTCCTTTTTTTCTCACAGATTTGTTTCACACCACATTCACAACATGGTGACAGTTTCAACAAGTATGTAAAAAAATAAAATAAAATTTACATACTGAAGCTTTACGAATCTTTCACTGTGTGGCCTACAATAAAACCTCTGGTTCACCACCAAGTTTTATTCAGTTTCTGAATAAATTTCAACTTGATGTTTTCACTTTTCTGAGTTTCGATATTTTGGAACTTTTTTCTGTCTATTTGAGGAAAAAGTCTGGTCCTCCAGAGCCTCTACATTCTCTGCTTCAAAACACTTGAGTCATTTCATTGGGTTATCAGGGTTCTGTAGAACTTGACCTGCCGAGGAGGAACTGAGTCACTTGATTCAGGTGTGAACACAAACAGTTTCAAACATTGCCATGAGGGGGTGCAATACACAAAGAATTGATTTTCACAGACACCAGGCAGCGTGTGAACGCAGCTTGTGTGTGCATGTTCCTCATTCTGTGTTTGGCTGCTTTCATTTTGGACAGCAGTCTGCTTTACTGTCAGAGGAGTTTGTCAAAATATGATCATAAGAAGTCATTCTGGGATGTTCATTTGTTCTGCAGAATATAAGCAACACAAAAAAATGACAGCATGAGTGGCTTTGTCCACTTTTTCACAATTTGGTTGACAGGAAATGCTAGGATTTCACAAACGGATCCCTCCTACGTTCAGCAAAAAAATCTCCCTGCATTCCTTAGATGACCAGGAGCTGCAAGATGGCTGAGGCTGAGTGGGGGCAGCAGAAGAACAAGTCACAGTTCAGTGAAACACAGTTCAGAGAGAAAATCAAAAGAGGAAAAAGTTTCCCATCACAAACAACATTTTGTTTTTTCTGTTAGTGTTTTGACCTTTGGATCCATGATGAGTTCAGTGTTCAGCGATATCAGTGATGAACAACGAGACACAGAGGAGAGTCTTCTCTGATTCATGTTGACCACATTTAGAGTTTAGGTGACTAAAAGTCAACCCTTCTGTCTCATGACTCTCCTCTACATTGTCCATCTCATATAACGTGGCTGATTTCACAGTCAATAAGTGGTTGTTTTGCTGCAGCCCAACAGCAGATGTGCTGAATATTTTTCTTTAACCAGATGGTTTATTTCCCAGGTCTGAAATCTGATGATAACTGACAATATCATGTTAAGTGATTTTAGTTTACACCTCAATCCAGGAGGGCACAGATGTCAAACTCAAGGCCTACGGGCCAAATCTGGTCCACCACAGCTATTTCTGTGGCCCTCTAAGCCTCAAAGGGCCACAGAAATACAACATCAAGATAACTGTCGTGAACTTAAATATTATTTGATCAGTCAAATTATTTGGTTTTAATTTGTTTAGGTCCATAAAGAAAATTAAGTCAAAGTGAAAAGATGTTAAATATTATTAACAGACTGAATGCAGAGGAAGCATGAACAATTTGTTAATGAAAAGTTTTATTCATATGTTCTGCCACAACAAGCCGTTTGAGCACCTTCATGCTCTTGATTTGGTCCAGAATGAAAGCAAGGTGGAGAGCCCTGCTGTAGGGGGACAGTTTGGAACAGTTTTTAGACCAATTTTGGGACTGTTTGGGGACAATTTTAGGAACGTTTTTGACAGTTTTGGAACAGTTCAGGAGAGTTGGGGAAAGTTATTTTATGGAACATAATTGGCGAGGATTTGAAGATGATTAGACTGAAATGCTTAGAATGATTCAAACGGCAGTAAAGATAATGAAAAAACCTCTAGAAATCCTAGAAGTTGCTTTTCAAGGGTCACAGAATGTCAGCCTGCTTGGAAGGAAAGTGTGGATTCCTGTTTTGAACAATGCTGGAAATGTACAATGAGAACCTGTACGCTGCTTTTAGTCCACATCACACCACCAGAGCTCCTGCCGACGTCTCAAACATAAACCTTTCTTTTTTTAAGTGAAGATCAAAACATTGTGTGGAGCTTCAGTGTTGCATCCTGTGTCAGGAATGCCTTTGAAGCTGCACACCCTGAAAACATTTTGAGGTAGACATGTTGCACACATAAACTCAAATCAGAGAAAAACCAGAAGACAAGCAAGCTTTCAATGTTGAAATTCATTCTTATTAAAATTAATTTTCTAAGAAGCATAAAACTGGGCAAAAAAATTCTTTTTTTCCCCATGTAGATTTCTTTATTGTAAGGATTTACATGCTGAAAGTTTCTCAGAAACAATCAGAAATACACTGAGTCAAATTAAAATGAAGAGATTGGCCATGATCCATGGACGTTGTGACAGATATTGGTTTAGTTTCAAACAGAGACACTACCAAAAAGATATCAGTCAATAAGCGGATTGTCTGACACTAATCAACTTTATGTAAACTTTATAAATATTGTGATATTAAAGGAGTAAAAAGTACTTCTGTCAAACTTTGTTGTGTTCTTGTGTGAGTTTCTGAGTCAGATGTTTAGCCAAGTTCGACCTGATAGCCAGATGATGGGTAATTTTGCATAAAATGTTGCATCATTTTATGCAACATTTCTAAACCCCTAAATCCCAACGTGAAAACTGAAACAGCTTCTGAGGTTCATACCACATTGTGAAACTCTTATCACCAAAAACCGCAAGATAATGGTTCCACCATGTGGGGATGAGCATCTGCCTTTGCTGATAGAAACAAAAGTTCATTCTGCTGTTTTCAGCCATTTGACCCAACTCTGATAGTCAGCCCAGGACAACGTAAACATCCTTTAGGTCACCACTGACTTTGGATTCACCAGCCAAAAGTTGGTTTGTTTGGATTGCCTCAGCGCTCCTCTCTCTCTCTCTCTCTCTGTCTTTGTGCTGCTGCTTTATCTTGACACAGAGTTTCTTGCTGTCTGTTTGTGTGATTAACAGTCGACAGTATTGGACCCAGATGCTCTGAATTCCACTCCTCCTTCCTAATGAAAACCGTCCCTGCTCACTCAGCAGTGAAAAGGACAAACACAATGCTGTGCTACATTTCAACTGGTTCAATTTAGTTTTTCCCATGCAAATGATTGTTGTTTGTTGAACTTGTGCAGTTGAAAAGATAAGCTGTTATCAATAATATCCAATTCGTGTGAATTATTAGGGTGTAATAGGGTCTGTGCTCATCTTCTCAAAGGAGCTAATAATTCCACTGCTGTTTTCACAGTTTTCTACTGATGTGCTTTATAAAACACAACAAAGGAATGCAGAGTCTGCAGACTGACCATGAGACCATTAACAGTTCAGCCAACACCTGGCCAAGCATCGAAACTGACCGCCAATCAGAGAGGCCGCTGAAAGATCTGCAGAGGTCCAGAGCTCAGGTCGATAGGACAGCTGTTGGGTTTGCACTATGTGTCTGACCTCAGTGGAGGAGAGACGAGAAGAAAGTTGCTGTTTGCAGTTTGTCACAGCACCAATGTTGTCACATGAGAGCAAAGCAGAACTTTTTGGTCCACATTTAGAAACGGGATCCGGAGCTTCCCTTCATCTAACTGTAAAAGATGTGCTGCATCACACCACATGGACACTTCTTTTACAATTATCAGTGCCAGTTGGAGACATGCTATCTTCTTGCAAATCCAAACATTTGTTTACCAGTCATTGGTGCAAATCCAGCCTTTCCCTGTTGGAGGAATTCCTCCACACTGAGGCCTTTCAGGTTGCTTCAGTGTTTACCACTATGTTGCACATCGTTTGCAACAAACAGTCAGTTGCTCACTGGTCTGCAGCATCTGGTGTAGACAGTTTTCATATTGGACCAGATTGGTTCTGAGAACTTTCCCCAATGAATGAAATTGTTTGTATTCACTTAGGTTGGTTTAGTATGATGGAAAACTGTGTTAAATATTCTGACACATTTAAGTGTGACAAAGAAAGTAAAAACAAAGAGGAGTATGTGTGGATGTGTGGGGGGAGGGGTCCTGGAGTGTGGTGAGTGACTCTGCAGTGTGTGAACATACTTGGTTATTCCTGTTTTGTGTCATTGTGCCTGTGATAGGCCGCTGACCTCTAGAGGGTGGAGTTAGCATTTCTTTCCCAAAGCCTCTCCCCCTCCCCACTCCACTCCCCCGCAGCCCAAAGGAGGATGAAAAGGGCACATAAATTAGTGAGCAAGAGAAGAAAATTATACATATTCACCACTGAGTTTACAAGGAAGAAGAGGTTGTGACCTCTGGGAGGGAACAGGACTGTAAATGAAAGTCACTCCTCATTACACCCAAACCCTGAGTGTGGGGTTTGTGTGTAAGCCTCTTGGCTTTGGCTGCCGACTCAGAGACAGGCTGCAGAAATTCCTTCCAGAGGCCTCTCTGCTCCTGACATATTAGCTCTCCTTCAGCGCAGCTTCCCAGACCTCCCCTCCTTCCCAGACCTCCCCTCCTTCTCTCATGTCAGTTTGGGTGAAGTTATTTCCACATTCCTGGACCCTGAAACAATCGGTCAGGGAACAGGAAAAGTGTACTGATTTCACAACCATCCTCCATTCTCATTCATCATTATCTGACATGTAAGTAACAAAAAAGAGGAAAAACAGTAGGATGAAGTTGAGACAATGGAGAACAGCATTCTAATGTCTTCTCATATTTACAGGAAGATGAAAAAGTGCTTCGGAAACATTCATGTACTCATCTTTTCTCATCACTCTGAGTGCTTTGACCTGAATTCAAGCACTTTTTCACCATGAGCAAAGCTGTGAGCTAAGCTGGTTTGCTAAACCTCTCCTGATTTAACACTCCACCCAGGCTTCCTCTCTTGGCTCCAAGTGTTGTTTAGAATTTGACAGGAATCTCTCTTTTTCTTCATTTTCCAGCCACTTGCATCACATGCATTAGGGATCATAATGTTATGACGTACAGATGTATTGTGTAACCAGACAGAGCTGAAAATCAAGCATGAAGCATTTAAGGCATTGAGATTAACTGTTGAGATTAGCGTTTTCAAAACTACAAAAAACAGTTTTCCATATGAGTCCAGCCTGGCCAAAACAAACCACGAGCTGGAGCCGCCATGCTGGTCTCCAAACGGGACATTGTTGATGGTTTACTAGTTAATGACAAGAAAAGAGTTGTAACATGAAAACAGGACTTCCCACTTCGGTGGGCCTGGAATGCAACATGATTTGAAGTGAATGTTGAGGGAGATAAAAATTGAGAGTCTGGCTTTTCTCTCTTCTGGATAAGCTGCACATGTTTCGTAAGATCACAAGCACCAATAAATCTGGCCCAGTTTTTGGGAGATCAGTGATTAGCTGATACTGACATGTGAAGCCAATCTTATCTTCTCTTATCTACCTTCAACAATCTAAAAATCACCTCCAGCCCTCTTCTGCTCTGCTGTGAGAGAGTTTTGACTGAGAGGCCGACACCACCAGGTCATGTCTACACATACCTTGTCAACCCTCTGTTGCCAACTGAGTGACTTTCTTGCTGTATTCAGCAACATTTCAGACAAAAAAAGCCAATATTGGAGTTGGCAGGTCAGGCTTCTTAAAGGTCATCGGCCAGACGGCTGCAATCTGTGCAAACCTCATTATTTAAGTACAATTTGATTTCTTGCTTATTTATCAACGACATCAGAGAGTCGATGTTTCAAGCCTCGCTTCTGGTCATGTGACATGCATTGTGATTAAAAGGAGAGAGATGCAAGTTGCTGGAATCAGGCTTCTTGAGCCTGGTCATTTCTGTCAGACTAAAAGAAATCAGAAAAAATGAACCATCTTTATGTTGTGTTGGATGTTGAAGGTGGACCCAAGATCACTGGGCAGAGGTGTCAAGTGAATTTGGAGGTTTGATAAAAAATAAAGACCAAAAAAGAAAATCACAGAGAACGCAGGGAGCCAGGAACAGAAAACCAGCAAAGAGATCCAGGACACAACGAGTGATCACAGGAGTGAAATAATATGGAATTAGAATCAATAAGTCAAACCCTCAAACAACTAAAAACAACCCAGAACCTGACAAAGCAGGCATAAAACAAACTTTCCATTAAGGCTCAATTTATTTTCTATTGGCCTGACATATTATTCTAATTTTTAAATGTCATATTTTCATTAACTCTAAGTGGGAAATCATTGCTCTTAAGAGAAATATAGGCTTTCAGGCCTATCTGTGTGTAATTACCTACATAATGTGTTTCATTTAGTGAAGATAGAAATAAATGGTCTTTCAATAATGCTCTACCTTACTGACTGGGCCGGTCGTGGCTCCTTTTGCCTGTCAGCTGTAGCTCTTACTGGATGGTGCAGACAGAAAGCTGAAATGCTTCAATGGGTTTTTCTTTCACAATCCTTTTTTCACCACACTTTTTCCTTCTACTCAACTTTTAAACGTAGCCTATAGGGTTTCCTATTTTATTTGTTGAGGATATTGTATTTTACAGTAAAACAATAACACAAGTCATCAGTCAACCATTCCAGAGTGGGGTCGTCCCTGACAGCAGGTGGATTTGTCCCGGACCTCCTCCCCGCAGCCCCCGCCTCCAGATGTTGGGACTGCTCCCTGCTCTGCTCTCCATTTCGCAGCAGTAGGCGGACTGGACTGTCTGAGGGTGACGGGACTCGGGACCGTTGGGATATTTACTCCCGCTGCTTTTCTCAGCACTCTGCCCCGGTGAGGTTGTTTAGGTCCACGTTGTGAGAGAGAGAGAGAATGGCCGCTGTGATGGCGGACGGCTGTTTTCTGACTGCGCTGCAACCGAACTCCTCCTGCACCGCCTACGTGCTGCCCTCGGACGAGCAGTCCGCGGACCCGCTGGCCAAAGTCCGCAGGGTCCAGGAGCAGGTCCGCATGCGACTGGCCGAGAGGAAATCCTCCTCACTGCCCAGGCTGAGCAACTCACAGTTTGGACCAGCAACAGGTGAGAGCAGGCTGAGAGAATGAGCGGTACCGGTCCGGTACTAACCTGCGTCCATCAGCCGCTCTGGAATGGAGAAATCATTCTTCAAACTATAAACATGGAAATAAAACTCCACAAAATACCACAACAAACTGGAAAAGTATAGAAATATAAAAACAAACTTTCTTTTTTTATTGGTTCAGTTTAATCTATGAGTTTTGATTTATTATTTCCATACATTTCAGTTAATGTAAAGAAATAAAATAAAAATACAGCTGGCATTATCTGAAAAGTTCCTTTTTTAAATATTTTCTCCACTGTTCCACAAGAACAATAAGTATGAGTACATTTGAAAATCTGGTGCAGTGTATTGTAACTGTGGAGT
The DNA here is from genome assembly GCF_027474105.1 of Poeciliopsis prolifica. NCBI lineage: Eukaryota > Metazoa > Chordata > Actinopteri > Cyprinodontiformes > Poeciliidae > Poeciliopsis > Poeciliopsis prolifica. Next base: position 3,123,078 of record NW_026562432.1, read on the forward strand.
TTAGTGATATGAGTCAGTTGTCCTGCTTCTGATGGGAATGATTGTCCAGTGATTGCCCAGTGATTGTCCACAGCTGGATTTGAATGCTGTGCCATACAGTCACAGCCAGTTACATGAAAAACATAATAAATACTTATTCCATCATCATTTTTATTGTTATGACAATAGTAGCCTACCACAAAATCTCGTCCAACTCAACTGCTCACTCCTATATGCATCAGATTTGGATCAGAGTTATTCTCTGTTCCCTGGGCGTCTGATCCAGTGTTGTGGTTGCGTTGGGCTCTGGCCCATTGTGCAGGGCTACATCTTATCTCCTGACACTGTGCAAACTGTTGCTAATCTGAATTCAGCACACGCAGGCCAGCGGTAGCTAGGGAATTTTATTTGGTCTAAATTGAAAACAGATCCTAAACAAACGTTGTAGGGAAAAGTCCTGACTGAAACCTTTATAGGCTCCCACCCTTTGCTTTGTTGCTTTGCTCGGTTTTTTCCTGCCTCATTGTGTATTCTGCAGTCACTGCTGAGCCACACCGCTTAAACCACTGAAATGTTCTTAAGCACAGCAGGACTAAATGTTAAGCTGGAGACCCAGGAGGAAAGAGAAAGCAAAAATGCATGTCATTTATTTGTATCTTGCTGGAATAATAAAATGTTCTGGTTTTCTTATTTTGGGGACAGAACATTTCTTCAGTTCTACAAAACAGCCAAAAAAGACAGGATTCAGGAGTTGTTGAGTTTTCAGTTGAGAAAGTTTCTGCTCAGAGTTTCTCAAGGAGCAGTAAACACAAAGAAGAAAGCCCAAAGCTGACCTTGTCACCTGGGTTACATGGACTTGGACTTGAAAACTTAGCTTTTATTGGACAATCTGTATTCCAAGTAACAACACAGTCTTTGTGGAGACAATTTGAGTCCCTGTAACATCTCAACAAAGAGACTACACAGTGTTGGTTGGAGATTTCTTTCAGCCAAGATCAGTCATTAACATGAAACTGATGATGTGGAATCCTGCAGATTCCTCTGTTCAGTTCAGAGTTCAGAGCAGAGTTTAGAAAATACCAAATATGTTCTGGATTTTGAAATTCTAGTCTGTTTTCTGTGTGACTTTGGTGTAAATGAGACCACACTTAAAAAAATCACATCAGATGACGTTATATGTATTTGTTGACCTTTGGAAGATCAGGGGTTTATTTCCTGTGTTTGTCCCTTCTTGTGGAAAGTCTAATAATGACTGCATACATTTCCAAAGATCTACGTTTTTCCATAAATGTTAAAGTCGTTGTGTCTTTGGTGGAGACACTTCACCAGCTTTGCTTGTTGGTGTCTGACAGCCTCTCTCTCCTCTGTCAGTCTGTGGCTGTAGCACCTCAGTGTGTGAGTGTGTGGGAGTGACTGGATGTAGAGTAAAGCAGTTGGGGTCATCCAGACTTGATAAAGCGCTTCACAACTACAGGCCATTTATCATTGACCCTCACCAGGTCTTTTCTGAAGAAAAACCAGAAATCAGGGAGAATAAAATGTCTCCACACTTTCCTGGATCTGATCAAGCAGATGTTGATGAAAATGCGTGGCTGTTTTTTTACTAAAATTCCTTCCTCTGATCACCAACAGTGACATTTATATGACATGAACTCACATATCAAAATGAAATGCAGAACCAGGGGTGACAAGAACTAATCCCAACCGAATATTGTGCTGTCCCCCGTTACATCCTGTCCCCCATGTTACCTCTCTGTGCTGTTTGACATTAATGAAGAAAAAGGATTATTTTTCATTAAAACTGACAGTGAATAAATTAACTAAAGCAATTAGTCAATAAAAGATGGAACAACATTTCAGTGAAAATTTAAATGTTAAAGAGGTGGGTTAGAATAACATTGTGAATTCTAAAGAACAAGCATCTTCTCAAGGCAGAGTTACTGTAGGAACTATATCAGCTATTGGAAAATGTAAATTATGAATAGTTTGTCTTTTTAAGACAAAGTATTTACAGATAAGAATGTAGTGTACATTTAATCTTTGTCTTGTGCAAATAATTTGATTAAAATCAGGACAGCATGATAGACTGATGATCATTTCCTTACAGCTCCTCATCAGATTAACTAAAATAAATCAAGAAAAGAAAAATAAATATAAAAATATATAATAAGAATCAGTTTCTTCATTTATAATTCAGCAGACAAAAAAATGATCGAAAATAACACAAAAATATTTTCATTTTAAATTCAGCTTTGGATTGTGAGCTGTTTGATGAATACAGACTGAGTGTTCGTCTTAAACTAATCTGGAATATTTTAAAGCTAATCTGGCCTCATTTCCAAATTCTGCAATTTAAACATCAGTCTTTAAACATGTTATACATTATTCTAATAATGTATAATGTATACTATTATGCATTATTATAATGTATATGGATATGCATACACATATATTATAAAAAGCTAATTTGGCAACATTTTTTAAATTCCACAGAATAAACCTGGTTCATAGTTGACACTGATCTGTGACATCATCACATATTTTTTATTGACTATTGGTTCTATTCTTATTTGTTCAATTATACTGCTTTACTTTTTGTTAGTTTTAATTAAATAGTAAAGGCTATAAATAACTTCATAGCTTCTATTTTCTGCTAAAATGTAAATAAAAAACTCAGAACATTCTTTTTGTCCACAAGTGGCATCCTAAAACTTTGTCTTAAAATAATTTTTTGGAGACACCCGCATCATTTCCTATCAGAAATAGTTCTTGTTTGAATAAAAATATATTTAGATCTAAATCTGCCAGTGGTATGAATAACTTTGGGTTTAATGGTTGCCATGGCATTGAAGCCAACAAAGTAAAGAGCTTGGACAGCAGTAATCCGCAGCTCCAGTGTAATAAATAATGTAGTTGGAGGCAGATCCACAGAATGAGCCGTACCTGGCTGCATGCTGGCTGCATGCTGGCTGCATGCTGACGGCTGCTGTCCCAGTCCAGACTGGGAGGTTGGGAAAGAAAAGGACCATCAAGTCCTGAATAAGACTACAAACAGCAAAAAAAAAAAAAAAAAAAAAACTGGGTCATATTTGTCAGTACAAATGTTTTAACTGTAAACAGAAAATACTCCCTGATTTTATCGGATGCTTGGTCTGATGTACTGGGTTCTGAAATTGTTCTAACTTCAGATGCACAAGGCGACAGTGCTGCCAACTGCACCTGCTATAGAATGTCTTATGCTATCTTGCATGAAACAAAAATGAAGTCAAAATGGAAAACAAAGTGCAGTTGATGAAAAATGTCAATAAGTATGTAAGACTCTAAAATATTAAGGGGGTGTGCTTCATTCTGACTGTATATAACCATATTTTGATGCTTCATCTGTTTACCTTGCAATAATTTGGCAGTAAGTTGTTTTGAGCAAGGCTAGTGAAAGAAATATTCCATAAGGGCCTGGAATATTCTAACCACTTTAGGTGACAGAATACAGGATGCAGGTCAACTCAAAGTCAAATTTCTGTGACTAATAAATAAAGAAAAAAACAGGATAAAAATGTTGGCATTTCATTATGTTTGTATCATTCATGTTCCTGTAGGCTAAAGCGATTTGGCTGATGGAGAAGCTTCCTTCTCCTTGGATGTCTACAGCGATCTAGCAGATAGATGGTGTGATGTTATAGATTTCATTTATAATAAATTCAGTGGGAGAAATTCCAGAGCAGCTGATGATGTCAGCTGAACTCACTGCACTTAAAAAAAGAAAATACGATTATTTTGGATTGTTAATTCTATCCTTTTTTAAAGTTTCATATATTCTTAGCTGGGTTATGTAACTTAAAAAATAAAATTTCTTCTGCATATTTGTTAAATCTATCACTATGTTGTGACTGTATAATCACTGTAAAAAAGGAACCTCACGGGTTATCACATTAACAAAAGAATATCATGTACTGTTAACTAAATAATTCCATGTTTGAGCAATAAACATGATACAATCATGTTGCATAAACAAGATATTCCACAACTTCAACGTTTATAAAATTGAATCATGTTGAGAGAACATAATTCATTATAGTCAGACCGATCCTATGCTGAAGACCACGAGTGAGATCACGGGATATCACGCAAGATTACGGGAAATCACGGGATATCACGCGAGAATACGCGAGAAAATCGGTTTTCTCTCGCAAATGGAATAAAATGTATTCAAGGTGAGATAATTCAATTACGTCAGCTAGATCTTCCGCCAAAAAAAAAGAACGTCGGGGCGTATTACATTAACAAAAGAATATCATGTACCGTTCACACATAATGTTGGGTTTGAAGCGAAAACGTGATAAAATCATGTTGGATAAACAAGATATTCCACGACTTCACATTTATAAAATTGAATCATGTTGAGCTAACATGATTCATTATAGTCAGACTGATATTGTGCTGACGACAACGAGTGAGATCACGGGATATCACGCGAGAACACGCGAGAAAATCGGTTTTTTTCTCAACTTGAATACATCTAATTAACATATATATACCCACCGCGGGTGGTTCTTATCCTCTGAGCTCGGGTCCTCTACCAGAGGCCTGGGAGCTTGAGGGTCCTGCGCAGTATATATATATATTGGATTATCCATTATTACAGACTTGAGCTTTCTATTTTTTTTCTTTAAATTGTAGCTCATATATATATATATATATATATATATATATATATATATATATATATATATATATATATATATATATATATATATATATATATATATGTTTTTGGGTTTTTTTTTATTCCATATCAATATTTGTCAAAGTTAATCTAATAAAAAAAAAACACAGTGACGTCAGTTCCAAAGCGCTATTGTGTCAGACTCATCTCCCGCTGAAGAGTATCCAGGTCAAGAGATTACGGAAAATCACGCGAGATAACTGTCTTGCACCTTGTTGGGTTTTTTCAAGGGCAGAGGGGAGATTCCTGGCGTGCATCCACTTAATTTGAAGAAGGTAAGAGTCAAACTATTTTCATCTAAATCCATATAAAAATATGTAACTTAAAATGTCTCTACATTTGCACCATTTTCTACTTGTTCCATACTTGTGTCACATTATTTCATGTTCTGTAGATTAAGTCGGTTAGGTTAAGGCAGATAGCTATATGTGATATCATTGGTAAGTTTACATTTATCGCCGCACCATTTTAGGTACATTCTGTGCGAAAAAAGTCTGCAGAGCCATATGTAGTGTACAAAGCTGCTGCCAGAGACACAAATGGACCCCAGAAATGTCACAGTTTTGCTCCTCCTGAGCTCCCTGGAGGTTTAGTGGATTTTTAACACACGGATCTAACATCAGTCTATTTCTAACTATTTTAATTCTATTTCAGTAATGTTACTATGGAGGTAAATGTAGATACACACACTTTGGTACCTTTCTATCATCATCGAGATTCTTAATTAATTATGGTAATAAAAAGTCCTACATTTCAGTCGGTGAAACCTGCAGAAAGCATTGCTTTCTGAGCTTTGTTAAATGTTCCTTAAATACCTGTTAGTTATGGATTTCTAGTATATTTTGTCAGGCTAAAACTCTCAATGGATTATCCATTATTACAGACTTGAGCTTTCTATTTTTTTTTCTTTAAAATACATATTCCTCTGCTGTAAAGATGTTGGGTTTTTTTTTGGACTCTTCTTTGTTGTCCCCAAATAATTGTAGCTCAGAAACAATATTGAAGTTCATTGGTTTAATTTTGAAATGTTGACGTTTTTTGTGTTCATTGTATGTGCTCATTTTGACCTATGTTACTATTGCTTTCTATCATGTTCAATTCACCATTGTTCTGCACATATGTGCTTGCATACAAGTGTCCAGTGGTTATATTCATGAGGCATTCAAGGGACTTGTACTAAAAGATACAACTCAGTTCAGTATGAATTGCATATTTTAATGGCTGAAAATATATCTGATCTCTTTCAGAACATCACCTGATCACCTGTCTGTAATCCACCTGCTTAAGTTCTGGTCAAGGGGCTCATCGGCTATCAAATTATAGATTTCAGTGGCTAATAGTAAGTTTTGCCAGATCTAAAGTGACTGAATGTAGTGTTAGAGAGCTTATAAAGCTAGGGTTCAGCTAAACTTTTATTTGGCCAGTCTGTTTTATTTGTCTTTATTTGCGTGGGGATGTGGAAATGTAAGGAGTGTAGTCTCTCTCTGTCTCGTAGATATGACCTGTTAAAACATTTTACACTTAAACACCGGCATATGCGACGTTATCCATGCCCACACATAGACTGTCCATGTACTTGTAAGACATGGAATGCTTTGCATATTCATTTAAGTAGAAGGATATAGACTGTGTTGACCATTCTGTACTTTTCACATATTTCTTTGGTGATATATTCATGTCTTTATTTAAACATCTAACAGCTTCAGTTAGATGTTTAAATAAAATGTTAAACTCCATTTTAGTCATGGCACAATGAAGGGATACTAACAATTTTAAATATCTTTCAAACAGACTGCAAGCCACTGATCACTTTTGTTGTGACTTCCTTTGAATGTAGCTATGTTTTCAAGTGTGTGAACCTATACTGCTGGAGTTTTGAGATTGTTCTCTTTGTTTTTTGATCTGCATATTTAGGAAGACACTGCTGAGGTCAGACGAGAGTGCATCCTCAAAGGTCTGTGTGTACCTAAATGAAGATCCAGAGAAGCTGGTGAGGGAGTACATGGTATGTTAAATTCTCTTTGTGTTTACAATAGAACTCCTAAGAGTTGTTAAAATACTTTCACCAACTAAGGTCCATGAGTGACTCAATCAATGTCAGTCTTAATTTATTTATTTAATTACATGTGAATTGTCTGCCCCCCAATACCCTTCCCTAACTCCCTTAGGACGTTGATGAATGTGCAGAAATGGCCAAAGCCGAGACTGTCCTCGGAATCGTCATTTGAGCAGAGGGTGCTGATGCACATCTGGATGTTGGGATTGTCCTGGAGGGGGTGGAAGTTATGAACAGCTTGGGCAGTGTATCTTCTGCAATAGTGATGCTGCTGGGACTAATCTACGCACTAAACTTGAGCTACCCTCAAGTTTAGTGCGTTCAGCACTCAACTTGCTCAGTAACTCAAGCATACCTTTGAAGTAATACAGGAAATAATAATGAAATTGGATGGAAAGAACTTATCAAAGAAAGCACAAGTTCTCAATATGAAACTCGCCGCTAAGTTGAGTAAAGTTTCATATGGAAAATGAGTGTTTAAAGTCTGCAGTAGAAAAGATTTATATTGTTACAGTTCTCTAAGTTGAGCAAATATACTGACATGTTTTATGTTGTAAAGAATTGGCTGGGAAATGAAACTGTAACCTTTTTGTAGTTGTTTTTTTATTTCAATGTCCAACTCAGCTGTGTTTTGTGCTGTGTAAAAAAAACGATGTATAACAATTCTGAAAATACAATTGTGTTGTACCTTTTCTAATTGTTGAGTGTTCTTCCTACACTTTCACCTAGTGCTATCTTAAAATGCTTCATTAACGCTTGAAAAAATGTCTTTGAATTAACGTCATGAAATAATGGAAAGGATTTCCACACGATTAACTAGCTGTCTTTTAGCATGAAGCATATTTGTTGAGCTAACTTACTTTTAGTGAGTTGTACCTACTGAATCAGGTAGTGTGAAGGTACCACTGTAAAATAAGGTGGTTTCAACTAGATTTACATTCATCTTAATGAAGTCACATCAATGATTTGGTCCTAAACATTGCAGATTAGTTGGGCGGGCTGTATTGCATTACACTGGGTCACGCTATAGTAACTCAGTTAAAGGAACCTTTAAAACATATGTTGAGCCAACACATTTCATTTGAATTTGAATAACCATAATGAATGGAGTTGAGCCAACTCATTTGATTTACAATCATCCATTGCATTACCATAATTCTGGTTAAGCCAACATATTTGGTTTAAATTAGAACAACCTTAATGAATTATGTTTTGCCAACTCATTTTATTTATATAAGAATAACCACAATATATTACGTTGAGCCAACATGTTTGATCTAGAATCGCCCATTGAATCACCATTGTAACAAGTTGAGCCAACACATTTGCTTTACATTGGAATAATCTTAATAAATTAGGTTGACCTAACACATTTGCTTTAAATAGGAGTAACACAAGTACATGGTGCTGAAATAAAGCAAAGTAATCAGGTGGAAATCCTTTCCATAATTTTTTTATGTTCATCCAATGACTTATTTTTTTCAGTGTATGAGGCAGATAACCTCCTGCAGCCCCTCCCTGAACTACTAATGCCATCTGAAGAAATGCAAAAACAACCACTCAGAACCGGGAGGCGGGTCTTAGTGCTGTCAGTGAGTCTTGTGTACGCGCTGTTTGATATGCTGAGGGCGGAGACACAACTTACAGCTCCATGAAAACTGTTTATCCGCCAAAAACTGTGGCCATGGTGACAGCATTCAGCTGTCATGAAGAAGATGAAGCAGAGCAGAGATCAGCGGGTGGAGGGGTGAGCAGCATGTACACAAGGAGGATTGACAGCAGTAAAACCCTCCTCCTGGCTCTGATGGTTGTTTCTGACTGAGAGGTGTGTTTCTGTTGTCAGCACTGGGAGTGCTGGGACAAGATTTGTTCACAGATTAATTTTTTTCAATGCTGGACAGCAAATAAAGAACCTTGACATTAATCTGTGAAACCACAAGGCACTGAGGTCAGGCAGCTCCTTCAATGTGAATTCATCATAATTCACTGCTAACCAAAAGTATTTTTACTTGTTTCTTAAAAATAAATAACCCAGCAGTAACACCTCAGCAGACAACATCAGTAATGTGTTTTACTTCATCAATCAATCAAATTTTATTTGTATAGCACATTTCAGCAAGGCATTTCAAAGTGCTTTACATCATTAACACAAGAACACAAAGTCATGCAACATATAATAGACAATACATTGTTACATATTACATGTCAAAAATTCTAAACAGGTGTGTTTTTAATTGCGATTTAAAAGAAGTCAGGGTTTCCGCTGTTTTACAATTTTCTGGAAGTTTGTTCCAAATTTTTGGTGCATAGATGCTGAAAGCTGCTTCTCCGTTCTTGATTCTGGTTCTGGGGATGCAGAGCAGACCAGAACCAGAAGACCTGAGAGGTCTGGAAGGTTGATACAACAACAGCAGATCTTTGAGGTATTGTGGTGTCATGTGTACTATAGAAAAAAAATAAAGAAAAGCAGAGGATTAGATAAAGATGAATCTTATTCTGAAGTGAGAACACCACCCTGCCTGAACTCTACTGACCACCTTTGTTTGCTGAACATTCCTTTCCAATCTCCTCTTGACAACATGCTGTCAGGATCTATTTTAGACCTTCCTGTTGTTCCACCAGTATTCTTCATTCATGCCTTAATTAGAATGGCAAAACATGACAGGAAGACAGGGAGAATCTAAACTGTTATAGCAGTTGTTTGAGTTTTCTTCTCATGCAAAAGAAGCTGGTTTTACTTTATTGGTGGTTTAAAAGATTTAGATGTAAAACTCCAAGTTCCTTTATTTCTTAGGTTTGGAGAAATCCAAACTAATCGCACAGAACCACACCAGTATGAAACATCGATTTTTAATAGAAACCAACACAGTTCATAAACTGTTCGGAAAATCATGAGTGTCATTGGTTTTCAAAGTTCTGCTCTTGACACCATGATGAAAATATTTCAAAACAGCAACCAACCTGCCCAGGTCTGGATGTTCAAGCTGGACCAGATGTAGTGCAGAACACAAGATGCTAAAAGAAATTTCTAATACCTTGGTGGTTCGTATCAGAACCTATAGTTGGTTCCTGCCTCTGTTGATGTGGAGGTTCATACCTGTACAATCATAAAGAGACAAGCACAAGTTTACATGTGAAAGCAGACCAGCGTTTGCCAGAGAGAAAAGCTGGACTTTGAGATAAAGTTATTCGGACGGATGAGTGAAAAGTTCAATGATTTCTAGGCTGGAGCAGATGTTTGGCACAAACCAAACACAGTATCCCAGGAAAAGATCTTCATACTCGCAGTGGACGTGTGAACTCACCATCATAAAATCCAACATGGATTCTACCCTGTGTCAGAGGGATCATCTGTACAAAACTAGACCCTGAAACATGACGATGAGCCAGAACACACCAGGACTGGCTGAGAATGAGTGAATCAAAGACCTGGAATGGAGTCAGTTCCCTCAAACATCTCTCAGGTGAAATGGAGAAATATGACAAACCTTCTTCAGAGCAACATAGGCTGGAATCTCTGAAGTCATTACAACCAAAGGTGATAGCACTAGCTAATAGGCCAGGGAAACTTTTTCCTCAAGTAGAAAATACATTTATGTTTGCTGTCATTGGCTTAATAAATCAAACATATGAATCAAACATGTTGAATCGAATGTATTTGCCTGTAAATAAATCCCTCTACTTCCTAGATATAATTGATACAAAACATTAGACATTAATATAAGAGATATTTATTGGGTAATAATTTAGTGTGCATTAGGTGTGAACTCATGCTAAACAGGCTGGACTTCCAGTCCGTCTGTCCAGGACGTCTGCTTTATTTGTGGAGCACAAAAGTGAACTCTGCTCTGGTTCGGTTGAAGTGAATTATGGTTTGAATGAATGTGGACTGGAGAACGCACCAAAGTAGAAAGCGAACTAAAACACAGTGCATTCTGGGTTATATAACCTAAACAAATATGCAAGTCTAGAGCTAGCTAGTGGGAGAAACGGTTTGTGGTCTTTCTCCAAACACAAAAGAGAAATCCTTTTCTGACGCCACATGTTTCTTTTGGGAAAGAAGGAAGTTGTCCTCAGTGTTTTCTTCAGAGGTTTTTGTGCTGTTTCCTTCTGTGGTTTTCGGTGCAACGCCACCACAGGCGAGGAGGGGAACAGGTTGCTCAACATGTTAGTTTGGTTTGACAGAGTCCGGTGTGGAATCGAACTGCAGCTGTTAATGCTGCAACTTTTCCATCTGTTGTAGTTGCAGCAACTGCTACTGCACATGCGGCAGTTTTGGGTCAATTTGTCACGTTGTTGCAGAAAAATCCTGATAAATGGAAAAGAGGTGAATGCTGATCTTAAATGCTTAATAATAACTGATATCCAAAAGCCTCACTTTATTATTTAAACATAACAAACAGGACAACAAGCTAGAAGAAAGTTAGTTTGCATTTTGTTGAACTTTTCTTAAAAATAGATCCCTAGTTTTCTTTCTCTTTATGTAAAATGATTTGACTCCACTGCCTCGTTGAGTCCCTCAGAACCTGTGTGTGATTTGTGTCATAAACTTGTTTGTGTATTTATTCATGTTTCTGCTCATGCTGTATTTCTGCTGGTATCAGTTAGTTGTGATGTGGTGATGCTGATGTTCAGGCATGCAGTCCACGGCCCCACCCAGCAGTATTTCCTCCCTCCTTCCTTCCAGCCTACAGTATTTGTATTCTCTGTGTGTGTGTGTGTGCGTGCGTGCGTGTGTGTGTGCGTATGCGTGTGTGTGTGTGTGTGTGCGTGTGTGGGTGCGTGTGTGGGTGTGTGTGTGTGTGTGTGTGTGTGTGTGTGTGTGTGTGTGTGTGTGTTGGGGTGTGTGTGTGTGTGTGCGTGTGGGTGTGTGCGTGTGTGTGTGTGTGTGTGTGTGTTGTGGTCTTTCCACAATCAACACTCTCCTGTGTGTTGTCCTTCATGTGTTTGCAGTGAGCTGTATGGGAAAGCGTCATGCTCTCTGTGACCAGGGTGAAATTCAAGTGGGAGCTGGAATTACTCCATGCACTTCTGTGATGATGTCATCTTCCACACACACCCATACACAGCACCCATACACAGCATGTGTCATGTTGAACATGCTGTCAGAATGGCACAGTCAGTAACACTAACATGTTGAATCCTAAGAGCTTATACTGGATGCTTCACCAGTATAAAGATCTTTTGTGTGTGAAGATGACTTCCTCAGTTTCTTCTTCCGTGGTTAGCCTTGGATGGTGAAGTGCAGGTTGCTGCTGAGTGTCTTGTTGTGAAGTCATGCTCTTGTTCTCCTGTACCCTGCAGAGCTCTATGTTCATTATTCTTGAGTGAATTGGTGTCTGGCTGGGTTCTTCAGTGGGAGAAATTCCAGAGCAGCTGATGATGTCAGCTGAACTCACTGCACTTAAAAAAAGAAAATACGATTATTTTGGATTGTTAATTCTATCCTTTTTTAAAGTCCCTCACCGGGGCATTTATAAATATATATAATTGTTTTGTTCACTTTTGACTCAGTTACCGCTCTGAGTGTGTTGTTCGTTCAGCAACTGGACTTTACTAGAGTATGTATGCTCCAGTTAATCAATTATTAAATTATTTCAATAATTGATTTGTTACAATGAATCCGATGAACCGCTTCAATCTTAAATGAATTTGACTAATAATTATTAGGGGGCACTGAAAGTTCATTGTAAAAAGTGCAAGATCATCAGTTATTTAATTCAGAAATGTAGAAAAAAGAAGCAAATAACCAGCACCGTTTTGAGGATGTGAGCAGATGGACTAATTTCATGCAGTTCAGTACCATCCTGCATTCTGACAGGATTGGTTGATGGAATCGTTGTAAACAATGTCTCAGTTTTCCTACCGATGTATGATGCTATGTTTTAATGTGACATATTTTAAATAAATAACATGTGGTTTGCTCTTTCCTTTCTGTAGATTACATTGTTCCTGAAGTAAAAAGTTTTCCCCAGGCTCACGGCTTCAGCTCCAGGTCCATGATCAGCACACCCACTCGTCCCATGGCTGTGAGTACAAAACCTAATACCAACATGCTAAAACCAATAAGACTACAGAAATATTTATTAATAAAAATTATAAACGATGCAGTTAATATGCAACTATTTTAAAATACCTTGAAAGAAATCAAGGTATGACATTATGTCACACTATGAATACAAACGTGAATGAATTCTTCTGGGACTTTATGTGACACTCCAGCACAAAGTCATGCATAGCTGGAAGTAATTTTTAAAACACTCTTCATTATTCTGTTTGTTCACTAAACTAAAATATTAGTTGTACCAGCTTCACCAGCCAACACAGAGGAAGGTCAGAGGTTAAGATGTTGAGACGTTTCAATCAGGATTTGGTTGGAATAACAGCATCCACTCTTTGAACACCTCAGAGAATTGTTTAATCCATCTTTCCATAGTGGAAACTGGAGCAACTGCAAACCCATCATAACATGATTTTCTAACTAAACTGACAGGCTGGGAAAGAATTCACCAAAGACTAGAAATAAGGAGGTTCTTGGTAACCTGAGCAGCTGCAGAGGTCCATCGCTGTTAACTGCAAGAAAAAAAGCCGTGTGCAGTTGGCCAGAAGCAAAAAATATATAATGTAACTATTTGACCTACAAATGTATCAAAACACAGTGTTCCCCTCTAACCCCATGGTCCACCTTCTATACTGAGCAGAGACGGTCAGAGTTAGACAGAGCCAAAAACTTGGCTGCCCTGGAGCAGAATCTGTTTAAAACCTGAAACTGGGGAGCAGATTGACCTTCCAGCAGAACAACAAACATCCTGAGCTGCAGTGGAATGGTTTTAGATCGAGTTCTAAAGGTCCAGTCAAAGTTCAAGTGTAAAACTGACTGAAAATTGTAGCGATTTGGTACACAAGATTCTGGCTCTGGGTTTGCTGAGGCGGCAGAGATGCAGCCCCAAAAGACCTGTAGCTGTGACTGTAGTGAAAGGTCACACCATAACGACGGGCTGATTACAAATGCATCCCACACTTTTCAGATTTCTACTTGTAAAAACAAAGATATAAAACTACCTTTTAAATTATTTGCCTGTAAATCTATTCTACACAGAGCTTTTCATGTGAAACATTCAGTAAAAAAACAAAATCTCATATTAAGCACCCTTTGATATTCGATTATTAATCAATGAATCAAACATCACTGAGGATTGTTCGGCTGCAGATGCTTTCTTTGCTACAAATGATAGAGTGTTCACTAAAGAAATGTTGATATTGAGCAGAATAAACTTAATTGGAAATAAATTATTTGTTTATTTGCACCTTTTAATGTTTTTTCTAATATATAAAAAGATTTTAATGCTTAAAAGAGAACTTTGCAGAATGTTCTTTTGTTAGAATTAGTATGTTTGTTATCACTCTTACATTAGTAGTTATAGTATGAGTAGTTTTACTCGTTTGTTTTTCATTTAAAGTTTGTGTTCTAATTGCTAAACCTGACAAAACTTGCTTTTCTCTTAACCTTGGACATGTTTTCTGCAGCTGTTTTCCTATCAATCGGAATTCTCCTCACTTGTGAAACTTCCTGTGGTTAGAATGTACTTTCTGTGTTCTCCTATTCCTGTTATCAGAATAGCCCCCCTTCTTTTACTTAGCCCCCCTTTTTCTTTCTTGCTCACTCCTGCTTTGTGTTAATAAAAGACGAGCCTTATGAAGAGAATCAGAACACATGGTAAACTGTTCGAAGGAGCAGTTATTCTGTCTTCTCACTTTTGCAAAAGACTTGATTGAAATAAGCATCGTCTGTGGTTCTTTTGTTGTAGGTTGAGAAAATACCTGTCAAACAAGGATCCAGTTATCTTGTGGTTTATTCAGATGCAACTTTGCAAAACTGACTTGTTGCCATTTTCAAGAGGCTTTTCTCCATCGACCCTCCCAGACAAATGGTACTTGGTCTGTGTTTTTCTAACAGACACTCTGGAGTTTAAAGGCTGACTGAGTGATGTGAAACAGTCAGCATAGTGATTAGGATTAGGACTGATGTTCAGACTGGAGCTGAATCACATCTGTCCTCGCCGACGCAGACATGCAGTCATTCGGTCATTCCAGTGCAGTGATGCTGACCAATACAAATCCCTGCAAACCATCAGAATATAGTACATTTCCTCAAGCCACAGAATCCCACAGTTTCATCTGAACTGTTTTCATTTTCTGCACACACTTTTCCTCCCACACACTTAAAAAAAAAAAGAACAATGAGCAGGTATTGCGTAGAAGTTTCCTGCCATTTCCAACAGGGTCAGGAGAAGCATGGAACCTGCACTCTGCACAGCTGGGACCAATGTAAAGACAAAGACTAAATCTAAACAGGATGCCTGACTACGCCTTTAACTGACCCGTCTAACAATGCAGACACCACAGTCAGCTTCCTGCTGATCAGCAACCAGTCTGTAATGAAAACTAACCTTGATGGTGTGTAGTCCATGACTATAAAATATTGCTGAGTTTTTCTCAAAAATATCAGTCAATCTAGTTGATTTGTGGAGCAGAGCTTCAAAGTGCTTTACATCATGAAAATACACAAACCTCTAAACACATCATGCAGTCAACAATTGTGAAAACTAGCAACAGACATTGCATCTTCTCAATTGTTTAAATCATCAATGCACATAAAGTATATTAATCAGTGTGCAATTAATCAAATAATTATGAAATAAAATGAGACATACAGTGTTGTTCAACCCTCCAAGGGTTTTCTTTTTCATGAAAAACGTTTCTATGGTCCAAAAACAAATAGGCAGTTGCGTTTTTGTCATCGATTTAAAGGAACTCTGTTTTTCAGCAGTTTTCTGGCAGTTTGTTACAGTTTTGTGGAGCGTAGAAGCTGAATGCTGGTTCTCCATGTTTGGTTCTGGATGCACAGCAAAACCAGAACCAGAAGTCCTGAGAAGTCTGGAAACTTGATGCAACACCAATAGATCTATAATTTATTTTGCTTCTCAGCTGTTTAGTGATGTCTGTTCTCTCAGTGGAAGGACTGTAGAACTGGGTGATGTTCTCTATCTTCCTGGTTTTAGTCAGAACTGCAGCAGCGTTCTGGATCAGCTGCAGCTGGAGGATTAATGTTTTAGGCAGACCTGAGAAGATGTTGTTCATGAGTCAATGTGAATAAAGGTAAACACATGGATGAGTTTCTCTGGGTTTTGCTGAGACATCAGTCCTTTAATTCTGGAAATGTTTTTAAGTGATAAAAGACTGATTTTGTAACTGTATTCATGTGCCTTTGAAGGTTCAGGTCAGAGTTCATTCCTACATCCAGGTTTTTGATCTATAGTTTCTAACTGTAATAACTGACGCTGTGCGTTGAGATAAGATTGATCCTTGTTAGGTCCAAAGATAATAACTTCAGTTTTGTGATTGCATGGTTGAGAATCTCCTGGTGACATCATAATATTGAACAGAGTATCATTTGTGCAGTTTTGATAACAAATCTTATTTCCCGTTCCTGTGTGAAAAGTCTCTTAAGATGTGCTTTCCTCTGCCCAACCACTTTGCAGGTGTCTGCAGTGTCGTCTCAGGCCTCTGGGATGTCCAGCAGCTCTCAGGTCAGGCATAAAGAAAGCGCCTCCGTCCAGACCAGCTTCCACACTTCTCACATGCAAAGTCGAAGCCAACGCTCCAAGTCCCTGTGCCAGGACGACAACAGAGCGCTACCTCTGGCCCGTCCGCTCCACCCAGAGTCTTCCTCTGTGCCCTTCAGCGTTCCTCTACCCGGAAGCCTTAGGCGGTCCCTGAGTGGGATCCTGGCCCAGGAGAGACGGCCCTGGCAGAATGAGGAGCTGCCCTACCAGTACACCTATAAAGGTCCGTCTCATCGCATCATCAACAGAATCACCAACAGACAGCAGTACTACCAGCAGCAAAGCTCTGCGTTGGGGCCGGAGGGCTGGCTGGGGAACGGTCGGGGCTTCACTAGTGCAGGGGACAGCATGACAGGGCAGTGGCAGCATCATGCCTCCAGGACCAACCACGCCTCGGCCCAGTATGCCCAGCTGCACCGGGCCGCCTCTCTACGCTCTCTAAGGAGCGTCGGCAAGGGAGCAGATGTCATGGATGCCGCCTCCATACACAGCAACGATCCTCTGGCAGAGTGAGAACACTGAGTTTATTTTTTATCTGTCTGCTTCTGATTGACTGTTCATAGAAACTTTGTCTGTCATATATCAAGAAGATCTGACTAGACAGATCTAGAAGATCTGACTGATCTGCTTCTGTCAGATCTGACAGAAGCAGATCAGTCAGCTTCTGTCACTTAAAAAAAAAATCATAAATGTTGACATAATTTTATAGCAGCTTTACGTTCCATCTTACATTCAGTGATGTAGTTTTTCAACACTTTCCCAAGAAGGTTATTTTTATGATCATTTAGATGATTTAAACAGGTGATAATAATAAAGACAGTCTGTGAGGGACAGACAGGGACAGAGGACAGGTCTCCTGCTTACCTATAAATGTGGAAGAAAATCATTGACTGCAGAGGACATTTAGTTCAAAGTGCACAAGCAAGGGAAATATTTACTGTCCCACATTTCTAACCAGATTAACTACATTAGGGCTGCAGAGATCGCTCACAGTCTGAATGATGCTGGCTTATTAAAACAGTTTTATATGAAATGAATCTGCATTATTATAGTCATTCTTTTCCTCTTGTGTCTGCATACGTATGCATGTGTGTGTGTGTGTGCGTGTGTGTGTGTGTGTGTGTGTGTGTGTGTGTGTGTGTGTGTGTGTGTGTGTGTGTGCGTGCGTGTGTGTGTGTGTGTGTGTGTGTGTGTGTGTGGGTGTGTGTGGGTGTGTGTGCGTGTGTGCATGTGTGTGTGTGTGTGTGTAGGATGCAGAGCATTGACATGCCCACAGCTGTCAGATATCTTTCCGAATCAAATACTTCTCTGCAAGTTTTGGGAGCTGCTTATATACAACATCAATGTTACCATAGCACCGATGCCAAGAACCAGGTACTTTAAGTTTGATGGTTTGTGGTTAAATTTGACTATATTAGTTGCCCTGTATTTCATTCATGCTTGTTAGTGTAATAGGGGCTAACTGGCTATACAGGCTACATACGCTTGACTTTTATTTGTAAAACCATTTTACAGATATGTAGATTTGTTCCTCCATTTCATTACATTGTCTAATGTACGTTAGAGAGTTTAGTTTTAAAACTGTTCAGTATTCCGATTATTCTGAAGGTTTCTTAGAAAACATTAAATATAACAGACATTATATTCCAACTAGTCTACACTGAATATATATACAGTTAGTAGAGTGTAGTTCCCTGGGCATCTTTTGGTTCCCTGCACACACAGAATTTTTCCTCATGCAAATAATATTAGACTGGCAGCCAGCTCTAATAAGTGAACATGAACTGATAGATGTCTGTATTTTTTTCCTAAAAGACCCACACACACACTGTGTTTTGTTTTCTTGTTATTCTCAAAAGTCCAGTTTTCTCAAAAACTGTTGCATGAACGTTAGATTACTCTGAGAATGTTATTGTTATTCTGAGGATATAATCAGAATTAGAACAGAAGGTAAAATGTTTTTTTCTGATAGGGTTTTGTACAGGAACATGGGAATGTCAGTCATTTCCAAACTCAAAGTTTAGTTTTGATAGATTTGATAAAAGTGCAAAGTGTGTAAGAGGTTGTCTGTGTGTGTCCGAGGTCCGTGCTCTGGGTGGTGTTCCGGCGCTCGTGCAGCTTTTCTCCAGTGATCATTTAGAGGTGCAGCGCTATGCTACAGCAGCTACACGGAATCTCATATATGAAAATGCTGACAACAAAGCTGCCCTGATAGAGGCAGGAGGACTGATGGCTCTGGTCAACATCCTGAGCCAACACGACGAGGAGCTGTGGAAGACCATTACAGGTAGGAATGTAGCATCCCAACATCGGAAGAAGCTTGTCATGTGAACAAATATGCACCACAGTATAAGTCTGTGTTAAAAAAAGAAATCTACGTGTGTGTGTGTGTGTGTGTGTGTGTGTCACTAGTGATTCTGATCTTGTCTGTGTGTTAGGTGTCCTTTGGAATCTGTCCTCCAGGGACAACCTGAAGGACAGGCTGGCTGTGGAAGCGCTGCCACTTCTAACTGAGAAAATCCTAGTTCCACTTTGCAAGAGCATCCCTCTGAACCCGTCTGAGAGAGAGATCTTCAACAACACCACCGGCTGCCTCAGGTGAAAACTGGACCAAAAGCCCCGCATAAACTGGAGCAACTTAACAGGCAAACACAAAGTCACTGACAGGAAGCTGGTGATGCTGCAAGTCCAACCAGACAACAGTAGTCTGAAACATACAGTCTGCAGCCCAGTGTCAACAACAACTCTGCTGATATTAGCACCTATTAATTCCAGAGCAAAACCTCCCATCCTGTTAATCTCCTAACTGATCAAACAAAAAGTGTTGTGAAAATCTGAACCAGGATTAAATGAAAGTGAACAACAGATTAACCAAATTAATGATACAAAATAATCCATTATGTTATCTCTTTGAGCTTTTTTTGCAAAACTTTTTGTATTTTTGACTTTAAGCTGCATATCTAAACCATGAGATCATCTGGGGCCCAGCAGCCAGCAGAGCAAGTGTCTAATTCCACCTACTGCAGAAATCCAAAATAACTATTTTTAGAGTTGATGTTTTTTCAGCTGTTGTGTCAAATAAAAAAAGGAGTGAAAATACCTAAACTACTCTTATGTAAGCTATTTTTTACTTAATTTACTTCTGCACACTCTGAAACATTTTTGCTAATTCAACTGGGAATTTTCACAAGAAACATTGTTGCTTTGAAAACGATTTGTTGAGGAGGTTTTATTTACTGGAACTAAAAACATAAGTTAAAAACAATTTTATTCAAATTTCAGGCAGTCAGTCAGATTTGTCACTCAGAGGTCATCAAGTAAAACATTATCAACATAATTCAAGCAAAAATTACAATTTGAAAGAAACTCTCCAGTGTTTTCTTTTTTATTTCTCTAACAACCTAATAAATATTTTTATGAGTCATTATGGTCTGATTCAGATCTTATTAATGACAACATACCACCAGGCCTCTTAGTGATCACTTAAATTCTTGAAATTCACCATAGGTTATATATGTGTTATGGGCTGAATAATAATATCCCATTTGTGGGGCCACGATTGAATCAAAACACTTATCCATAATGATTAGTGCTTTTTAGCCCAAAGGTACAGAAGGGATCCTCATGATCCACTACCATCTGGTGTTCAAGGCAGAATGATAAATGGAGACATTAAAACTGCAGTATGTAACTTTTGTTTTCTTTACATATTTGTTGAAACGGTTACTATGGCGTGAGAGTTTGATATCAGACAGATAATCTATGAAAACCTTGAGCTTCCCTGTTGGCTCCCAGTGCCAGCTAGACACAACCATTCAGAGACAGGAGACGGGCCTTAGTGCTGCCAATCACAACTTGTGTAGCACTGAACATTGTGTCTCTATCCCCTCCTTGCTTTCTGCTTAGTCTAGTTGGCATCACCACAGATGATGTTGGACAACAAGTTTTCCTGTGACTGTAAGTTGTTTCTCCGCCTTCAGCAGATTCAGCAGCATGTACATAAGTTTGATTGACAGTACCAAGACCCTCCTCCTGGTTCTGATTGGTTGTTTCTGGTCAGTAGTGGGGTATTTCTCCAGATGGCAATGGTATCTCAGGGAGGAGGTGGAGGATGGCGACGTTTTCACAGATTATCTTCTTCATAACGAACTGCCAAAACATTTTTAACAAATATGTAAAAAACATATTCTTCATAAAAATTACATACTGCAGCTTTAAAGTGTCATATTTATATAATTTTAAATATTAATCAATGCATACAACCAGATTTGCTCCCTGCCTGCAGCCTCTGTTTTGCTTTTACAAAGCAGTCACTGAGACAGCGCCACCTTTCTGCAGACAGCCGAGAACTGAGATATAACAGGTTGAATTTTATAATAACCAGATCAAAGTCACCTCTGCAGTGACATGTTTCCTGTCGGGTATAAATGTGTCTGTTTGTGTGTTTACCTGGTGTGTGTTTGTTTAGGAACTTGAGCTCAGTAAATGAGAGAACGAGACGAAAGATGAGAAGCATGCAGGGTCTGGTGGACTCTCTGGTGTGCTACATTCAGCTGGAGGAAAGAGGAGAGGATAAGGTAACCCTGATCTCACTAACACGCTGTAAATAATGCAGTAGTACACACAAAGAGGTCTGATTTCAGAACCATTGGACATAGTTACTACAGACTGCTTAAAGTACCAGCAACTCTGAGTAGATAATAAAGAATGATGGCCTCTGATAGATCTGATGATTAACAAAGATGGTGTCATTACAGAGGCTGTGGCCATTGTTGAGATTTTACTGTTTTTCACTAACCCAGTGGTAGTAATTCTGTCAGTCTTGGCCAAGTTTTCCTTGCATAAGAGATTTTTAATCTTAATGGAATGTTTCTGGCTAATAACAATAATATTCTGGTGTATTAGAACCGGATCACAGACCAGTGAACATGGCTGGGTAAATTATTTCTTACAAGGTCTGACAGTTACCATGGAATCCTAGCTCCACAAATTATGCATCCTATTAAGGAAATAGAATAAAAAAACAGAAGACATATTAAGATTTAACCTACATTTAAAGACAAAATTCATGATCTGCTGACAATTTATGTGTCTGTTTTTATTATGTGACTTCTAATTCATGGAGCGTGTGTCCTCCTTAGGCATAGGGGGCGCTGCGCTCTCTGTGTCTAAAGTCAGAATCTTATAAACATCTTTTCACTGGGAGTGACTGGTTTGATGGGTTTTTCAGAATAGCACAACAGAAAATGTTTGATTGTATTGCACTTTTTTTACACTTTGCAGGGCAAACATCGTCCAGGCTGTGTGTTTAGGCTCAGCTCCCACATGACTTTCCACCTCATTACATTGTGTTTCCCATACTCTAGGTCAGAGTATGGGGACCGCATTGGTCCTTGTATGCTCATGTGTGGGCTGATCATGACTTTTAATTGGTTCTGTGATGTCTGTGGGTGTTTTTTTACTGTTGAACCTGACCTGCAGCTCAGTGGGTTTTCTCTAAATTGTGGGAAATTTGGTGTAAAGACAATCCTGTCTCAGGTTATTTTGTCACTGCTAACATTTCCACACTTAGTCATTAACTCTTCAAATTACTTTCTAAGTGTGGTTCCGAATATCAGCTGAAATATCTGATGTGTTTGTTGCTCTGCAGCAGGGGTCCCCAAAGTGGGTCATGGAGGGCCGGCATCCTGCATGTTTCAGTTCTCCATTGTTTAACGCACATGGATGAAATGATGGTTCATTAGAGGTCTAAGGAGAACTCTGACTTGCTGAAAAGGTTGTTGGTACCACCACAGAGAGAACTAAAACATGCAGGATGTCGGCCCTCCAGGACCCACTTTGGGCACCCCTACTCTAGAGCCTCTACTTATAGATCCTTTAATATCAAAAAGCCATATGTTCCATTGATTAAAATAAATAGAACTTACACGTAAAATAAATTATGAGATTTGGTCTGAAGTTGACTCTTGTGTTTTCTTCGTGTTTAGGGTTTGGAAAACTCCCTGTGTGTGATGAGGAATCTGTCGTACCAGCTGTACATGGAGCTTCCTCCATCAGTCCGCCTCCACCTGGAGGGCCCATCCAGAGCTTCAGCCTCCAAAACTGATGAGATGATTGGCTGCTTCACTGTGCAGAGCAAAAAGAAAAATGAGGTGAGGTCTTTGTCACCAGATGCAAAGACTTCTAAGATTTTTACAGAGGGGCATTTCTTGCCCACTCAGAGAGTGAGGACCAGGGTAGAGTGGTTCCAACAGGCCACTGGCAATCATGTGCTCTGTGGGTGAAGATTGTCCAAAGTAACTTAATGAAGCTTTCTTTACAGCTTCAACAGAGGAATCTTCCAAGACTGTCACACCCCAAGGACTCTGAGTGGCTGTGGCACCCGAAGGGCGTGGCCCTCTACAAGCAGGTCCTGCAGAACAGTGAAAGCAGCTCAGCTGCAGTGGAAGCTGCTGTTGGAGCCCTGCAGAACATCACATCTGGAGAAGGACGGGTAGGCTCACAATGACAAACAACATTTCTATTCACTTTATGTCTACAGCGCCAATTCACAGCAAATGTTGTCTGAAGAAAAAATGTTATTTCAATTCAATCACACGCAGCTTTCGAATGATGCATTTATCAAGCTAAGCTAATTATTTAAATTAGTTTAATGAGTTTTCTAACTAAGAAAACCCAGCAGATTGCATCAAGTCATTAGCTGCTATTCCATTAGCCATAAAATTGCACAAATTGACATTACAAAAGTACTATAAATTATCTTAATGGAAACTCGCCAATTTTGAAGAAAAAAATTGCGATAAAATGAGGTGGTTTTCAGCCATATCAAAACAAATGTATTTTACAAAACTCTATTAATAACGCTTTCTTTGCATCATGAGTCACATGTACAACAGCTGGATGTTACTACTGGTGAAAATGACAAAGAAGAAGACAGGAAGTAGTAGGACTAGTAGGAGTATGATGGTTTTTTTTTTGTTTTTTCAGACAATGTTCAGCTGGTTCCACCAGAGTTCTCACATAAATAGTTCACAAATAGTTGTTCTTCCAACGTGTTGAATCCATTACTCTTCTGTGAAATCACTGACTACATTTTCCCAAAATGCCACATATGTAGCCGCTCCCAAGTAAGCAGGGCTTGTCGAGCCAATACCTGATTGGCTGTTAGATAAGTTCAAGCACCACGACTGAATTATGAAGATATCGCATATAACTGTTTACATCTGCTGTTGCCATGATTTATAATGTCTTATTGGGGGAAAAAGTTCAGTCATGTGATTTTAATTTAATTTCTTACTTAGTGGAAACTCTGCGGTTGTGAAATTGTGTTTTTTTGACATCAACTGAATATTGGCAAATATTTACACATTTGTAATGGAAACAACTACTGACTCGCAGCATTTGCTCCTCCTGGACGCAAGTTGTTGATTTTACTGCAGTCCCTCATATCAAGTATCCAAATAAAGAGCATGTGAACACTCATATCGCAAAATAATCTCATTTAAATATGTACTTCTTGAACTTGTTTGATTATTTCATATAAAATGTCTTTGGAGAAGAAATGAAGTGTAAATGGAGCAGGTTGGAGCAGTGAAGTGTTGTGTGTGTGTGTGTGTGTGTGTGTGTGTGTGGTGTGTGTGTGTGTGTGGGTGTGTGTGTGTGTGTGTGTGTGTGTGTGGTGTGGTGCGTGTGTGTGCGAGTGTGTGTGTGTGTGTGTGTGTGTGTGTGTGTGTGTGCGTGTGTGTGGGTGTGTGGGTGTGTGTGTGTGTCAGTGGCCAGCGGTGCTGAGCAGCGTGGTGAGTGAGCAGGAGAGGATGGTGCCCATGCTGCTGGATCTGCTGGACAGCAGCAGTGAGATGCTCCTCAGGCCGCTGACCGGCCTCCTCAGGAACCTGACTAGGCACGCTGCAGACAAAGACCACATGGGTGAGAGGCCAGCAATGAGAAATGGAACTCCATAAAAAAAGTATCTTTATGTTACATATCATTTCTTGAAATAAATATAAAACTCTCTGACTGGCTTTTGTGTTGGCAGCTAAGATCATGGTGAGCGCTCTCGTGTCCAGGCTGCCTGCTGACGGCCTGGAGAAGACCCCGTCCAGTGAGGTGGTGGTCAACATGTGTGGGGCCCTAAACCATCTGGTCACCTGCAGTTCTTTAGCTGCCCGAGATATCGCCTACTTCAACGGTTTGCCGAAGCTGATGGGCATAAAAACGTCACATGACAACAGGTAGGACTGACAGCTGCTGCAGATCAAGGTCAAAGGTCAGGTGTAGTTAATTCCTCCAGTTCTAACAGAATATTTCCTCATCGTCTGCATCCGTATCCTGAGCCTCAGGATAAGCTGCTGCTCATCCTGTGGCCACTGATCCCTCAGAGAGAAGTCTCAATAGAATTTATCATGTCATTTGTAAATGTTTACTGGTGATGGTCTGACCTGTGTGTCCCCCTCCTCACTCCCTCACTGTGACCCGCCTGCTGTCTCTGTTTAGCTCTGGGAGTCTCCGGGCTGCCAGGGCAGCCTCCACCGTGCTCTGCAACATGTTCCAGTACAACAAGCTGCACAAAGATTACAAACTGGTGAGTCCAGTACAGTGGTGAGTCACCACTGGTGACTCTCGGTCACTACAGAGCTCTGTTGTGAAAATGACTCCAGCTTTTACTGTTTCAGTTATAAACAAAAGCAGAAGGAGTTTAATCTGGTCTACTAAAAAAGTTACTGTCTGGATGGTTTGGGTGGAGTGGCAGCCACAGATTTTACACCCCCTCATTAACACACTCATTGGAGGTAGAAAGCACCAATAAAAGTTGCAGTTTTAAGCTGACTCAGTCCATCTAGTTTAGTTAGTGCACCACTTTATATTCCTGACTCACGACAATATAAATTGGTTTTGTTTTTTCAGTTTTATCATATGTTTGGGTGTGTGTGTGTGTGTGTCTCTGTGTGTGTGTGTGTGTGTGTGTGTGTGTGTGTGTGTGTGTGTGTGTGTGTGTGTGTGTGTGTGTGTGTGTGTGTGTGTGTGTGTGTGTGTGTGGGTGTTGGCCAGTTGCTTCCACCAGATGGTTTTCTGCTTTATGTCTGCTCATATCGGTTTCTCTTTTTTTTTTTCTTGACCTCAGCTTCCCATTGGTCCATCTTCTTTCTCCCTTCTCTTGTCATGAAGGCTTGTGGACATTTTAATACACTAGCAAACATTTCTGTGGACTATTTGGTTACAAAATGGTTACCTTTGTTTTGGCAAATGACTGATTGGCTCAAGCTGGAGATCAGGATTGAGCCATCTCAGCTGAAAACAGTTTTTGTTTGTTTGTTTCTTTCTTTCTAAAATCAGATTTATGAACAAAATACAAATATGCTTCATAATCATCCCTAATTTCATCATTCCTGCTATGATGTCCCAGCAGTATTTGTGTGTTTTGAACTCAGCAGGACTAGAGAATCTATCTCAGGGTCTGTCTGTCTGTTTGTCCCTGTGATGGCGTTGGCAGTCAGTAAGCTCTGATTTTCTCCTCTATAATCAGCCCACCAACAAACTCACACACAATCATTCCAAACTGAACTTTACACAGTAAACAAAACCTACATGAGCCGAGCCGAATGCTCCCTCATGTGGCTTCTGACTCACATACACAAAATGATTTAAAGCCATAAAAAAGAGCGAGATGAAAAATGACTATTCCAACCATGATGTGGAATGTGCCGGATGACTGGTGGATTTTCTGGATGGTGAAATAATGTTTTTCTACTTTTATCTTCTTTCATTGCTGTTGTTGTGGAGATAACAGCCTGAGTGTTCAGCAAACATTTGGTAACAGCAATCTCTGCAATATTCAGGAGGAATCCTGTGGCTCCATCAAATGTATTATTTTAAGTGGGTTTTTTTTTTTATTTCTTTGTGTTCGACAGAGAGGATTTACCCGACAGAACTTCGTCGATCCCAGCTTCTAGTCTCTGTTTCCTCCCAGTGTGAATTCTGCAGTGACGAGAAGGAGGCAAACGGACCGACCAGAACCAAACACAGGAGCTGTTATTCCTCCATTTGGAACCGTTTGAATGATTTATGCCTGTGTTATGTTTTTGACAGTCATATGTAGCTGGTTTATTTTAGACTGATTCTGACATGACATATGGTTTATCCCTGACAGAATAGATTCAGACTTAATGTTGTTCAGACATACAGACTGCAGAGATCTGTTAGTGTGTGTCAAGTTGCCCTTTTAACTTTAAACCTAGTTCTGATTCTTCTCATTTCTGGAATGTCTCTTGTTGTTGAGGTGACTGAAAGCTTTACACATCGTCACCCTTCTCTTTAGAAGCTAAAGTTTTGCTCAAGCTCCCATCAGAGAAGAAACCTGCTAGATGCAGTAGTTTTGAAAAGGTTTATCAAGAATATTTATGAATATTTTGCCCCTTTTTGAGAACACTTATGTCTTTTCTGAAGAAACATAACAGAGAAGACAGACATAGTTTATCTGGATTTGGAATGTTGGTAGATATGTTTAAATTGGATATTTAACATGAAATTACTCCAAAACTCTGATGACTTGTAGGTGTTGGACACTTTATTCTGTGTCTCTCAGTCCATCCTGCACATTCAGTTTCTTGCCAGTTTGGGTGAAAACACACACCAATACACACACGCATGCTGTTTTTCTACAAAGCAGTTCATGTACTAATTCTAGTATCAGAATTAAGTTGTGAGTTATAGACACAAATGTTATGTAAGAGAAAGAGTGATTAAAGTGTAAAATGCAGCAGTTATGTGATTCAAATCAAAGCTGTGTAAAACTTTATACTTGCACTGTCTCCTCATAGCAGTGTGGAAAAATGAGGTAAGAGCCACCCAGGTTCCTCCCTCTGGATTCTTGTCTCAAAGAGGAATGCTGAGGAGACGTGACATCCTGCCGAGCCCTCAGACCGTCATGTCACTCTCAGTCTCACCTCTGAGGGTCACAGTTTCATTTAGTTTTAGCTCCTGATGTCAATAACAGTTTGATAATACAAATGAATAATGTTTTTAATGAAACATATTGAAGTTCACAGTCATTGTTAGAGCAGTGCTTCTCAAAGGTTTCAATAACCAGATGAAGTTCCACCAAGTCTACAGAATTTCTTAAACACAGCAGGCCTTGGATTATTTTCATTTTTTGTGTGCGTTTTGTCATTGCAAATTACATAATTGGCTCATGGAGTCAGTGTGTTCATGCATTCTGTTTTTCATAGTTAGTAGAAGTTTTGAGGTTTTACAGTTGAAAAATGCGTTAACAGAATAGAAGTTTCTAATTCTGACCTCCAGATCCAACATGGCTGCCTTGTATAAAACCTACTAATATCTGCAGTAAAAAGAAATGTTTATTTTGTGTAATGATGTCCCCTTTTGTGACTATGTTGCTAAAGTTTGAAAGTACAAATCACATAGAAATGTTAGCTACTAACTACAGTGTTACTCGGCATTTTTAAAAAACTTGTTCCAAGAAAGCCCTCAGCTTGTTGCTGGTAAGGAAGTCTACAAACATTAACTGGTTTTCCACTTGGGTTTTGGACTCTGACGGTTGGCGCTTGTGAGCTCTTCATTTAAGTTCACGTGTTTGCATTTAGTACACTTCCTCTGAGTCATGTAGTACTGCCCTGTGGGCTTAGATTAATCAGTTCTGATCAATAGTTACATTACAGACAATAATCTACCAATAAAAGCTCCTACTCAAGAGTAAGAACTAAAATCCACAAGCAGAAAAAAAACACTGCAGGCTCTGATTTAAAAACATTGAAATGAGTCATTACTGTACATCATGTGACTGATAGTAAAGACAAGTTTTACTTTAACTATTCAGTGTTTTTAGGTAGTTCTGTCTAACATTAAACATGTTGAGGCCTCCAACTTCTATGTAACTGTGTCACAATTCAAACTTTTTGTGTTATCACTGATAATACAGCAAAGAAAGGGGTGAATGTGCCGTTACCTGTATTATGAGTGAGTTCTTCATTTTTAATACAACTCTCCCTGTGCTGAATAAACAATCTCAGAAGTAGAATAACACAAAGGGCCTTTAAATAGTTAAATTCTTAATCCTGTTTGACATCAACTCTCCTTTTATAATTGTAGATGATTTCTGTCACCTGTTCAGGACGTCACCTCTTCCTGTTAAACTGGTTTGATCATGTAGCAATTTCCAATGTAATAAAGTTTAGAAACTAAAAAATAAATACATTTAATATACATGTGAAATAAGTACAACAATAATTTTAATAAAGGTTGAGGAATTGTATATGGGCTTTTTACTGCTTTGATCTGTTGTTGCTTGAATAGAGGTGTCTTACTAACTTATCTATGAGTTTTATTTTTGTTTGAAACCTATTTGATCTGCTTACCCTTAAACCTCTGCACATGCATTTTTTGTTTTCAGTCAAGGACCAGAAACTCCCAGTAGTGACGATTTTTTGTGAATATTAGAAAAAACAAATTTCCTTAATCGGCAGAAACCTGTTCTTTTCAAAAACAGACCAATGCTCCCAAGACCACATGTAAGGGAATCAAATGGGGGGAAAAAAAGAGAACAAAGGCTTTATGAGAAGTTTTTAAATCTTAATGCAAGTCTTTGTCTAATTCCTTTCCACTCATCGTAGCGTCATTCTCTTGTCCAGGAGGATCTCTGACCCTTGGATGATCCACGTAATGCTCAGAGACTCACTGACCTCAAGGAGGGACTGAATCATGAGCAGCATTCTGAGAAGACAACCTTCAGCATCTACAGTAAACTGGAGTAGATTGATTTGCAACATTTAATGTCCCTTTGATATTTTTAAATTGAATTAAAAAGCAACAAATATTAGGCAGCTTGCTTCACAGAGATCGGCAGAAACTCTGGATTTTGATCAATGCACTATTTATCTGTGCAGAGGCTGTTAATATGGTCATGATTTCAGAATTGGATTCCATTCTCCCTCTGGAACAAAAAATAAAACCCTGAGATTTTCTAAACACGGTTACTATTTTTAGAAAACCTGTTTCTAAAAAGCCTTCAGCTCATTGCAAGTGTTTGTTTTCTCCAAAAAGGGATCATTTGTTTTAGAGTGAAGGAAGTGATGCAATATTGATCCTTTTTCTGAATTTTACTGCAGCCTTCTACCAGCCTAACTTCCTAGCTTTAGTATAAACATCTCCCATTCACTCATTCATTCATTCATTCATTCATTCATTCATCCATCAGTATTTGATTATATTCACATATTGTACTTTATTTGTCAGCTAAAAAGGGAGTGACTATACAGCTGACATGAGAAGAGCCTGAGAGCAGGGTTATGTGGAGGACATGTTTAATTGCTGGACACTGACCAAAGAAGAGATGACTCCACATTTGTCTTCTTGACTGTTTTATTTACTTGCTTGTTTAGACAGAAAAATTAAAATGAAAATATTCAGCAGTTTGGCTCACTGCACATCTATTTTAACAACAGTAAATGTTTATCTGTTTTTTCTTACAAACAATAAGAGCAACAATGAAACTAGTTCAGGAATGAAGCAGCTAAATGTTCCACATTCAATAACACATGTAGTTGCATTTCAAAGTAAAAAAAAACAAAACAAAAAAAAACTGCTATTTTCAACAATATTCTTGAAAAAATATTTCACATTATTATTATTACAACAGCAGGCACAGATTATTAAAAAGCATATTTTTATTTTTTTTTTCATTTCAGCTCCTCTCAATGGAAACAGATCGGAGGTCAGCTAAGGTCACACTTCGGTTGATTTGGGATGCCTCCTGCCCCTGAAAAAAAAAACAGAAAAAACATACAGAATAAAATTAAAATCTGAATAAACTGCTTCAAGCATGTGAAATTTTGTATTAATTCGTTTTTTTATTTATTGTATTTAAAACAAAAACTCAGTTCACTGAAAAACAACACAGATACCACAAATAAGAAGGAATAGTCATGGAAAATGAATTTTATCAAGTTTGCAGCTTTATATTTTTGCTGATAGGAGACACTGTGCTACAAACATATTATAGGCAAGGTATAAATAATTACATTTTCCAATTTCTAAAAGTTTCTAGCATTTAAAACTTTTCATCTTTGGCTTAATGTTTGTGTTCTTTCTGAACCACATCAGACTGGAGCGGCGCATACAGAACCCCATGAACTAGAAACCTCAATACCTGAAAATCTTTGCTCGGAGCAGAGACTGACCTCCAGCGGTACACCTTCTTCAGGCTGAGGACCAGCCTGAGATCATCAGCAGGATCTAACTCTCATTAAGGCTGTTTCACTCTTTCACAGGGGGAACTTCAATAGTTGTCTTAGGAAGCCAGCATAAAAACTGTCTTCCAGAAAGCAGAAAGCAAAGACTCGGAGGTTCCCCAACTAGACAGCATCTTCTCTATGACTACATCTCCTCAGCAATGAGGGTAAAGATGTGGACCTCCGATCCAAAACCAGGGTGAAATTGCTCCACTTCAATTCAAGGTGTAAGGGAACTGTCTCTCCAACATCCTATGCGATCACACTACTGACCCTCCCTGCATTCCCACGGAGTGCAGGGATTAAAGCAGTTCATCCAGAACATACTCTCCAGCCTAACATATAAAGACCACCACATCAGACCACCACCAGTGTTGTCATATCGTCATTATGACACTGAAGAGTTGCGCCAACCATCACAGGCACACTGCCTTCAGCATCCACACAGAATGTCCTGAAGCTTTACCACTTCAACCACTGCTGACACAGTGATGGAATCAAGTCTTCATTCTCCACCTCCTCTAGGGAGGATGTCATGTACAGCTCCTTCAAACACCTTACAGTATCCTTATTCATTTCTTCTCTCCAAGTTCCCTTTGTATTCGGGGTAGATCTCTCCAGATGACACAAGCCGCAAACATTATGGCTTTCATTCAGGCCATTGAATGCTGCCACTCATCAAATGCAAACACTCATAAAAACTTGAATTCAATGACGTGAATAAATGTCATTATTTTTGACATTCAGAAGGTAATTTACAAAAGCATGTTAACAGGATTTGGTCATATTTTACAGCATCCTAAACCATAAACCAGCGTATGACTTTTTAAACAGATACATGGTAAAATTGGTGATTTGTGGCATTGGTGGCTTTTGATAGAAGAGGCGTGGCTTTTATTCTCAATATGTAGGTTGGTGCAGTATTTTGTGAAAATACATTCTCATAGAGGAATCATATAAATGCTTTTACAGGCAAACCTGCTCTGCAAGAGCACCTTCCAGTTTGAGTGAAAGGTGGCGAGAGCTCCCTGCAGAAATTCTGAGGTGGACGACCAGGCAGCATAACACACACGTGTTATTTAGATTGGCTAATAAAATAAATTGGATAATGGTAGGGAAACACTGGTGTCTGTATTATAACAGTACTACTGTCTGGTAATGTGTCTTGAGAACACATTAATTATGAATTGACACCACAGCACTACACTGAACTGGAGCCATCAGGTAGAAGCAAATTACATCATATTTAGATCACAAAGGTACAACACAGTCTAGACCACATCAAACTCAAAATCAAACAATGTGTGGTATACTGTTGGAGCGGAAAAAACTACATTACACATGGACAAAATGTGTTTTAGTTTTTCCTTTTAAGATGACTTATGTTTATTCCATTTGACTCACATTAATTCACTCTTGAGCCGATCCATTTTATCATTCAAGCGATGATTCTTAACCTTGACAGGTTTCTCTTGGACGAACCAAGCTGCGATAAACTTGCACACCACCACTACGTGCTGAAAACACACACAAGATAAATTAGGTAAGACAACCAAATTCAGTTCTTTTTCTAGTTTTAATTTTAAAAATGTTTTCAATATTCCAGGAACTAACCTCAAAGAGAATGATGAACGCAAAGCGTGTAGCCAGGACGAACCAAAACTGAGAGGTCAGAGAGTAGTCTTGATTCCTGTAGTCTCTGTAACTGTAAACAACAGTTGGACCTGGTTGACCCGTCTATGAAGGAACACTATGTGTGAACACAAACCAGTCATTTAGTTCTCTCACCTGCACTGAGTGACGTTAGCATACTCGTTTGTTTTCATCATATATTCATCTTTGATGTTGGTCTTCATGAAGGCTACAGACAGAGTGTCATTAATGTAGCCATCCATACAGCTGCACATAAGAAAAACAACATGAGGATAGAACATAACCCAGCATTAACATGATGTCAGAGCTTTAAGCTGGAGACATGACTGACTCTGTCGAGTTGATGCCTTTGGCACATGGGCCGTAATGATAACGGTAAACCAGACGAGGAATAAAGTCAGATGAGATGCCAATGACCAAGCCATTAATGATCACAGCAAAAACACCAACAGCTTCCAACACTTTCGTCCATATTCCTGCAGACAGAAAAATAATCTGCAAATGCAACACTTACATACACACTCCTGTTTCTGTGTTGTATCTATTGCACTAAGCGGCAGAAAGTGCTCTTTTTGTGGCTCTTTTCTAAAGATAGGCTTTCTGAGTTTAAAGCAACATGAAAGACCATGAAATGCTTCTTTTTCATGACTTACCAATGTCATTGGTCTTCCTGGGAAGAAGGCGCCGCTCATAGCGGACCATTTTGATGGCATCCAGGCGAATCTCAATGATGTTATTCATAAGAGCCAGAAGGGGCGCCAGAGGGAAGGCAGCCACAAATGTGGTGGTGAAGCTGAACTGGATTACTGAGGACAGAGAGCAATGGACAACGTGCAAGCTAACCAGCAACCTCCAATTCTAAAAGCTGGAAACAAAAACCACGCCATGTCAGATGTGGTTTATTTTGGTTTATAAATGAGCACTTTCCTCCTTGTGTGACATTGAGCTGCATTTAATGTTATGCTAATTTCTAACTGCATTAAACTGGAGTGTGAGAGAAACAAGTGAAAATCCCTCTCATGATTCTCTCTCCCCTCATTTTCAGGGCTGTAATATTTGTAGTTACAGTGACATAGACCTACCCATTTCCAAGAACTCATTAAACAGGCTGAAGGCGTCCGTGCTACCAAGGTGATAGTTTCTCAGCCAGTCTCGTTTTTTGCAAAGTTCACATGCTTCAATACGACCCTGTTTATTACGACAAGACTTCCTGTAGCATTTTCCACACTGTCTCTTCAGCCGCTTTGCAGTTCGTTTCCTCCAAAGGCTTCTGGCCCAGCTGCAAGAGAATTACATCCACTATCGGTTCCCTGAATGCAACGTGCAAAGTCAAAACAAAACGTCCCACTTACGGCCCAAGGATCTCAAAGACGTTGTTGAGAGTCTGTTTGAGCAGCATGATCACTGCCATTTGGGTAAAAAGGTCTGTTAAACAACCACTAGGATGGCACTGCAAGACAAACCACACATCAGGGTTTACTATTTACCATGTTGTTGCAGTGTGACAAACCAAGAAGTGATCTCACCTCTTCCAGTCTGTACCCAACTAAACGCACATAGTTTGTAGGATGACCGTTAATCCTGACACAAAGCAAGAACATTTTTATTATACCCAATTGTTGGAAAACTGGTATCATTTGGTTTTTTCAAAACATCACTGTGTTTTTATCAGAATCAAGTCATACAGACAAGAAATAATTATAAAAATATTTGCAGTATTCTAAAGCATATAAAAAGAAATAACATAGGGAGTACAAAGCTATGTGTTGTGTTTTGGACTTGCATGGTATTCCAGGAGTACATACCTGCCCATGAAAAAAGCCACATAGAAGAGAGAGGAGAAGAGGGTGAAGAACTGAAAGGTAAACATTTTAACTGTGAAGCTTCTCTCTTTGGCAGCAAGTGAGTTCAGCTTCTCTGAGTAATGCAGACAGAAGAAAGCATTCAGAAACAGATGACCTGGTTAAAAACATAATGAAAGAAATGCTCCATCCTGACCAGGACTCATGCTCTCACCTAGATCACATAGTTTTAGGGACACCCATCTGTTCACCTGCAAACAAAATTACAGTTAGATTAACATGAGAGATGGTAGAATAATACTGTTGTTGAGTATGATCAGGATAATGCACAAGAACAAATAAATATTTTCTTAAGCTTTTAAAACAAATGTACTCCCGTTTTGTACATTTATCAAGAGACTTTCTTGTCAATTTTAGAAAGATAAATAAAACAATGGAAGGATTATAGTTTCAGGAATTTCTTGTTCTACTTTTACTGATATTAAAGTTTAAAGCATCTCAGCTAACCATGAAACATATACACTCACTGACCACTTTATTAATGTTCAATCAGCCAATCAGATGGCAGCAACTTAATACTTTTAGACATGTAAACATGGCCAAGATCTGCTGCAGTTCAAAACGGGCATCAGAATGGAGAAGAAAGGTGATTGAAGTGAATTTGAACGTGGTGTGGTTGTTGGTGCCAGACTGTCTGGTCTGAGTATTTCAGAAACTTCTGCTCTCCTGAGATTTTCATGCACAACAATTTGTAGGGATTGAAGAGAACGGTCTGAAAAGGAGAAAATAGCAGCAGTTCTTTGGGCGCAAATGCCTTGTTGATGCCAGAGGTCAGAGGAGAATGGCCAGACTGGTTCAATCTGATAAAACAAAAACAGTAACTCAAATAACCTAAGTGGTATGTAACACATCAAACCTTGAACCGAATGGACTACAGCAGCAGTAGACCACTCCAGGTGCCATTCTAGTCAGCTAAGTTCAGGAAACCAAGGCTACAATTTGCACATGCTCCCCAAAAGAGATTCCCGTCATGAATGTGCTGCCAACAAATCTGCACCAACTGTGTGATGCTATCATGTCCATAAGGACCAGACTCTGAGGAATGTTTCCGGTAACTCTTTGAATGGATTCAAACAGTACCTCGTTGGATTCTTTGTGGGTTTAGCCACAAAGGACTTTTACCTTCAGGCAATTCTGAAGGAAGAAGGGGTCCAACCCAGTAGTAGCAAGGTGTATCTAATAAAGTGGTCAATGAGAGTATATAACTCAGCAGGAAATATTGAAGGCTATTTCCCCACTCATTTTATTGAAAGTGAGTGGGGAATTAATGCTGAAAGACATTAAAAGGGGCCTCACATGTATACGCTGCAGTAAAATGTAGTTTTATGTTATTTGTGCTTTTTTATTTATGCAATTCATTGTTGTGTAAAGTTGCACAATTTAATCACCAGATGGCATTGTTAGAAGGTTGAAAAGCTTTTCTCAAAAGTTGATAACATTAACTTGCTTCAGGCTCTGTATGTGGTTTCAGATGCAAGTCAGACACAGAAGAAAGACATAAATAATCACTAATCCTAAAAAATGTCAGTCGATTTTATTTTTATTTTTTAGTTTTTTTTTTTTTTTTTTGTAACATGCCTTGAAACAACTTGTGTTGTGAACTGATGCTATGTTATGGAACCCTCTATGGGAAATGGAGGATTGTGTTGGGATACTCTGAGTGGTTTAAACAGCTGTTTTCATGTACAGTTCCATCTCAGCCACAGACAGGTATAAACATAAACATGCAGTGAATAAATCGATTTTCAATTCATATTCTACACTATCAAGGCTCTTTAAATGTGTATATATTTGAAATTTTAAATTGACATTTGTGACTATACGCAAAATAAACCAGCAAATATTGCAGTATTAATATTGCAACAAAATGCAAAAGTATTGCGAGGTAATTCAAAAGAAAAAATGTTCCCCATGTCCCCTAGAGGGCACCGTACTATATAAATAAACCAAATTGAGTCGAATCTTTCCTTGTCTGTTTCTTACTCCTGAGTCATAAACACTGACCAAACTCAGGCAGGTTAGGCCAGCAGTGCTTTAGTTGTTCTGGGGTTTTCTGTGATCTCCTTGGTAAGTCCAGTTCTGATTCATTTTAAATAAGTTTGAGAGGCTGGCCACTCCAGCAAAGGTTCACTGCTGATCTTTAGTCATCTATTTGTGATTTTATTGTGTTTTTATTTAATCAAAAAGCCTTTGAAGTGATTTTGTAACCCTATCCAGACTGATTAAAATCAATAACTGTTTTTTATCTGTTCCTGCATGTTTTTCAACCAGGGCTGGATGTGTTAATTTTAAAATCAGAATCTGAATAAACATACCCGGTTCATGATCTGAATGGTGATGTAGTGCAGCACTGCTCCCAGCAGCATAGCAAACATGAAGGCTTTTTCTTGTAGAAAATCCGACTCGGCTATCGAAAACCAGGAGGCAGTCATCACTCGAAACACCACAAGAGCATGAGTGATGCCGATAATCACCATCAACTGCAACACACACACACCCACACATCCCCCCCCCCACACACACACACACACACACACAAAATTAATGGAATCACAAACACATGTAGCTTTTTTCCTTCAACAAATATAACACTGTAAATCTCAAAACAGCTCTTTGACTGTTGATAATGAATAAAAATAAGGCAAACAAAACATATCAATGATTTATCAGCATTAGCATTATTCATGCACATCATTAATATCTTCTCCCAAAAGAGACTTTTATTACAAAGAACTGCAAGATAGAGATGAGTAAGGATGAGTTAAACAGGCATATTTGATTGAAATGAAAGCTTTTCTCACAGTACTTTTTTTCTAAAGCATAATCAAGAACTCTAATCTTTCTGGTATTTCATTTATTCATTCACTTCTGCACCCAGAATACAGTGGATCTTCCAAATCTCAGTAGTACGTGGTTGTCTCCTAAACAATTCTTTCTCCAAACATGAATGTTTAGGTTGTAATTCATCAGATACAAAATCTGGACTAACGTGTGTCAGATTATTGTCCACATGTTGCTACTGTAGGAGCGATCTCTCTCTCTCTCTCGCTCTCTATTGCTCTCTCTCTCTCTCTTTCTTCCGATAGGCAGATCATCAAATCAATTCCATCATGTCAAATAATCTTGTTTTCTCAGACAGACTTTGTACATGGTTTATTTATTACTGTCCTTTTCTTCAATCATAATATGCTTTCAGCAAATGCTGTAGTATTAATGACTATGATGTAACAACTAATTCAAAATTCAAACTAATTAAATTCAAAAATACTTTATTGATCCGAAAGGGAAATTAAATATTGCTCTAACTCATTACATTCGAGTTGTTATAACTGATTGCTGTGAATGTTTTGGCTGGGTTGTGGATAAGTGGGGTTGGAATGAATTTTCAAATTTTCAAACAAATTCAGATTGAATTCAGTTTACAAAGTGATATTTATATAAATAATTCAACACTGAAATTATACTGGGCATGTTTGAGTTATTTTGTTTTATTGAGGAGTTCTTGTTGTTATCAGAAGAAGTATCACTATCTCAATTGCTATAGTAAAGAAAACTTTACTGCTTAATTTTACTGTACTAACTTAAATTCAATTTTTTTGTGTACATTGATCTGTCTGTCATGTGAAGTGCTGTTTGTTATTAGCTGGAGCTGCTCAGAACAGAAATGAAACCTAAAAACCCAATTGTCACATGTAAAGACTGGCTTCAAAGGAATTTACAGTTTTCAGTTAGAACAAACACTGAAACCTGCGACATTAACATGTCAAGTTTAAACAGCTAGCTGGAGACTTATTTTGATTTATGCCTCGGAACATAAATGGAATAAACAAAATTTGATTTCAAATTGTTGATCTCAGTCAACAATTTGCTCTGTTTGGTAACCTGCAGTTTTCACTTTGTGAGGCCACAGAAGTGAAAGTTTGTGCATCTATAACGAAGCTCCACTCCAAGAATTCCAGATCGACCAGAACTGGTTTGCCACAGAATTCTGACTAGAGTGTTGTTCCTGGGATTGAAACAGTTTTTATTGGCCAGAAACATATTGGCTGTCAAGAAAACCCTTCATTAACCATAAAATACAGCAAATCAGATATCTAGGGTTAAAAAGCAAATAAAGTTATAAAATAGAGCGAAACAGAAAGGAAGTGAAAACAGCAAGCAAAGAATTTCGCCTTCTTCCAAAATACGGTATTTTATATAAATGTTTTTTTTTTAACTGAATTTGAAAAACCAGTACTTTAAATTGAAACTAACCAATGAGTTGCTTTTTATTATATTCCCAAAGAAGAAAGTACTTAAAATCATTTTTAACTTGCTGTAAAATAGTTATTAGTGATGCCTTGACTGAGCAGCAAACATGAACAGTAGCTGTGAAACTGAACTGTCAATGTTCTGTGTCAATCTCTTCCCTGTGACGTTTCAACCTTTAGACACATTTCTGACGCCAACTCCTCCTACACCAGAATCACATCAAAGATGCTTTGAGTTTCAGTGCTCTGTGACAACATTGCACCATGATAGTGTTGTCATCAGTCCAGGTGATACATTGACACATTGTAAAGACCATTTTCCAAACACATATAACGTTGTGGGAACCCACTGCTCTTTGTGGGGACCACACCCTGGAGATGAGAAGTACTATTTTTGTGGTAGGAGTTAGGTTTAGGGCTAAAGTGTGGATTGAGTTTAGGTTAGATTTAGGCTATAGAAAAAAATGGAAGTCGATGCACATATAGATAGAGAAGATAGAGAAACATAACCTGTCTGTCTCTCTGTGTCTGCGTACGTGCATGTGTGCGTGCGTAGGCATGTGTGCGTGTGCGTGCATGTGTGTTTCTTACCATGACTGTAAATAAGATGAGGACCAAAGCGCTTTGAAAGTATGAGTGTTTGAACTCTTTGACCTTACAGTTTGGATTATTGACTAGTTCCAAGATCAGTTCTTCCTGTTGATACACAGACAAAAACACAAACACTTGAAATTTCATAGAAAAGCTTGGTTTGATTCTACACAAAAAGAGACTTCCACAATAGAAACAGGTTCTGTAGTATGCCAATCATTTTTCACATGATTTAAGAAGATTGAGAAGTTCTAGAGTGTTTTCTTTAGCCTGGTAAACGTAACCCCTTTATTTCACAATAGGCTTCGTCCAGAGGGTCTGGACTCAAGTATTGAGAAATGATTACTTTCTGAAGTTGTGAACTCTGTTGAAGTTTGAAATGATTGGATCTGTTTTTATTCAATCACTAATGTGTGGCAGTAACATATGCACCAGCTGGGCTATAACGCTGACCGGAAATTGCCTGGGCTGTAAACAACTACCCTCCACTGCTAGGATTAAAGTGCCGAGGTAAACTACATCTTTGCCAGCAATGACATGTTTTCAACATGTCATAATTTCATGATTTCATAATTTAGCAGAGGAGGTACTAGTTGCAAGTTAAAGAACTGGTAATATTGTATTTCTCTCCATGTTATACATTCAAACACTAAAAAGGGACAAGTTCATTAACAGATACTCAACAGAATTATGTGGGCAATATCTCAAAGTTTATGTAACAGAAATGATACCACATATTTTACACCAGCAACTTGTAGTAATTTTATGGGAAACATTCAACTTTGGGAACTCTGACTTCTGAATATAAACAGAACACATCATGAGTTTCCAGTAATAAACACCAGCAAAGATGATGGAATTAAACTGGAGAAACATGAAGTAAATGAATCAGTGATCTCCATTATTATAGCTATTAAAGCCATCATCAGAATAACATAACAGAATACAATAGTACAAATCTCAGTTCAGTTGTGTTCATGATTTTGGTTTATTCTATCTGAATAGTAAATACTACAAGTTGCTATTCAGATAGATATCGCTCAGGGAAAAGTCCTGTCAATTATTACCTAAAGACTAATAACAAACACGCCAAAGGGCATCATATTGTTGGGATTGATGTTGAAGAAAAGCTGTACCTCTTCTTCAGACCAGTCATAGACCTTCCATTCTGAGACATATTTGGCTCTGTGTCTCTTCCAAAACTCCAGGAAAGCTGTGGCTGAAACAAAGAGGGTAAATGTCAAAATCACCCAGAAAACCAGCAAACCAGCAACAGTAATTAAATCAGAGACTTACCCCAGATTGCCATGAACATAGCAAATGCAACAGTTCCCTCATTGTCAAACAAAAGACTGACCTGTGTAGGGAAGAAGACAAAAAAAAACACATAAACATAACTTTTTTTTTTATTTCTAACACAAATTGACCAGTATGCTTTAAAATTTACATGTGCGGTTCTGATTAGGTCCACATTATTAAATTCTGGAACCAGATAAGTTTTAACTGGATTTGTTTGGATAGCATCATGATAACAAGTAAGAAAAATTAAGTTCAACTTCAGTGTACACCAACACTGCTATGCACTTCCTGTTTGGGTAACAAGACAAAAATTGTTTTGTGGAAAAAAAAAACACATTTCCCTTTTGGTTGAAGGGAAATGTGTGAACCTTTTGGTTGAAGTTACATTTTCTTGTTGATACTGTTCAACAGAAATTCACTAGTCACCTCAAAAAAGAAAATGAATGAATGAATGAAAATTAAGATAAATCAAGCAACTCTTTTTCAAATATGTTGCCAATATTTTTGATTTTCCACAAAAAAAAGACATTCACTAATTTATTATTTAGTTCTGCTAAAACATACTAGTTTCTTTGCAGGCCTTTCCGCCATTTCTTGACTGATGACCAGTAATTTGTCATGCTCACCTTAGCGTAAGTGCATGTTTCTGAGAGCTGCAGTGGCTCACACACCCTGTCACATCTCGGACACATGGTGACATTAGAGTCACACACCTCCTTACTTTGGACAAGAACACACACAAAGGTTGAAGCATTAAACATTTCTGAAATATTTTTTATGTAAAGTTTGTTTTATGTGGAACTCTTCAAAAGCTGCTCTGTAAAATGTTTATAGTTTAGAGCAGAAGTGTAATTCTATGCAGATACCTGACTTACATTAGAGGGCTGGTGTTGAAAAAGGCCAGACCATAAAGGAAGATGACTACACCTATAGCAGAAGCTGGAATCAGCAGTAAGGTGTACCAGTTCAACCACAGGTAGTACAGCGCCACCTTCTCCCCAAAGTAAGATCTGCATCAACAGAACAAATATAATCAAGGCACACAGAACTGATCACATTTAGGAAACCATCAGAGGTGTTTTGAGTTAATAAGCTGACTAGGGGTTAAACACCCTGAGTTTAGAAATATTAACTGTTTTCACAATAGTTCAGTCTTCTGAGTTCCCGCTATTGTCTTTTTCTTCCTTCGTTAGTGCTAACCTTAAAGCTCTAGTTTATTCAACTCTTGGAAGGTATGACCAAATGAATCAAACGTTAACGCATCTCACTACTGTAAATGTATCTTACACAATCTCACACATTTAGGTTCAAACTGTAAAACTT
Source organism: Poeciliopsis prolifica (assembly GCF_027474105.1). Taxonomy (NCBI): domain Eukaryota; kingdom Metazoa; phylum Chordata; class Actinopteri; order Cyprinodontiformes; family Poeciliidae; genus Poeciliopsis; species Poeciliopsis prolifica. The sequence goes on from NW_026562432.1 coordinate 3,164,683, forward strand.
GCTAAATTTATTTGATTAAAAAAGTAGAACATAACTAAATGTGGCTCAAATGTTTTACAGTGTAAGGTAATTTCTTGCTTGTTAGTACCAAGCATGTTTAATAAAACAGATTTGGTCATCAATAGTTATTCTTGACTTAGTCTAAAACCAGATGTTGACATCTGAATACAAACTGATCCTATTAAATGGCATTTCTAAAGCAAAAATGCAACTACAGATGTTATTTTAGTCATATTTTCAGTTAATTGGTTACATGAGTTTTAATGACTGTAATGTGCTTTGATGTGTGTATGTATGAATATAATAGGACGTTCTTGAACATGAGACCTCATATTTCAGCAAGATTTGCCTATATAAATCAAACAAATAAATAAAACAAAATCTGTTCAATGTTTCTAGATAATAAAAATTTTAAATGTAATTTTACATGAATTAATGAACTTTTAATGAGAATGCAAACCATCCCTTTGAATATTTTTGTAAATTTCAGATAAAATAAAAATGTCATTTACAATTTTGGGATTGGTATCTGTTATCATCTGTTGTTTTAGTAATGCCTGCAGCTTAGACTTTTAAAGCATCCAATCCCCAGTAGAAAGTGTCTGGCTGAGTCTCCTAAGGACAGACTTTGCTTTTAATTTTCTGTGGAATAAATGTTGTGAAAAGTTTAAAAATAATGAGGCACAAAAACAACTTAAAAGCTCTAAATAGTTTCAGTCACATGGCAGTTGTGATAAAGAGTAAGAAACTGACTTGATGTCTTCGAATGGTTGTGGTGTAAAGAGAGCCGACCATCGAGCCCACTTGCTTCGCAGCATCTTCTGCTCCTTTTTCTGAGAGTCATGACATGTAAAAATAAATGAATTAAAAACATCAAGGAAGTCCAGAAACACTACTTCAAAGAAAGAAGGATGAGTAAAATAGTAAGTGGATGAAAGCTGAAGGGTTTGCAGTCACTCCTTTTCATCACTTACTTGCATTGGTTTCACAAAACCAAATTGGAAAATAAGCAGTCAAAAGTTTACTCACCTCATGAAGACAGAACATAGTTTCAAACACACCCTCCATTATCAGCTTCTCCAGGTTCTCTGAAAATATTAACATTGTGAAACAATGTGAAAAGATTTAGAATGTGTTGGTATTATTAATGTATAACACATTTGCATCTCAATCCATTCATCCATAAACATGAAAAAAGAAATAGCCATTATTAAAGCCACTCACCGCCTGTGCTGATGCGTGTGTTATTGAGAATAAAATTTACAATTCGGATTCTGGGCAACACAAAAAGGACAAGAGCTCAGTACTAGCAAAAGTAGGTTCTTTGAGCATTACTAGCAGCAAGAAATCTTTTACACCATTTATACACAAGGGCACACTGCCTTAGACACCAGTCTATGTTTTAACATAAAGCATTACAATGGTGATGGTGAAACACTAGCACTCTTGAGAATGTCTGGATGTAACCCTCATTTATTAGGCTTCTGCATAAGCTACAAATGTCTTGAAATGTAAAAGATTCATATTCTCCAAGAAGTGAAACAACACTTGGTACCATGTGATCATCAAACCAGGCTCCGATGATGAATACATTCTTGACCTTGGGTATTTGAGGTATGACATTCCTGGAAATGGCTTCAATTCCCGTTCGGTTAAGACCACATTTTCTTTTCTTTTCTGGAATACATGCTTGTTTGAATCCTGTCAAATGCTGCATCTTCAGTTATTTCATATCTCAACATTTTGATTGACCACAGTGATCACAGGTTCTTCTTCATCTCATCTCCACTGTCACTAATTCTACCATTGGCCAGAAAGTATAAAAACTTTACTTCTTCATGGCAATAATTGTCTTTCTTTCCTTACAAAATCTTGAAGTTAAGAACTAACATATAAGTCAATGTTTTTAGGTGCTAAAAAAACATTGACTAAAAAAAACATTTAATGGCTAAATGTTTAGGTGCTAAACATTGCCTAAATGCAGGCCAAAATGCTTGCTGAAAATACCACATACTATAGTCTATAGTCAGAGTAATGATATCGATACCTGTCAAAATATTGCCACTTAAATTAAGCTGTAATCTCCCTAATCTGCTCTCTTCCAAAGATGAGCCCCACCACCATGTCATCATAATATCTATAAATATTGGTTATCGACCATTTTCAATGGCATCTTATTTTGGACCATCGAACAGTCAAAAAAAAAACATATTCAAAGTAAGAGTTCCAACTTCAAAGGTTCTTTTTAGAAATTGATTTAAACAGAAGTGTGAGAACGTTGTTTTTGTCACATGTTCAAAAATTTGCTGCTTTCAAAGTAAATGCTTTATTTTTTTGAGTTGTGTGGCAACCACAGCAGAGCACAAATTAAAGTTCCATTCAACCCTTAGCATTGCTCACATTTCTCAGATGTGAGACATGACTTCTGGAATTTGTCAGTTATTTCTATTGTCTTAGAACCCTTTCAAATATAGATTCGGCAAACAGGTAAATCATTTTTTCTGTTTCAGTCATCTTGGGATGGGTTCAGGAGAAAAAATGACCATTTGCCAAAAAAGACAAAAGCAGACAAAACAGAAATCTGATGTTATTCACAGCTATTCCTCAAACAGCAAATGATGAGCAATGGTCTTTGTAAGAACAAATCATGACAGAGATGTTTGGTCTTCAATAATATTGTAAAAAAAAAAAAAAAAGAATGCTAAATAGCCTATAACATAACATTTGATCAAGTTTGAACATATTAATGCTGAATAGCTTTGTTACTGGAAATTAATAGTTAAAGAAGAAACAATTTTAACTAGTAGTTTTTTTTAGTAACAATTAAATCATGCTTAACTATAATCATAAGTGTTTGCTCAAAGCTGACAAAGCCGTTTCCTAGAACTACCAACACAAGTTCTATAAATAGGTGTGTTTGTATAAAGTGGAAGTGTGTGAATGTGTGTTGAACACACCTGTTAGCCTGGGTGATTTTATCCTCATCTTTACACCAGCTGCAGGCATCAGAGACTTTGATCAGGTACTTATAGTCCTCAAATATCTCATTGGGAGCAACCAAGCCAATAAATATTTTGTTGTCATGGTCTATGCACTGCCAGACAACATAAAAATGCATATTGGTGAATTTTTTTTCCTCTTCATGGCAATAAAATCAGCATCTTGATGTTCTAATAACAATAAACTCACTGTGATTGCAATGTTTTTTGTTTTTAGCTCTTCCATGAACTTTTCTCGCTTGTCAGACTTCTCTGTGTGTGGCTCCTCCTCGTCCGCCACCAGTAAGAAGTCAAATGTAGAGTTTATCCACTGTTCAAACACAAACTATTACAACCCCATATACAAAGCCGAGAAAAATGACATTTTCATTTTTAAACACTGATGACAAAGAGAACAGCAAAAACACAGTGTATAGTTAAAATAGGAAAATGCTTAATTATAATCATAGAATAAACATATTATGAGCAGAGTTCATATGAATATTAAAGCAGGAGTATGCAACTTCAAAAATGTTTTTTTTTTAATACATTTGTTAAAGCTGCTTCCAAACTTGTGATGAGAATACATGAGATACTCTGACTTTTCCCTATGGTCCCATTGCCATCCTAAGATAGGCACAACCAATCAGAATCAGAAGGACGGTCTTAATGCTGTCAATCATCCTCATGTACACACCGCTCTTCATAATTTTTGTAGTTCACCAATGTTTTCTAACAAGGCTAATTTTGGGATGACACACATAACAACTGAATCTACTGAGTATGTGACTTCTGAAAAAAGTTGGTTGGACTAGTTTTATTGAATGGTCCTGAAGTAAAGGGAGCATACTGCAGATTCCATACTTTTTAGAATTTCACTTGTGAAAAACTTTCCAAACTGCATCACTTTCACTCTAGTCCCCAATTGTGTGCATTTCTGTACATACAATGATACTCAGGTTCTGAGCTGATGCAGAAGAAGCTGTTCTGTTTGCTGGGACCTGACCTGCTCAGCCAACACCATGAATGAACCCACAGATCAGAGCACACTCAACCCCTTCGTTTCATGTATCAAACAGTAAAGTCAGATCAGAGTTAAGGTTTTAGAAAAGAAGCCGGTGAAGACTTTGACACTTCCTATCTAAATTATGATTGTTATCTGCTAGTGAACATGCACACTTGTTCACTAAGTCATTTTGGAATCTGTTCAAGTTAATCTGCTTTGGTTTTATTTAGAACCAAGCTGAAGAACATTAAACTGGTGTTATGATGTTTGCTGCCAGGACAAAAGCTTCATCTCAGTATCAATATCAGATCTAGTCAGAATTTGTCAGCCAAATGAGAAGCTGAGCAGCATAACCATGTTATCCTGCATCCTGACAGCAGATTAAGCTACCTCTGTTGATAAATGTTATAATACAGGCTTATCAGTTCAGAACAGAAACAGAGGTTTTTATGTGAGCATGTATCTTCTGTGTTTGCATGTTGTACATGAGGCTAATCTACAGTTAGCCTGTTAGCTTAGGCAAAGTTCTGTTGAAGTTGAGTCTTACCAAAGAAGGAAGAAGAGGCGTATTGCTCTGGTCATCATTCTCGCTCTCCTGCAGCTCCATCTTGTCCTTTAAAAGAGACAAGTGCCTTTAAATTTTGTCTCATCAATAAAACAGCTAATGGAGCTATATTTGTTGTACTACATTGATGGATCATAAAACATAAACTATACATTTAAATTCTGCTTTTCCCAGTTTTCTTAATTAAGGCCATTAAATTAATTTAGTTCTCTTCAGTTCCACATGATTGATGGCAGCTTTTCTTACTGTTAAGCTTACCTCGTAATACAAGTTTGGGAGTTTTAGAACCTTTTGTGACACTCTGGAAAAACATGTACATCATAAAAATGTTAAAAACTACAAAAGACTAAACTTATAAATGGGCAATAACAGTGTATTAGCTGATAAGGTTTATGCTGGAATTGGATTAATTGTGATTCAATATGTATCAAAGCCATGCTGCAATTAAAAGGTGTAAGGTTCAAACTCTGTGGATTTATTGGTGCATTATTTGTTAGAAACTGTCATGTGCAGGACCCCGAATCTGTCCTGCACATGACAGGACAGGTTAATGTCCTGTAATGATTAATTACAGGACATTCATGAACAATAAAACAATATTTTATTTTTTATAAAATATTTATAAATTTTATAAACAAAATTTATAAATATTGTTTATTTATAAACAATAATACAGAGTTTTCTAAAATCTAGTTATAGTAATATTAAATTGAGTTTTCTTGTGGGTGAAACATATAATTTTATTTTATTTTATTTTTATTTTTTTTAG
>NW_026562432.1:3172500-3454864 GCF_027474105.1 Poeciliopsis prolifica
TTTAACATTTGATACAATCGCCACCTGAGTTGAATACAAATACATAAAGTATGCTTTTCTGAAACCCTATGCATTACTTTCATTTTTAATTTGATAACTGAAACAGTTTCTGTTGCTGGAGTGCCTCACCAGTCCCGAGTGTCACTGCTGCTTTGTGGATTGTAAAACTGTATTTACACTGAACTAAATTAAAAACCTGAAACAGTAACTTTTTTTTTTTTTTTTTTGCTACAGTTTTATTGCTACATAAAAACTAGATACTTCAAGAACAAACTCAATCCAACTAAAGAGTCTGTGAGAGTTCAGGAAACTGCTAAAGGACAATTCCACCTAATTGAGCCTCTTTAATCTGTTCTAATCTAAAAATTTCAATATTTAGACTCTACAAATCAGATTATTCCACACTAAAAGCTGAATATTTGACATCCAGTTTGTAATCTGTGAAATTTTTGACATCAATTATACTTCAAAAAAAATTTTTTCTGAGTCAGAGACCTTGAGCTTCTCAGTAGTGTGTCCACTATAAATTCAATCAGGGCAACAACATGCAATGAAAGGCTCTTCAATGCTAACGTCCGCTTATCCATGTGTAGCCGGGGCATGTTGTCCCGAAAGTATGGCGCTGCGCTCTCTTTCGCTTGCCCATATAAGGAAGATGCGGTGTTGGAGCGCAGCTGGTGTACTAGGGAAACAGGTAACCAGCATTTACATTTAAAATCAGGTAGATCGCTGAGGGGATCAGATCCCAGGCTGATGATTCATTTAGAGGTATGTTTAACATTAAGCATGAGGTGGTTTCGAATTATGTGTGATACCAGAAAGCCAGAACACTGCACTGTGTACTTGAGTTTAGCTTCTTGATCACAACACAGCAGGCTACAAGCCTTTATACAGACTAATCACGACATTATTCCTAGACTAGCTTTATGAATAATTACAGTTTAAAATAAATATGTCACTTTAAAAGCTCTTTCAGCAAATGTTTACTCTGAGGCAGATCCTGGACTGTCAAGAGCAGAATATCCCACTTTTACAGCTTCTGCAATAAATTCAACAAATAAGGAAAAGGGAAGTGATATAAGTCCCAATGACATTAGACAGAAACTGATACATTGTTGAACACAGCATTCTGACACTGAAGTCCTCTTCACCCTATAGATTATGTATCTATATTGAAACTTTTGTCTTGATTTTTATATGGAAATGTTAACAAATAAGGAAAGCTTGAACAAAGTTCCCCTTAGGAGATTCTTTGTAACAGTAGAATAAAAATAAATTACCACAATAAGTTTCTTACACACCATTTTTCCTCAACTTTGTTGACCAGATTGCAGATATTTACCCTCCTTTATGAATTTGTTTCCAGCTGCCCTAAAAACTGCAGTGATCAAACCACTTTTGAAGAAATCTAAGGTAGACTGAACAATAATTACAAGACCAAACCAATTCTAAAAGATCTGGCATAGAATATTGAAAGTTTCTGAAAAAAAACGGCTTCAATTGTGCCGCCCGCAGTAACTTTTCAGACAACATGATGCACTGAGACTTTACTCTCCAGAACCAGCAGTGATTGGTCTAGAACCTCGTTCTTGGTATCATTCCATCTCAGTTTTGAATTTGAAACGGTCTTGACATGCAGATGTATCTCTAGAAATTTAAATATTTTGTCTGTTTTAGTAGTTACCATTTTCAGAAAGTGTCCATTACTCATACATTGAAATGTTTCTTGTAATTTTGATCAATATAATTATTTATATATATATGTATTAATCTTGTATTCATCCTCACTTCTATTCGTCTTCACACTCACGTCTGTATCTCTGCAAGCGTTTTTGGTGGAGTATCAGGTGGACATTTAAAAGGAATGTGTTGAGAGAAGCACATCCTGGGTGTTGGGTATCTGTCTCCCCCTTGAGAGGGAGTTCAGTAAATAAATGCCTTGTAACACTAATAATAACCAAACCTGTTTTACCACTATTGCTGCAGGAAGAATCAGAGAACTCACTTATGATGTTGCAATATTGAGGTAACCTGTCGAAGGACTGTTGGTGCAATTTCATCTTGTAAAATTAGGACTTAAGACTCTAATTTTGAAGTAAAGAATGAAGTAGTTCTTAAGTTACCTAGCTACACCGATGATAAGCTGATAACTATCAGATAACTGAGCATTTTAGAAGCCTCTCAAACATTTTCACTGGAAAATGGCTAATCTGCGGGAAAAAAGCTCATACGCTGACAGAAGATGTGAATGATTTGTAAAAGCTGTGAGACAATATGGCTGTAAACTACATCTGGCATCAGTTCTGGTGTTGATTCCTGACATTCTATGTGATCTTAACTGCAGTGTTTTCACACCATTCTACTAAATCTGGACTCCATTTGAGACACTTGTTTTTTTTTATTCTCAAAATTGAACAAGTTGTACACTAAACAGATTTTCTTTTTAAAAGACAGCTTGAGGATTATGGAATTTGTATTCTACTTTGAAAAAAAAATAAAAACAAAACAAAAAACATTTTAAATCTCTTTCTAAGTACTAGGACAAGGACAGGTCAAATCAGGGCAGAATTACACTACACCAATTACAGATGCTTAAAACTTCATTTGTAAAAACAAGAAATGAGGATTCTGCATGCCCCACCCAAGAAATGAATGAAATAGAAGTTCTGTGCAGAAGGAGTACTGCTGTCTGACAGGTCAGACATCCTTTAGTATTGCATCAATTCAGAAGTCAGTCCTCTTTTTCTCCAGAATTTCTTCTGTAGTTCTTTGCTGTGGTCTTCCTGAAGGAGGTGAAGTTAACTTTGGACTTATCTAACTTCTCCTCTTCCAGAGCCACAGGTTCACCCATGCTTTTCTCTTTATTTTTCTTTTCTTGTTTTGATTTTTCTGTTGTATCTCCAACCTCTACTCTTTCTCTGCCTTCATTATCCTCATCCTCCTCAGCCAGGTGACTCAGCTGTAACTCTCTCTCCTTTCCCTGCAAATCAGGTTCCAGCTGCACAACCACCTGATCTTTTGAGAGCTGCTTTGGTCTAGAGAAGATCATCCTCTCCTGGACGTCACAGCGAGGACCAATTTTTGTCTCCTGATGCAGACCAGACAGGAACTGGTGAGCTGCTCTCCTGTTATCTTGATCGGTGCTCTCCACTACATCCTCCAGGCTGTAGCGTGTCCATCGCTCGGGGTGCACCAGATAATCTGGGACTCCCCTCTTCTTCTGTGGTATAGGAGATGTGGAAGGAGGGTGACTCGTCTTTCTGCTTTCTGTTGAGTTCCCTTGGTTCTGCAGGGTGACAGAACGCTTCTCTACACTGTCCAGGCAGTCAAAGATGCTGCGGCTGCGGAATGAGAAGCCTGAACTCGCTCCACTCAGGCTGAAAGAACTCTGCGTTGCAGGAGCAGAAGGTGAAACAGAGGTAATCACTTCTCCGTCTTCATCACTTTGATCCAGCTCTGGGTCAAACGGAGGTTCTCTTGGTGCTTCTTCAGGCTCAGATTCATCGCTGGCTGAAAGCTCTAACACATCATCATCCTTGTCATCTCTTATGTTTCTGTGATCAGACATCTTCATAACATCACTGAGACCTGACTGAACAAGAAACCTGACGGGACAGGAGAGAGAGTTAAAACAGCTGATAAATAAAAGCATGTACTGTACTTTTTCATCAGTGGTCCATTTTATGTCAACAGCAAACTTTTATGGGCCAAACATAGAACAAATATTAATTCTAATCTCTTTAAAATAGGTAGTTTCAGAACGTTAATTTTTAAATATGGAGTTTTTGTATTAGTCCACAAATTAGTTCTTCTTAAAAGCAGTTTAGTTCTAACATATTTCTGTAATTGAAACGCTAAGAGGCAAAAATAATAAGAAGAAGAACCTAAAGGCTGTTTTTCTCTCAACTCTGATATGTCAGATTCTTCCATACAGTCAATACAGAGTTGACACACATATATCATTGCTACACTGTTTAATAATCACAGTTTAAGCACAGTCCGTATGCTGGACCAAAATAAACAACCGCTGTGTATACAGCTACTGCTACAATCCAGTTCATTGTGGGGGGAGTACAGCTAACATACTAATGCTAACACATTTAGCGTCTTATCCTCACCCGTGTGGACTCACAGAATCCAAACCTTGATTCTTACAAGACCATAAAATGATTTTGCAGCATTTTACCTGACTGCAGGCTGTAAGATCAGCAGTCAGAGAAGAGGCAAACATTCACAACCCGCTCGCCACATCAAACCAGTAAGGAAAATAGAGCCACCGGAAACACGTGATTTCAAACATTCGACACCTTTGGAGAGCAACTTCCGGGTTATTTTAACGTTATAAAACATTTTAATAATATTATGTGTTTCTTAGTGTAACCCAAATTTTTTAATATATATTTTTCTTTTTTGTGTGTGTGTTCCTTTTTTTAAATGGAGAAGAAATGTGCATTCATAAGAGAGCATTGTGCGCATGCTCAGTGTCATGAGTTACGATTGGCTCAGGCTCCGGATTGGCAGAGAGAAAGCGAACCGGGATATTTTGAAAGCTGCAGGGTGGATGCGACTGGAAATTTAGTATTTGTAAATCAGGAAAGATTTGGACACCGTTTAGAACTGTATTAGACAGGTTTTTAGCGTATCCATGGAGCAGGAAAACAAAGAAACGGCTTGTATAGTCAGTGACATGTCGGACATGGTGGTGGTTGATTTGCACTCTGCCGTTAAAGCTGAAGAGGAAGGTCTTCCTGGAGTGAGGCGCAGCCTGTTGGATATAACCCAAGGTCTGTGGAAAACTTCCACTATTTCTTTCAGACACTCATTTAGGTACAACCCTCTGCTGTAAAAATGACTAAAGGCGAGGAGTGCTAAGCTAATAGCAGTTAGATAGATTCGGTCATGTTACCTGGAATAATGACTGAGTCAACTTATCGTGTATTGACGGTTAAATTAGTCTTTGATATGTTTGTATCTTTGAGACTTGACCTGATTCACTTGGCATTATATTGACTGACTATAAGGACATTACACTCAAAATGCCTCTGTCACTAGAACAGCCTTGTCCTGGTCCCTGTGGTCCTGGTGCTTTATGTTATGAACTCAGAATCTGTCTCCAATAAGAATCAGAACACAGCTGTGTCCACAGGTTGAAGAAAAAATATTAGTGGGTTTTCACAGAGAGCAGAGGAATTATTTTTCACACACTGAAGATCCATTTGAGGAAACTGCATTCATAGTAAAACTAAAGAAACTCGTATTACTTTTTTTTTTTTTTTACCAAGTCCTACAGGGAGTTCATTAGGATTTTTTTTAAAATTGTTTTTGTGCACTTCTGTAAGAAGACAACAAGCCCACCCTTATTTAAACTGTTTACCTTGAAATGACAGTATTTATTAGCTCCTGCGTATGCTTTCCTCTGCATTAAAGATGAAAGATTAGATTAGATAAAGCTTTTTTTAATCCCTCATTAAGGTTCTTATGAGGAGTTCAGTTTCCAACAGCAGGAAACTAATATACAAATACAGCTTTGACAAGAAATGTGTGAAAAGTAAAAGGTACAATATATATATATATATATATATTATATATATATATATATATATATATATATATATATATATATATATATAAACAGAAGATAAATAAAGCAAAGGGAAAATATGGAATCTAGCAGAAGCATTTGCATGATTGATTACACAGGTTATTGTGTGTCATGTGATCTATTGCCATTCGGTAATGTTGCCTGGCAGGTTGTTTCTGTCCTCCTGTACCTCTTCTCCCACCCCCATGCCATTTAGGACTCAGTTTCTGAGCAACCTGTCCAGGCTGCTCTGGTTGTTTGTGAGGACAAGCAGTTCAACTGTCTTCTCCTCTAACATTGTAGGGGATTGCCAAATTGACTATATTTGAGCTTTTTATCATGTTATTCCTTCATCAAAAACGAACTTGGACTGCCGCTTTGATTCTTTCAAGCATGTTTGAGAAATCCTCTAATTTCCCCTGGAAGCCATTTAGAGGTGCCTAATCGTTTCCACAAAGCTCCTTCATGGAGCTGCAGTCTCCCAGCCCAGTTTCTGCTTCACAGAGCGCACACCCCCACACTTTTCCCACTCAGCTCCTCCAGACTAGCTGCAGCAGCAATTAGCAAACACATGGTGGAACTGCACATCTTCTGAGCTCATTATATGAGCTACAAAGCTCGTAAGAACAACTGTAAACATCTTATTTGAGGAGCATTGTAATGATAAGCCGAAGGGCAGTGTTGGAAAGATTAGGAGCTTCTTAAAGAGGGGTAGGACTCCTACAGGGGCTCCTACTGGCTGGCTTGCAATTAGCCTTGCAAGCCAGCCAATTTACTGGCTTGCAAGTTCAAGCCAGCAAATTGCAATTAATTTAAGTCATATTGATATGGGTGAGAAATATAGACTTAGAATCTTATGGCAATATTTTGTGGTAGCATAGTGATGATTATAAAGATTAAAGATGTATTGATATGGATGGTTGATTGACTTTTGAGAGAAGGGGTAGACTATATATTTTTTCTTCAAACTACTCTTCATTCAAAACTTTTGCCTGTGTACATGTGACATGCTCCTTTTAAAGTATAAATAAATTGAATAAAAAAAAATGAATGACATAAAATTGAAATGAATGTGATTGGCCCTCCACAGCTATGAGTCTAAATGAGGACAGTGATGACGACAGTGGGACAGATCATTTCAGCAGTGAGAAGTCGGGGACCCAGCTGCAGAGACGTGAGCAGCACGGAGGAGGAAGCTCCAGTCTGCCCGACACCTTCCAGACTGGCAGCCTGCTGTTCTATGAGAGGTTTAAGGCGTATCAGGACTACATGCTGGGTAACTCTGCCACCATTACAGTCTGGCTGCCATGTTTCTGGGAATATTCACATGTTTGTTGGTGTCCAGGAGACTGTAAACCCTCAGAGGTGAAGGAATTCACAGCAGACTACCTGGACAAGGCACTGGAGCCGTGTGACTGGTTGGCTCTGTGGAGCACTGATGTCTTTGATGTGGTGGTGGAGGTAGGAGTAGCTCATTTAGATGGCTTCACCTCCATCGCATTTGTTGCTAACAGTCATGTTGGTGGGATTCTGTTGGCGAGTTCAGGTGCAAGATCTGGACCTGAATGACCTCAAGGCGTGTGTGAAGCTGGTGCTGCCTCTGCAGTGTGAAATCAGAAGCTGTGAGATCACAGAGGAATCCTTTAATTCTCTGCTGGAGGCGACTCAGCACAAAGTCCCCCTGCTGGAGCTACAGGTGCTCTACAACGATTCAGGGGAATTTGACCAGACGGCGCTCACTCTGGAGCATTTAAGGTAGGATGCTCTGAATTGGACCTGGCTGATGTACTGCAGAACAATACTGAGAGTCTTCTTGTGTCTGCAGGTTTTTTTACAAACACATCTGGAGGCAGTGGGATGAAGAAGATGAGAACGATGACTTTGACTACTTTGTTCGTTGTGTGGAGCCTCGTCTCAGACTGTAAGCAGAACTTGAACTTCTGGAATGTGAAACTGGACAATATGACTGCAAAACACATTGCAATATAACCATTCCATATCAGTCAAAATAGATAACTGGTTTTCTTTTTTAAATATCTGAAATATGCAACCATATGACCTTTCTTGTTTTAGCCACAGTTTTCAGTTTTATGAGGCATCATGGCAAAAGAAGAAACTGCTACTGTGTATGTATGTTGATCAACAAGTTGTTGCTGGGTGAGTGGATGGATGGATGGATGGATGGATGGATGGATGGATGGATGGATGGATGGATGGATGGATGGATGGATGGATGGATGGATCCCTTCCTTCTTTCCTTCCTTCCTTCTTTCCTTTCATCCTTCCTTCCTTCCTTCCTTCCGTCCGTCCGTCTGTCCGTCCATCCATCCATCCAACCAACCATCCAACTAACCAACCAACTTTGCTTAGCTGGCCTTTCCTAGCCTTTCTTCTGCCCAGAATGCTGTATGGTTTAGGATTGGAGTTCAGTGAAATTGTAAAAAGATGTATTATCTGTTGATATTGACCACATATAGTTATTGATTTATTGCCCAACTGTAGTTGATGCTGATGTCCTCTTGCAGCTACTACGACATCCTGGAAGACAGAGTCCCAGCTGGTCTGGTGGCAGAGTACCAGTCCCTGCTGCAGAGCTGCTCCCAGTGCTTCCAGCAGTTTTCAGAGCTGCGTGGTGGACTGAGCGCCGACTCAGACTCAGAGATAGACAATGTGTCCATGGTGGAGGGCCTGAAGCTCTACGACCAGCTGGAAACATTTAAACGCAAACTTCAGATCATCGAGAACCCCCTGTTGAGGTGTGGCCCTCACTGCCCCTGTCTGTCCCTCTCCCTCTCTCATTGTTCACAACAAACTCCTGAACTCCCTCTGCACCTGTCCAGGTATGTGCTGGCCTGCAAAGACAGCTCCAGGCGGCAGTGTGTGCAGAGCCGAGGACTTAGAGAGTCCGGTGTGAAGGTGGTTCATGTTGTAACGGCCAGCTGCAACACCATCCAGCTGCAGTCTCTCCTCACTGCACGCCTCCTGCCGCTCAGCTCCTCTGACGACACAGAGATCCAGGTGAGAGCACACACATGCTGACTGCACAGCAGGGTCAGCTGCTGCGGCTGAAAGGCAAGAAGTTTAGAAAGGTTGATCCAGCTCACTTCTGATTGGACCATTTATATCAACTTCTTCACTCATTCTGCTATAGATTCGCTGTGCTTGGGACTAGGGCTGCAGCTAACAATTATTCTAATTGTTGATGATTTTAATGATTAATCAGATAAAAAAATTCTCATTCTGCAGGTTTTTTTAATTTAACCACTTAAGACTTTTTTATACAATATTAGGAATATAGTAGCTCCCTAAATGTCACTCGGAAACACTTACCTGCAATATTTACTTGCAGGTAAATATTTACTTCATGGACCTATTTACAGTCCATGAAGAGAGTAGTGTCCTTATGACATGTAAAGAATTAAAAAATTTGCAGTTAAATAACTATATTAATTCATTTGAAATAAGACAGGAAACATTTCATTGTCTAAAAGCCATAACAGCTTGTCTTTAGAGAACACTCGATCTTTTGCAGTAAAGGAAGCATTTGCAGCTAAAAATCCTTCTAACATCAACATGAGAAAAGCTCAGTCCTTTCTGCTGGACTGAACATCAGTATGGTGTGGCTGATCTGGTGAGAGTTTTTGGATTAATGGATTAATAATTATATTGTAAAAGAGGCTTAACAGATGTTTTTTTTTTTCAGATGCTAAAACTGACAATGAGTTCTGGCTAAATGTTTGAAGAAGATTTGGCTTAATTACAGAGTATCAGTAGTCAATTCATCATCACTAATCTGATTAATCATTTTAGCTCTATCTGAGGTCATTATATTGATGAGTTGGTCCCACGGTTTAGCTCTTGAACAGATCAGCCACTTTTGAGTGTCAACTGCTTTGTTTACAAATTAGTTTATGGCCAAAAGGAAGGCCAAAACAAAGCCCATATCATCAGCCCTCCATCTCTGTGCTAAACAGTTTGTGCTGATATTCTCACACACACACACGCACACACACACACACACACACACACACACACACACACACACACACACACACACACACACACACACACAAGGGCAGTATATCCAGTTTGGCAGGATGAATCGTTTGATGTCTGCAGTTCCATAGAGATCCAGTGTCAGCCGTGGATTCTTGTCATCAGGGTGACACGGTCATCATTCTTCCAGGCACTTACAGAGTCAGCAGCTCCATCTCCATACCAGACTCAATCACTGTTGAAGGTAAGAAAACACTATGGGTACAATCATTTTGGACGATTGTACTCTTAAGAGGAAGCAGCTCCATGTTGATGTGAACACTGATGTTCTGAGAAATGCTGTTAGGAATTCTAAAAATAATGTCAAATACATAATAAAGCTTGATGTCGCTTAGAATAGAGTTAGCCTGAATAGATCTGTCCTTATGGATTGGGCACATTTTCAACAACACCTGATTTAGAATTTGTCAATATTGGGATTGATGCAGACATCGATATTGGATCGGTTCATCTTTATTTGGCATATGGTTTTAGAACCCACAGCGTTCCCCCAGACCTGCTGCTGTGTTTGTTGGATCTCACCAGATCCTCATGTTGCTGTCTGCTCAATCATGTTCTGTATCAACACATGTGTATTTGTTAGACGCACATGGGCATTAGAAATTAGAAGTGATTTCTGAAGACAATTGGTTTCACAGGATATTATTTATTGGCATCAGTGTGAAGGGATTGGAGGATGTAAATGAACTATATGCTTCAGTTTGCTTCCACTAAGCTGTTGGAATATCACCAAACGTGAAGAGGTTCCAGTGGTTGACAGTAGATGTGTTGGTGAACTTGCTGCAGGAAGACCGCTGTCTCCTGAGACGTGTTAAACATTCAGAGAACTGTTGGGTGTTAGCAGATCTCTTGGTTTGTGCAACAGGCTTTGGATTCCCTGATGAAGTTGTGATTGAAAACCAACACAAAAGCGACTCATTTGTGGAGTCCACGGGAGCCGATGTCAGAGTGTCCAACATCAAGTTCATCCAGCATGATGCTGTTGAAGGCATTCTGTGTGAGTAGGTCATATTCAAGCTACTACTTCATTCAGTCCAGTTTATTTAAGATTATAGACAATCTTGGAACTTCAGTGCAAAATTTGTCAATACAATTTTCATGAAAATTGCTACAATGCAAACAACCACAATGTCATTGGAACAGAATCTTTGTTTTAGAAGTACAGCTAAATTGGTGTCAATGTTTTCTGTAAATCTCTTAATTTGTTGTACAGCAGTATAAATTGTTGTTTGAAGACATTCAAATGCAGAAATCCACTTAGCATTCAGAACAGGAATAAAGTTTGAAGTCCTTTCTGTTCCTCAGCTATCACCTCACACTACCAGTCTACTGAAATACCACACATTTCCTTTTCTTACAAGTGAAATATGACAAAGCATTTTTCAGTAACTCTTATAAAGTTAAAGCAGTTTTAAAGTTCAAACAGATGAGTGGCTTCTAGGAGGCCAATTAATTTGCCAGCTAATAGATATTAGCCGAACATGTATATTACATGTAAAACATGTAATATCCTGCATATCAACATTGTTCTTCAATTAGCCTGCTTGATCATTTTCTGCAGAACCAAAACAGTGAATTTTCCATCAGCAGTAATCTGATGTGTCATTTTGCTGGACCCCTGTGTTTAAATGCTGAATCTTCTTGTCGATTGATGACCAGGTGTGCGTCAGGGCACTCTGAACATGGAGAACTGTGTGCTGCAGTGTGACACTACCGGCGTGATTGTACAGACATCTGCCCGCTTCACCATGAACATGTGTGACCTGTATGGCTCCAAGGTTCGGACAGCACACACAGGAAGCCCCCCTGCTCCCACTTGTCTTTCTTAAACAGACGGCTTCCATGTCACAAACTGTCTTTTTCTGTTTGATGATTGGCTTTTCTTGATGATGTCAGACATATCTGTGCAGGGGGCAGGTGTGGAGATCTATCCTGGCAGCATTTCCAGTCTGGTCAGTAATAGCATCCATCACTGTAAGGACGGAGTCCTGATCAAGGTGAGGCTTCACAACTCCCGCCGACTTTCATCCTAAAAGAAAACAACTTTCTTATACAAACAAAATCGTGCAACCTGCTGAGATGTACTGTCAATAGTTTTGACAAATGATGTTGACCAATGTGTACGTGTGTGTGTTTACCCATAAATGAATAATTTAAACTAGAACACACACACAGAAAAAAAAAACACAAATTATTAATTGAAAAAATAAATGTAACTATTTAAGCCTTTTATGCAGTATTAGAAATTCATTAAAATATGCAACTAAGCAAATCTACTTTTACAAAATAATAACAAAAAAACATATTTCCTAAAATACAGTAGCAGCAATCATTTAGTGAACATTTCATTATTTGTAGCAAGGGATGCATCTGTAGCTAAAGCTAAAATCCTTCTAACCTTACACTTCAAACAAGTGTAAGGTTTATATATTTTTTGATTAACTCATTAATGAATTGCAAAAGGTGCCTCTTGAGTCCTGAGTGCGACAGTTATTTCAGTTTTAGGTCAGGTAACTTTTCTGCAATTTTTCAGAAGGTGGCACTTTTTCACGTCATTTCTTATTTCTGAGGTATTTGGTATTCTCCGTCAGGCTGACAGGTTTTCTTTCTGTAACACTGAATCTATGCTTTCTAGAATAAGTTTGTCCTTTCAAAAGTATAATCCATATGTGTGTGTGGGTGTGTCGACATGCAGGACTTTGCCAATGAGTTGGATGGGATGCCATCCATCACCATGGAAAACAATATCATCTATAACAATGAGGACTACGGTGTGATTCTGGTTAAACCGGATTCTGGAGAGGAGCAGAGGGTCCAGTCCTGTGAGGGTGAAGGTCAGCAGTTCTCATTGTGCTCAATGCTCTGATGGTTGTCTTGGTAGAATCAGTAGTTAGTTCATCTGTAGTTCTGTTTGTCCCCAGAAGACCCAGCAGTGCAAAGCGCTGATGACCAGCAGCAGGAGGCTCTTCCAGAGCCGGCAGCAGCAAAGTCAGACTCTGCTGCCTCCCAGCTGGAGTCAGCAGGAACCAACAGCAGCGGCGGTGGCACTGCTGCTGCCGCCGGCAGGAAGTGGCAGTTCGGTCGTCAGCTGAGTAGAAGCAAGGAAGTGTCCTGTAGCCGAGCGGTGCAGGATCTGATGGAGCACCAGATCTTTGTTTCTGCTCAGGGAAATCAGTTCAAATGGAATGGGAAGGGCGACTTTGGAATTTTTTTCTACTGACTTTCACTCTGGCTGATTAAGTCTAGGAAGTTTATCTGCTTTTTAATTCTCATTCTCATTTATTGGCGTTACTGTCTTGATTATAGTTGGCTGTCTTTTGATTTGAAAAGACCACTGGCAAAATGTTTTCTTGGAGGTATTGCATGCTGTTTGAATTCTACAATGTGTTCTCAGTACTAATCTAGTTTGACTTTGCACAAATCTTTTTATCTAAGTTATTCCTTTCTGGCTCCTCACTCTGCTTTAATCAGCATGAGAATAAAGTTGATAAAACTTAATGGATTATTATTTTCAAATCAACTTGTCATGTTAATGTTAGTTATGATGTTTTGACCTTGAATAAAAAAAATATTCAGAAAAGAACTTTTTGTGGTACAACCTTTTATGGTGAAAGTGATTTTTATGATTTGGGAAGTTTCAGAATTCAGGGTGAAAAAAACAGGTTATTGGATGAAAAGCTGATTTACACTGATGATTTATCCTCATGGGTGGAAAGTAATTCTTAAAAAAAAGAGCATATTGAAGAATGTCAAGAAAGGAAAAACCCTTTGAATTTCTTTTGTCTTAAAGTTCAGAAGTATTCACACCGTTTGAACATATACACAGTTTAACACCATAAGCCCACAAAGGTCAGTGTATTTTATTGGGATTTTATGTTCAGTTTAAGACTTAAACTGAACATAAACTTTATTTACTTAAACTTTAAGTAAATAATGCGCTGGAATATTGCTGGAAGGTGAGAAAGAGAGTGTGAACACATTGGCTTGAAGTTCAGTTTCCTGTCCAACCTGAGCATCAGCATCTACAGCATAATGATGCCATCACTGTTTTTCCATTTTTTTTTCACTATGATTTACAGAGTAATGGTTGGCATGTGGGTAAGAGAAATAAAGCACGTCAAATATTTTCCAAGTAAAATAAACCTTGATTATAGAAATTTTACTTTGAAAGACATACTTGATTATAGAAATTTTACTTTGAAAGACATACATATTTTTTAGCTAACATATACCTTCCTCTCAGGCTTTGAGATCCGGCTCTTCGGAGGATGAGGAAAATGTCCGACTTAAAAAATATGTGATCAACTGACTTTTTCTCTTATGGTTCTTTGTCACAGAGCAACACAGGACAAATGACCACACATCTCTAAAGGAGAATTTAGAAAGATCAAACTGTCATGTTTCTGTTGGTTTATACCTAGAGAGATCCCACAGACACAGGAAGACCCCAGGCTGGGATTTGAACCCATGACTTACTTGCTGCAAGGCAACAGTTCTACCAACTGCACCACTGTGCAGCCTGAGATGGAGTATGTATTTAGAAATATCAGATGTAGTTGATGTTCATCTCACAGAGCTGTCATAAATATTCTCACTATTCCTGTGAAAAAGAAAATTTAATAGAATTGAAAAAGTTTTCTATTATAAGACTGAAAAATATAATTAGGTTTCGGTTACACAAATTTAGACCAATCCATAAAAATATACATATTTTTAAAAAAAGACAAGATTGCAGGCAGCAAATAGTTGTTATCTGATAGTATTAGTAAAACAAAAAGAAAACCTGAAATGGGATTTCAAAATACACATTGACAGGCAGCTCCAATAAACATGAGACGGTCTGTTGTTCCACTGGACAGAACAAGCAATTTATAAACAAAGTAACATTTATTTGCTTATGCTAAACATTACTTAAGCTTAAACAATATGCGTTAAGTAATTTGTACATTTTAAGATAAGACCCCTTGAAGTGTGTGTAATACAGGTATAGTACAGGGTCACAGCAGCATCAGCAAAGAAATGTCTTCACTGTCACAGAACATCATTTCATATTCTGTCTCGTGTTTTTATAGCACCCATAACTACCACACAAAACCATGCATTAAACACAGTACATAAAATCAACCAGAACCTCTTGGTCAGGTCGATCAAGTATTTCTGTAACTGTTTAAAATAAACATAAATGCAGCTTGCAAAAGCACCTAAAGTTTCAGTTTCTAAAGTTTTGATTCCCAAATTTCTTAAATTCCAAGATTTCTTTGTCCATAACAATGTAGGATCTGTGCTTTACATTGTAGTTTATTGTTGGAAACTCAAACATAAATCTATAATCCAAAATAATAAAAAAAAGAATCAAAGATATGATCAAATATAATGTGCAATTAATCTTAAAGAAAAGCTTCTCTCCTGATGCAGCTGGAAGGACTAGCTGCTATGGAGGTGATGTATTCTCCCTCGTCCCCCCGTCAGCGGGGGGCTTCGGGGCAGAGGAACTATCCAGTCAGCACGAGGGTTAATCCTTCTTCAGGCATCGGCTGGTTTTACTGTAAAAGTAAAACAAAATGAACAAACTTGATGCTACAGCAACAAATCTGTCCTCCAACTGAACTAACTGAAGGAATTGAGAGACATTGCTGTTTAATTTGTAGCATCTCTTCTGTCCATATCAGAAGCAGAGTTTACATCACCTCTGTTGAAGCAGGATTCACGATAACAAGATCTGTAAATTGGTGGTCTCAGTATTAGTGGGCAATTGTCGCCATGGCGACCGGTGTCTTTATGCATGCACTGGACCACTCGTGACTGTAGACCCTTTCCACACGTGGATGAGCACTGAAATGGCCAGAGAGTCATCCATTATGTTTCGCTCATTTTATGGTTATCTGTCGTTGAAATGAGAAGCTTACATAGAACAAATTAAATTTAGATGTTGCATTAACATTTCTACACAATGTTCTTTTCTCATGATGCATCTGTTGTATGTAACAGCCTCAAAACACAATGCAGCCACCCCCGTGTCATTCAGTTCAGATGTTGTTCTCAGGCTTACTTGCGTTCCTGGTTTTCCTCGGTTCTACTTTAGTTCTATCAAACAACAAAACATGTCTCCAAATAACAAGGTCTCTGTGGACATTTGCAAACTGCTATCTGTCTTTCTTGTGCTTCATTTGCAGATCTTTGTTGATAAAAAAAGGCCAAATGTTGCTCATGAGAAGTGATTTGTACCAGTGTTTACTTATCCAGTGATTTATCATTATCTTAACTTTAACCATACACTAAATATGCTTATTGACATTCATACCTTGGACCAGTCTCCAAACCTCCATTCAAAGCATTCTACGTCTTCTTCACAGGTTTCTTGTTGACTGGGCTTGGAATCAGACTCACATCCTCCATCTGGGCTTCTGCAGCGCACTGTCCGCGTGCGAACACCCCGGCCGCAGGCCGATGAACACTGGAGGACCGCAAGGAAAATACTGTCAAAGCATAAGCGACATGCACCAATTTTATATTCATGAAGTTCCAACAGCAATATATTAAACTCTGTGACACTCTGTGCCCAGCATTCAGCCTTCAGAAGGCGTTTCCACTCAGAGACATAGTGACCTCATACCAATAGGTTCACAGTTAGTCTCCCCAGGTCTTCCAAATCCACCCTGAACGGCTATGAACTGTTTAAACATAGATTATTTAGCATTTTTAACAAATAATGAACTTAGCACATTGAACCTACTCTAGTGTAAATTTTGCACTAAGCAGCACCAAAGAGTTCCTCCTCTCCCTGCATAGTGTTGGACTACCTGTGACCAGTCTGAGGCCTCCCATTCTGGAAGGCAGGAGTTGCCCTCACAGTCCTGTTGCCCCACAGGTTTGCCCCCGTAGCAGTCCCGGTCCTTGGTGTGGATGAGTGAGCCATTTAGTGAGGGGTAAACACAAGACACCTGTCTCTGCTGGAGACCATTACCACAGGAGACGGAGCAGGGCCCCCACTCACCTGCCACCCACCTGTGGAGAATATCTCAGCTTTTATTCTTTCACTTCACATTTTCAGAGACTGAGTCTATGACACAAATGATGTAACTTCACATCCCATTCTGTCTCAAGTTTTCTATGGAATCTCACTAATCTTGTAAAAGTGGAAAAACATCAGTGACTAACAGGCTCAGTTTAAATCGAATGATGTTTCTGTTATTATTGACTGAACAAGGCAACTCTGAGCAAAATGGTTTTTAACTTTGGTTTAAATAAACTCAGTGTTTTCTAGAAGTTTTTTCCATATTGGAGGAGCAGAAAAACTGAATTCAACTCAATTTATTTCTGTAGCATCTTCACAACAAACAGCGTCTCAACTCAAGGCACTTAAAAAAATTCAGTTCGTTCAGACATATATTCAGTTAATCTTATTTATCATGACGCGCAATTTATTATTACAGGCAGATTAAAAGTTTCTATAGAAACCCAGGTGTTTGAGTCAGCCACTGACTTCTCATAAATTCATTAATAATAAATCATTCATTATAATTATAAAGAATTGCATCAAATATTAAACATTGATTTTCCATACAGTTGAAAAGATTAGTAGATGTAGAAAACAGAATCACTTCAGAATGTAAATATCTCTACTGTAAATGTTTGGCTGCAGATGTTTAAAACTGTCTAGTCCAGTGGTACCTAAAGTGGGTCCTGGAGGGCCAGCGCCCGGCATCCTGCATGTTTTAGTTCTCTCCTTGGTGGTTGTAACAACCTCCTCAGCATGTCAGTGTTCTTCTTAGGCCTCTAATGATCCATCATTGGATCCAGGAGAGTAAAACCAGGGAGAGGGCGCCGGCCCTCCGGGACCTACTTTGGGCACCACTATTCTAGGATGTCTTAATGTGTGTGTGCGTGTGTGTGCGTGTGCGGGCAGCTGACCTGTACTGGCAGGGCAGAGTGTTGCAGCGCTGCACCTTGGCCTGGGGCCGGGTCTCAGGGTGACAGTAGTCATCACTGACAACCTCCATGCTGTTATTGACCGTCCTCATACAGAAGATCGCTGTGCTCCTCTCACCTGCATGAAACACAACCATGGGTTTGTAGTTCTGTAGTCTACAAAGTACCAGGGAAAATGAATACTGAGTATAGGATTGAATCACTAACAAATTATGACAAATGAAATGGAATACTGAAAAACAACTTCAGACTATTTGACTTATTAATGAAAACATAAACAAATGGATATGGATAACAATGATATCCCTACTCAGCACAGCACTGATTCCTGATGTCAGGTCTGAAGATGATAACCAGACCCAGACAAACCCCCCACTTAACAAAACTATAGATGCGTCCAAGCCTCACTTCAAGCTAGACAAAGGATAATGTGATTTTAGGATCTTCACTGTATGACAACAAAGAGAGAATATGTCAGAAAAAGAAAAGTAGAGAGCGAGACAGTGAGGAAAACTTAGAGAGCAGATATGAACAAGCTGTTTGGTTTCAGCTCGTTGTTGGAACTCTGCTTTGGATGCAGTCACTGCAAAGACATCTTTTATAAAAAAATGTTTTTTACATATTTGTTAAAATTATCATCATGTTGTGACAGACAGATAATTTTCTCCCAGTGTTCCTAGTACAACCAATCAGAGCCAGGAGGTGGGTCTGCCAATCATCTGCCCCTCGTTTTCTTCTACAGCTGGTTCACCACAACATAGCCTGCCCCAAATGCTAAGGCTACTTAGCATAGACAGTGCCTAAGACAGTGAATAAACTTTCCTGGAACAGTAAGTTTTTTCTCGTCCATTGGCACAGTGAGCAGCACTGCCTAACAGCTCTAAGCCCCGCTTCCTGGCTCTGATTGGTTGATTTTGGTCAGCATAAATGCCAATGGTTATATAGTGACGTTACTTGACGTAAACCGCTTGTGTGTTTGCATGGGGTGGGAACATCAACTTCAAAAGGCTAATGTCTACATTCATACACACTAAAAAATATCATTTTACTTTATACTTTTCCTCCCTACTGAAAAACAACTTCAGACTATTTGACTTATTAATGAAAACATAAACAAATGGATATGTTTTCATTAATAACATACATTATTAATGTCTCATACATAATCAGTCTGTATGAGACTGATTATCTGTCTCATACAGTCACAACATGCTTACATGTTTAACATATGTCTAAACATATTTCTGTCAAGGTTATCTTTGTAATGCAGCAAAGAGAAATAATAATCACACAGACCAACATTTCAGTGAGAGGCATTTCTCAATCAATTATTTAACTGATCAATTTCAGCCCGGACACTTTGCTGAGGGCCTGATCTCCAAAGATTAAAATAAGTAGTGATAAATTGGGTGAGCAAAAATAAATAAATAAAAAATACAAAATAAAATGTATTGCAACTGTAAAAAAAAAAAACTGAAGGGGAATGAATACCTTGGCATGGTGGTGTGAATAGTGTTGAACTCTTACCTCCTCCACACTGAACAGAACAGTTCTGCCAGCCACTGTGAGCCCAGACATAGAGGTACTCTGGTTCTGTGTGTTTCTCACTGCTCTGATCCTGGCTTGTGTTCACAGATATGGTGTACTCATAGTGGATTCCATAGCTCTGATCGTGAAAGAGCAGGACCTACGATCACAACAAAAGTAATAGAAGAAGGCTCAGCAAGCCTTAAAGGGCCAGTGACTTTTATTCTCCTCATTGTCCTTTGCTGCTAACCTTGGAGCCTATTTCACTCATGAATATGATTTTTTATCTTTATAATACTGATTCATTTACTGTTAATTTATTTCAGCCAGCTGTTGATCAATAGTAAGATACTATACCTGCTTATCCCTGGGGCTGTGATGGACATGCATCGCCTCCCTCTGTCAGACATGCTTTTTGACTGAGGAAGGGAGAACCCACTCTTACTCACCTTTAAACTTAAGTTTCATATTTAGTGAGAGGGTGTTGCTTCCACAAATCCTCTTTGACTAAACATCAACACACAGAGTACATTTTTGTCTCTAGGCATGTGTAACCCACTCGCTCACTGGCCCACTTTACCATTAGGTGTAAGGGAGCTTTAGTCGGCCCTTTGGCAGAAATCTTCTCCCACAATCCTCTTCTGACGTATCGCACCATGGTCCCAGCCAGCTCAAAGTCTCCCGGAAGTTCAATCTTCCAGTCGCTGTTAATGGATCTCTTGCTGGAGTCCTTAAGAGCTATAGGAAAATTACAGATTGAGTTTTCTGAATAACATACAACATTTACACACAAAGAAATTGGTATTTGTCACTCGTTCCATCCATAAGACAAGAGAAAAGATGTTTTACCTTTCTGTTTAAGTACAGATTTACAAGATATATTTGTGGTGAGTAAACCAAGACATGATTACCCAGAAAGCTCTGTAAAGGTTTGTCCTCCATGACTTTGATCCTCCACGCTCCTGCAGGAATCACCACAGCCTCAATGTAGCCTGACAGAAACACACAAGCAAAAGGAGAAATATAAATTAACTGAAGTGAATTATTGTGTAGTTTAAACACAAATACTGATTTGTAAAAGTAATTTTGTGAAAGGAAGAAAATGTTTGTTTCTTTACTCTTTAGCCACATGTTGCTCAGTATAAGGGACTGCTGCAAAGTCAGTAGCTGCTTTTCCACTAACCATAAAATTTTGCAAATTGAAATTACAAAAATAAATTTGCTTCATGGAATCACACCAATAAAAAAAAAAATCATGTTTTTGCTAAAAAGTTTTTGTGATAGTATGAGATGGCTTTTCAGCCATATCAAAATAGACGTCAGGTGTATAAAATGTAATTTGTCAAAATGAGAGCTGGCTTTTCAGATGAACAAAAGGTCAAATATGGAAAGTATTGTGTGAAGTTGACCCTGCTCTAAACAATTGATAGAAGTCTGATGCCAAAATGGACACACCTACCCATTCCCTTGGTGTAATTGAAGTCTCCTTTCACAATTTTACAGGAGTCTCCATGTCCATTGCAAACACCACATGCATCTTCCTTTGCTGAGGAGCCGATGATGCCGTCACAACCAATTTTCTGTTCACAGGGGGAAAAAATCAACAGTCAGAAAGGAGAAGTTAGAGTCTCTACTAGTCCATGTGTGAATAACCAGAGTCAATGTGTTTGCAGCTAAACCGTATCCACGCAGTCTTCGCATAGAATTAACAGTCGTTATAATTTAGGTTTAATTTAAGGCATAATTACATAAGTTTCTCCTGAACTGTACCAAGCCCTCCTCTCCCCCAACATGTTTTGGGCTCTGGACCGACTGGGTTTAGTTTTAGTCACATCTGTTAGTTCAAGGCCTAAACGTTCTACTGAACACTTCCACTAGAGGTCAGTTTGTTCCTGGTACAGGTGACTATGACTGACTGTGTGCAGCTTCAGAGAAGATAGTGAAATTTCCAGGAGAACGTTTCTAGTGCCTAACTGTTGTATTTCTGATGTCGCTGGTTTGTAATTTTTCTAAAAATTTGTTTGTGATGTCACTTATAATCACAGAAAGTTTAACTTGTGGCTTAGTGTGATTTGAACATACACCTACAATGACACTGGATAATTACTCCAACCGATTGAAACTCTGGCAGATTATTTATGCAAAGCATCATGGGATATGAGAATACATTGGATACCTTACCCATGTCCACATCAGCAGCACAAACCAGAGCCGTTATGATGATGCGTACCTTACAGCTCCCTTTAATGCAGAGGTCTGACTCATAAGGCCCACAGGAAGTGCCATCAATGACTTTGTCAGCCATCAGGGCCGGAACATCCTGACCCACCGGGCTGCAGAACAACATACATGGCTTATCTGCTCATCCACACACACAGACACACACAACTTGATTTTAGCAGGAGAAATGAAAGATGAACATACAAATAATAATATTAAACTACATTACTGTGAATAGCTATAAAAAGATAACTGCAGTAAATGAAAACTGACAGTCTCTGTTATGCTACATATTCTTGTTTTTTGTTTTGGTGTAAGCTTAAACTTCAGTAGATCAGGACTTTATAAAAAAAAATTAAATACATTTTTAAAACCTCTGACATAAAAAGCCATATATTATAAACCCTTTCTTCCTGCAGTGCACAGTATCCATGACACAGCAATTACCTGATGAGGTGAGACGTGTTTGTGTCTTTGTTTCTCACCATCATTAATGAACGCAGTCAACAGTCTGCCCTTTCTTTTACTGCCATGTTGGTCATAGGAAAGACACTGCAGGTCTCTGAAACTTGGGGCCCCTTTGGGACACGGCTGGCCTTGACATGCCTTGTGCTCCACACTGGCTTCTGGACAGTGCCGTCCATCTGGACCGGGCCTAGAGACAGAAGGAGTCAAAGTTATCAGTCATTTAGTTGATGTCTCCATCCTTTTATTCTCCTGCTGTGCGGGTTTTTAATACTGGGAATAATATCAGGTTTTAGTTTGTTTGTCTCTTGTCAGGTGGTGTCGGCAATATAGCGTATAGAAGAAAATAAACACGTGTGCACACAGAAACATACGGCGGGTTGTCACACTTCCTCTGTCTGAACTGGACCCCAGTACCGCATGTCCGACTGCACATGCTCCACTGGCTCCAGGGACTCCAGTCTCCATCCACATGTTGGGGGATGGGAGCCTTACTGACACATTGTCCCCCTCTGCACCACTATCAAGGAAACATTCATATTTCACAACTGTACTGAAGTCAGAAATGTGAGAACATTGCACATCCTCAGAAAAAAAGGTTCTGTTTGTAAAAAAAAGTTTAAAAAAGAAATGATGAGAGGAACATTTTGTGGTTCTTACCTTATCTGTTCCACACTCTGTTCCTTCCAGAGGAGGATCGAGTTTTGTCTTACATGAAGGATCTCCATCTACTGAACACCACAGGCCAGCACACATGAGATGCTGAAAAACCATTAGAGACAAAGGAGACACTGGGGAGGTTGTTAGAGCCAGCAGAGTCACAAATTGGCAGACATTACTTCTGATTTATCTTCATTTTTTAAAATATATTATTTAATGCAATATTATATGTTTTTCAGGCACATAGAGACATTTCATAAAAGTTCAGTTGTTATGAAAATGCTGCATATATCAAACATGATTCAAAAGACAATGAATATTATGCCTTATAATTGGACTTTTGTCTCTTTAAGAAGCTCCACTTTCCAACTCTCTGCCTTCAACATGTCATTATGCCATTTACAACTGTTCAGCTGACTCTCAGTTCCTCCAGGTATTTACTAATTGCAGCTGCCGCTAGTCTGGAGGAGCTATGGGTGGAGTTGGGGTGGAGGTGGGAGCTCACACACACATACACATTTTATTGCTAAATGTCAAGTGACATACAGTTGATCAGTTGCATGTTGTACCTCCATGTCAGGGCAGGAAGTGGAATTGATTCCGAACAGGATCTGACATTGCTCATCAGCACTGTAGTGCATCCCTGGAAGCTTGGAAGAGAGGCGCATCCTGTAGCGGCTCCTAGGGCCTGTGTAGCGGAGGCACATGCTGGCTCCAGATCTGCTTCAGTGAAAACAATACTCATATGAGGAATAGAGTCCAAAATATGTGTTTGCAAATCTATTCTTGTTTTATATTGAGTAGTGGTTGTGAGTGGTGTATTAGTCTGTAAGGTCCTGAAGGACTAGTGAGAGACCCTTTCTGACCTGAGGAAGTTCTGCAGATCACTGCGGCTGCAGGAGGACCATGACAGGTTGTTTGGGTTTCTGCCTTTCACCCATTCACCGGACATGATGTGGGAGTGGCTGGTGCAGTTAGCATGGTCGTCATCATGGCTCATCCCCATGCTGAGGAGGAATCATAAATACATCACCAAGTGGTTAAAGAGGAGGAATCCCAAATACCTGAGATTCTCTTTTTATGAGATAAAAATTTTAATTCAATATATCCTCCAACCCCACTTACCTTTCTGTCTATTTATTTCAGACTAAACTTTTACTATTCATATGACCCCCACTGTTATTCAGTTTTATTTCTTCACAATTTATTTCTTTTTCTGTTTTTATCCAGTTTGCCATTTTCTTAAAAGCCCAGCAGTCTTCTTTCTAATTTCCCTCTAATTGAATGTATTCATTGTGACACTTCAGAATGTGTTGGCATCACTTTAACAGATGAGCTTTGTAATGAAAACAATCTTTTATGTATGTATTTAAAACATGCATTTGAACCACATAACAAAATAACTTTGACCTTCTCCTAAAACCCACAGAGGCAGTGAGACCAAGCTCAGCTTTTCTATTTTGATGTTTTTCTTCATAAATAATAACCCTGTGGAAAATCTTGTGGATTCTCCGTTCATGCAGTACTTTCAGTTTATTTTTTAAATAACCTGGAAAGAGGTCAACTTTTTTACTGACTGGGTGAGCTTGTAAAATATTGAAATGTTTGTAAAATAAAGCTAACAAACGTCATGATTTGTCTTGTGACACGTGAAAAAATGTGTGAATGTGTTAAACTGAAAGCGGCCTTTCCTTCTGATGTCTCCATGCAGAAACACGCTTCACACAGATTATATACTATCACACAATGATTTCAACTTTGGGATATAATCACAAACTCTGTAAGACATGCTGTGTTCAGAAAGAGACATTGAAAAGGTATTTTAGTCTTTACTTCCAACATACTGTTTCTCCTGAAGTTCATCTTTTATTCTAGTAGTATCACATTTTGTCAGCATTGCTACAAACAAATAACAGAGTCTTTTCATTCGAAAAGCATGACATGAATCTGAGCACCACCTACTTGTGACCGAGCTCATGAGCAATGGTGAAGGCCAGATTAAGTCCATTGTCCTCTGTTAATACACACTTCCTCTTTGCACTACAAGCACCGCCCAGGTAAGCCATACCTGAAACATCGAGTGTGAAAGCATTTTAGTCAACATGCTGCAGGGTCATAACGTCGGGTCATCCATTATAAACATTTTCATTGAGCGGATCGCAAATGGGAACAAAATGATCAACCATATAAAGAGTGCAAATGATTGAACCACATTCTGGAAAGCTATCTTTACTTTGTCAAATAGTTAGCACACCCCATAAGAGTCTATATATTTTTCTGACATATATGGATCTATAAGTATTTAACATTGATTCGTACAATATCGAAAAATTCAAGATATATAAATAACAAAAACAGAAGAAAGTATCTTTCAAAATTTTCAGAAAAATGTTTAAAAAAAATGTAATATTTGTATTTGGAGTGGAGACACTGGGTGCTGCTGCTGCCTCCTCTGGGTGGAGGCTTCATGAGGAATCTGCTGCAGCAGAGCCAGCAGAGGAGCTTCAGCCACACAATAATAATAACCACACACACAATGAATTTATTGGGTGTTTCATTTTATCTATGTGCTCAATTTTAGTTTAGATACTGAATATACTTAGTGACTATGTGATTAGCAGTTCTCTTGTAAAATGTTCTTTGGGAAAAGAGACATAACTTTGTTTCAGTGCATTTTATTTAATGGCATTGGAATCTTCTTTTTTTTAAGAATCCCAAATGAGAATTGACCTTGAAAGAGGAGGAGGCTAAACATACTCACCGACTGTATCACAGGGTTCATCTTTATGAACACAGAAATCAGTCCTGAGAGACCAAACAAAGAAATTACAACACCGAGTTATTAAAAACAGAAAGGCAGGATTTCAGACAAAGTAAACAAGGATTTGTGAAAAGTTGTAAAGTTGTAAACTGCTTTATACTAATAATGTTGAGAAATGTTAGTAGTCAACTTCTGCTAGAGGCAGAATGGTTCAGGAATAAGATAACCAAAATGACCTTAAAAATAACTGAATATTTCCAGCTGTTGTGCAATTTTAATTGAACAAAAATCATTTTTAAAATAAATTGATAAAATGACATCCTACTTTTCTTCTAAATGACCTTCTTGCCCTATTACATGATACATCACCAGCACAGAGAAGCCGTTTCTTCCATCAGTTTATCAAACATCTTTCAGTCAGTGTCACATGTTGCTGGTTCAACAGAGGGTTACAAAAAAAGATAAATAAAATTAAAAAACATATATGCATTTTTTGCCACCAACTGGGAAAACATTTGTAAATTGTACAATGATTAATTTAGTGTTACTGTTTTTCTTGATTATCAAAATGAAATTCGCTTGTTAAAGTCCCATCACTATTTTTTTCATACTTCCTGTATCAACACTAGTTGAAGCCATCGGTCATTACCAGAATCAACAACATCAGCAAGTTTTTGAAAAGCTGCAGTTTCAAAACCACCAATGTCTCCCATGGTTCCGAGAGCTCGCTCATTTAAACAAGTTTCCAGTGTGCTGCCCCTCCACCATGTTGCTGAGCACTGGCAGTCAGCTGGCTGAAAAGGAGCTACCACTCTTCTCCTCCACATGAAGAATTTTTTTATTATTATTACAATCAAAGCCTCCATTGCATAAGAACTAAAGGGTTGACTGACTGAAGACCAACAGCTGGTGAGTGCAAACCATCTTGAGGTTTGATCTTCAGTTTGTGAGAATCTATCAGGTATGTTGAACAAATGCCATCAGTTTGTGTCTGTCTCTGTTTCAAGACTTAATACATAAGAAGATTTTTAATATGCAATAGTGCCAGGATTAAGATTAAATTTAGTGACAGTAAGGTTTATCTTTTGGGCTAGGAGTAAACCGCATACCTGGTGACCAGAACAGCCGTGTCGTACCATCCACCTGTAATGTGGTTGGTACCGAGGTACCGAGGGACTGAGAACTCCTGATGCTGCCATTGACAAAAGCTCTCCAGAGACCTCTGTCCATGGTGGCTTATCTTTAGTTTTTCCTGATGACATGAAAGGTACAGTGATGCAATCTTATTTATTCCTGACATAATCACAGTATATATCAATCAAAACACGGAAAACTGGAAGCAATAAAATTAAAAGCTAAAATTATTATTATTAGCACTTACACCCCATAGTGTTTTTTCTACAAATGTCCATAACCATGATCACACACCAAAGTACTGCAGACGTTAAAGTTGTAAAGGGAGATGGAAGCAAAACTTACCGGCCTGGTGTGAAGCAAAACCAGTTTATTGACTCTTATGTTGACTGTAACTCCCAGACTCTTGTGCTGGAACATGTTGTCAACCTGATCACAATGAATGTTTTACTTCTTTAGCAGCTGTGCTGTAAGGCTGAATATGTTTGAACATTATTTGATGTCATTTCCATCATCAGGAAAGCTGACTTTCTAATAGGAGGACAAACCACTTTTCTCGGTTTATAGTAAAACTCATTGTGCTTTCTGTCTAACCTGAGCTTAAATATGTATCAACCTTTTGACTGAAATGTCCTAACTTTCCTTTGAATATTCTGATTTGACTCAAAGTCCTTCCTGGAATTCTCACCATATTCATGATAGTAAGCAGGAATCTTTGTGCCACTTCAGCACCGTGGTACTGCACCATGTTGAAGTCTGCCACTACCACCGTCTCCAAAGTGTATGTTTTATGGAAGTTCACGGTGTTCCTCTTGGTGCGATCTTCTTCACCCAGTTTTGGTTTCTTCTTCTTTTTCTGCCCTGCAGGGAGAAAAACAAAGATTAGACTCAATATCTGAGACAAAAACTGCTCACCAAAACATCCGAAGTGCTGAGTCTAGGATATGTTTTCAATCAATGACAATTTTTTAGGTTGCAATTATGTTGAGATTTCTTCAGATGCAGACAACCCCATCCTGACTCTTGGCCAACTACATGTTTATGGAC
This sequence comes from Poeciliopsis prolifica, assembly GCF_027474105.1. Taxonomy (NCBI): domain Eukaryota; kingdom Metazoa; phylum Chordata; class Actinopteri; order Cyprinodontiformes; family Poeciliidae; genus Poeciliopsis; species Poeciliopsis prolifica. The sequence continues at coordinate 3,199,881 of NW_026562432.1, forward strand.
CTTATTTATGGAATGTTTTACAGTCATGTGGAACATCAGGCATTATTCTACAAGCATTCCTCACTATGTGCGGAGCACAAAATTGTTGAAAATGTTTTGGTATGCTGAAGAATCTAGAAATTCTTTCACTGGAAGTAAGGAGCTACTTCCAGTGTCAGCCTGACACCATGATTCCCTCAGGACCAAACGGCACTTTTAGCAAAAGGCATCCAGGCAGCTGCTTTCTCTTGAAAAATCCAGACCTGTCCATTGGAAAACTCGACGGAGAAGCTTGACTCCCTAATCCAGGTCAAATGTCCCAGCGACAAGCTTTACACCAGGGCGATGCTTTGTATTGAACTTGGTGATGCAAGGCTTGGATGCAGATGGAAACCATGGCAACCAGCTTCATAAGGCTCTCTACACACTGCAAAAACACAAAATCTTACCAAGTATTTTTGTTCTAGTTTCTAGTGTAAATATCTTAGTAAACTTCAAATAAGACAAACTAACATATAAGTAACGTTTTAGCAAAGTTACAAGTAACTTTGTTTAAGTACCGTAAACAAGTTCTTAATATTAATGAAAATGTACTTGTTCCATTGGCAGATTATTTCACTTATAACAAGACATTTTTCCATGTTATAAGTTAATTTATTTGTCAATGTAACTAGTACTTTTCCATCAATATTAAGGAAATATTTACTTAAAACAAACCTCTGGAACACCTGATGTGAACCTGATGAAAGTGCATTGACACCCATTGTTCCTTAGCTACTCTGTTCAGTTTTGATCATTTGTTTTACGGTTCAGAAAAGTTATTCCGATGTGATATTGTTAGGAAAATTATTATCTTAGTTCATTTACTTTTATTTGAATGGTTATGTTTTCATATTATTCCGTGTGTTGTTTTCTTTCCCTTTCTTTTATTGTATATTCTCAACTGTCTTTTAGAGTTTTCTCTTGAGGGTTGGAAATGTCTCACACATTTCTGTGTTAACGAGCCACAATGATCTTTGTCTGTATCCTGAGAGTGGTCATCATTGTGTCCCAACAATGGGACATCAATGGAAGACTTCCAGAACATCCTATAGGATAGTGTATTGGTCAATTGTTTGCATGTCTGAGTGAGAAAGCCAACCTCTTTGTGTATTCACATAATAATAAAAGGCAGTTGGGGACTGAGAGCCGATGGAGTTGATCTCAGACAGCGTTTGGCAGCGGTTCTCTCCGCGTCGAGCTCTTCTCCTGTTTTCTGCGGAAAAGTAATTTGTGTTTTTGGTTGATTCTTTCAGGTTGGGGAACAAAATAAACCCAACAGATATTGGTTTGTTGATTCTTTTCCTTCCTCATTATTCTGACAGGAATTGGGGTGAGGAGGAGGAAAGAAGGAAAAAATGGAACACTAAATACCATTTTTAGGGGTATGCTGTATAGATGAATATAACAAACTGAATAGATGATTATATAAGACTATACCACCTTTTGTGAACAATAAATAACAATAAATTACTAAAAATTTGAATGGAAAAAAGCCTCTGCATCTTCATAAAAAGTTATTTTTAATTTAGTTTGTCTTATTTGAAGTTTACTGATATATTAGCACTGGAGATTAGACAAAAATACTTTGTAAGATTTTGTCTTTTTGCAATGCATTTTGAAGTTCTGCAGCCACTAATTCTGTAAAATGTCCTTAACCTCACATCTACTTAACCCATGAGTGATTTTATGTGAACTTTTACTAACTGGCTGAGTTAATACGATCAACAGTTGACTGAGACTTCGTTGTTATTGTGGCAGGAAGTAGGTGGAGGCTGCACCTGCTGGGAGGGTGATTATCAGTGGGCCAATAGCAACAGAGTATGTTCAGTACAAAAGCTGAGGTAAGTTGTGGACTGACACTTATTGTTTGCTGTGGACACATCGCGCTTCCGTGTTGGGCTGTTTGTATTCTGAATACAGGTAAGGTGGGCTGCCCGCGCATTTACAACTGTTTGCTCATTGTAGTGATAGAGCTTTTAACCAGCAGAGATGTATGTGCGCATTTACCTCCACGTTTGATCGTAGGTGGAGTGGTTCCTGTTAAGTGCCAAAGTTTGAATGCTCCTGTTTGGGTGGAAGTGAAAAGAGCTGGACCTGATCGTTATGTGGACTCAGTGACGAATCCTATTTTTATCTTTTTGTTTTGAGTTGTTTTTCTTTTTTTACATGTATATTATCAAAATAATCAAGTAAAACCTAAACGATTCCCTGCTCCCACATCCTTTACCAATACTCTGAACTACACATAGTAAACACCCATAAAGCCCCCAATAATAGTAACTGGGTTGAAAGCTTTATTTCAGTTTAAACAATAGCATATACATTCGTATAATCAAAAATATCTATGATATAAAAGAACAGAACACTGTTGGTCACACACTTGACGCTGCTGTCTTGCCTGGACGGAGTGACTGCTGGTTTAGCGGTCAAGAGCGGTCAAGAGCGAGAAACTGCTGCGTACGGGGCACGCCCCCCTAACCCCCTGAAATCAGAACAAGGAGCGGCTGCTGTCGTTCTGTTCCGGATTGGATCGTACCGTCCATCTTGCCCTGCCTGTCCAGCATAAGGATTTTATGGACTTCTCCATGGACACTTTTATGCATCTTTTATTGTTTGTATTTTAACAACCGTTCTTTTTTTTTTTTGCTTTGGAACCTATCATCCAGGGCCTGGTCGTATCCACTGGTAAGCCTAGCTGGACCTATTTTGGACTTTCCTGTTTGCTCAGGTATAAGTGTCTTTTGTGATAATAAATTATTATTGACTTGAAACCTGTCTCTTGCTGATTGCAAAACCGGACCTGTGTCCCTGATTGTTAGTTCCTGGGTGGAAACCCCAGGTGGCGTTGTTGGCAACAAACAAAATTAATTGTATGGTTACTCCGCTTTATGCCACATTATGAAATTTCACAACTGGACCTGTTGTCAACGCACCATTCAGTGAGATGGAAAGTTTGGAGGAGACGCCTTGGGACTATGTTTTATACATCCATGTTTTATTATAAAAAAATTATGATTTGAAGGGGTAAGCAAGCTGTATGAGGAAAATCAGAGAAAGCATTATCCAGAAAGCTCTCCATTTGGGGTTCTTCTTGTCAGTAATCATTGGAAAGACAGAAGGCAGACATTTTTTAAAAAACATCATGAGAATTTGTTCAAAGTTCAAAAGAAAATACAGACATGTGTCTCGTTGTCCTGCTGTTTTTCCATTAATTACAGCTCTGTAACAGCTCAAGATGAAAATAATTCACTTCTTGAGTATTAAGGACTTTTAAGTTGATTTCTATTTGTATTCTAACACTACATTTATTTTTTTGGGAAAATGCTATAAACATTATCATTGTTGCTATCAAGTAACAGACAAGGACATGTCAGCTGGCATCATGGAGCTGCAAGACAGAGACAGGAGGAGAAAGAAATGAAAATGGAGTGATGGAAGGAGGACAAGCAGGAGAGTAGAGCAGGACCCAGTAAAACAGAGCTAGGTGAATGTGCAGTGTGTAGGACTGGGTTAGCACGGTGCTAGGATTTCATTAACCTCTTAAAATCAAAGGTTTGTGGTCCAAACCATTGCTTTGTGATACCTGAAAACAATCTAAAGCAGTTGGTCTCAAACTCCAGGGTTAGTGACCTTTAAACGTCTCTTCTGCTTCAACAAACCTGGCTCCAGTAGGGACTCATTGGCAGAGCTCTCTGTAGAGCTTGACTGCATGCAAGTGAGGCTGTTTTTCCATTTATTTCCAGTGTGTAGGACAATGGTCATGCCTAAAAGTAGCAGGATTCTGGATCTCCAGGGATGCAGCTGATCTAAAAAATAATTAATGTCCCGTCCTGATGTAATAGGATGATGTATTCCTAATATTCGTTTCGATTTTTATAAGCTGTTTATTTGATACATTTTTGACTGATTGTTGGTGGCTGAGGTAAAAGGATAAAAGGCTTGTGTGAACCCAGCTCCTGGGCTGAACATCAGACCCAGTCGGCTCTCCTGCAGCGTCTGGGTGTCTCTTACCTTCTGCAGTCCCACAGTGGATGGGCTGGCCGGCACACTGACCAAGGGAGCTCTTCGGTGAGCATCGGTGTCGGACCAGCTGGTGCTTAATTCCGGAGAAAGACTGCGATGGCTCATATTCACCCACAGGGTGGATGAACAGGCTGTCCTCCCCAATCTGAATTAGCCCAGTCTGTGCAGAAATGAAAGGTCTGCAATGAGGGGATGCTTCTGTGGAAAAAAGCCCTGGAGCTGTTAATGCACCTTCTTGTTTCTATCCTTTAAAGTAGCAATATGTGGAAAAAAAAAGGTTTTCAAAGAAAGTGGAGTAGTTGTTAGCAATTTTGCCTCACAGCAAGAAGGTCCTGGATTCAGATCCCAGTGAGGTTCTCCTCTGGGTACTCCAGCTTCCTCCCAACATCACAACACATGCATGTTAGTTTAAATGGCTGTTCTAAATTCCCCCTGGGTGTCAGAATACGCTGCTCTGGTCCTGTGATGCCCTGATGGAGTGGACACTTGTTAACAGTGTACTCCACCTGACCTCTCAGTGACCCAGCGAGGTTTAACTGTACAGTTTGCTAAACAGATAGAAAAAAAAAAAAGACACATATTCATAGTTTGTGCATTTAGATCTAAACAAAGCTGTAAGTTGAGCTTTAAAATGCAAAAAAAAGTAAATAAATAAAGGAACAAGAAACAGGCTGGGTATTTAGCATTTACAGTCAAACAGGCTTTTCATCAGCTGATTAAAAGTTTAATATCATTACCTATGGAAAAAAACAAAAAAACAAACCAGAGTCAAAACATCTTTAGTGGGATCTCCATGTCATAGAGGTCATAGTAAGTGATTTTGAAAATTATAACTTTGTTTCATCAGACAAATTTCCCATCTTTCTTCTTCCCGTACAAAATTTGTAGCTCGCAAAAAGCAGAGACATGATCCTGATTCAACCAAAAGGCTTCTCCACAACATATTCACTACATCTAGAAATTAAGTCCATAAATGTTATCATGCAAAAATTACAAAAATTAATGTTTTACCATTTCAGCAGGAATAACTTGTTGCAGAAAGTCTCGCTCGTACATTTCAGTAATTCTGCTATGTTCAAAGATAGAAAGTCTTTCTACATTTGCCATCAGGGGGTCGTCATGACAATGTGAATGACTAACACAAAATGACCTGAGACAGATTTCTGGATTGGTTTGACTTTTTTAAGAATATATATTTAAACTTTTAATCAGCTGATGAACACTAAGTTTTTCAATAATTTGCCTATCCAATCTCTGGAGTGTGAGATTACACACAAACCCACACATGTCTGCTGTGACATCCAATCCAACAAACACCTGATTTCCAGTAAAGACTGGAAATCAGCAATTACGTTAAAATAATCAGTCTAGATATGACCGACTCCTCCAGCTTTTCTGTTTTGACTTTTAGATTCATAGTTAGACCTTTTTATGAAATGAGACAGACAGTCTCAAAAGATAGTAAAACTTGGCTGGGATGCTCCAAATGTTAGTATTTCATCCAGTCAGAGGAAACATGTTGGTCAAATAAAAGAAAAATTTGATGTTTCACTATATGTATATATAGAGAAACATATACCCATTGCAGGTTAGCCTGTAACCACATAATCTAATTTAAGATGGAATTCATTGATTAATTTGAACATCATGACACCTTATCACCTATCTGAAAACAAAAGATAGATTTACCAAACCGCCACAGGTGCTTAGTGATGCCAGAGAGTCTGTATGGTTGATGATAAAGCCAGAGTAAAAGCAAAGCTGCTTCATGGACAGTGGTCTGACTACTACACTTTGGTTCCTGAGCCTCTCCTCTATTACAAAATCTCTTGAAAGAATTTTGCGCTCTCGTCTTAAATTAAGATACAGACTCCTTCCAAAAGCCGACAGCGACACAATAATGTTCTCTGCCTCAGAATGTTCTTTACTCGAGAAATCCAAGGGCCACTGATGATGGCTCCGCAGCCTGGAGGCAGAATCCTCAGACAGACTCGTCTCCTGGCTGGACAGCAGCCTGGGAATCACCTCAACTGTTTCCACATCAGTTTGAGCTGTGGACAGAAACAACGTCCAGTTAAACATTGCAGCTACATGTAGGCCAGCTGGTAGCTCTGCCTCAGAATGCCCAGCTGAGGATGATTATTAGATAGGCATTCTGTAACAAGTAGACATTAAATTCATATTTAGCATTTAAATACATAAAAGTCTTCTCTTTTTCTCTTCTCTTTAACCCTCCACATGCTTCCCTGCCTCATGCTTTGGCTTTTAAACTGTTCTCCTTAGATCAGGTTCTAAATGATCTAAGATGAATCATTTGCAGAAAACAGTGATAAGTGATCAATTCAATCATTAAAAAAAAATATATATATATATATATATATATATATATATATATATATATATATATATATATATATATATATATATATAAACCCTTTCTTAAAAAAATGTGATGCTGTCAAGGTCAATATGTTAACTGCATGTAAACTCAAATTTCTTTTAAAGTGGATGATTTATTTTGTGTAATTAACGTTCTTTATATGAGTGCTAGATTTCTTTGTTACATTTCATGCATTATACTTTGTTTCCTTCTGCAGTCTGTCTTTGTCAATTTTACTCCATTACAGGAAAAACTCTATTATCTTATGTGAGAATATATGTACAGGAGTTCTGGCAATTATTTTTTACAGAATCTTGATGACTTTATTCATGTTCAGTGATCTTTCACACTCAGAGAGAGAGTCTGCAGCAACGTGACGACATAAAATGAATCTAAGATGATCTGCAACACGACCGTCACTCAAATCATTCAATTCACTCAAATCATTCAATTCATTGGGAAGTTATGTCCAAACTTTCGACAGGTTATGTACAACGGCTTCCTTTTGCATAAATATCTGACATTTCTGTTTCATTTTAAAAATGTGCTTAATTTATTGAGCTGAGAAAATAAAATATAAATATTGATTTGGTTTTTTTTAGTTTGTTTTTAATATATGTTGTGCTGCACGGCATGTGGGGACAGAGGCCCCTGAGTGTTCAACGCTATTGACGTCTCTGCCTGACAGGGAAAAAACGTCGGATCCCAATGACGTTCAGGCCGGCATCTTTAGAAACTTGTACACACACACGCACACACACACACACACCGGCGTGTGTCTGAAAGGTCCGCACTACGAATACTAGCGATTTGTTCAGCCATATAAACCAAAACGATCCGGGTCGAGAGAGGGAGATAAAGAGAGAGAGAGAACGAGAGAGAGAGGGAAAGAGAAAAAGAGAGAGAGAGACAAAGACAGGAGAGAGAAAAAGAGAGGAGAGAGAGAGAAAGAAAAAGAGAGAGAAAGAAAAACAGAGAGAGAGAGAGAGAGAGAGAAAGAGAGAGTGTCAAACAAAAACCGACTAAAGTCTTTGTAAAGTCAAGCTTTTTGTTTGCGTTTGGACAAAACGGGACACCCGACAAAGAATGACTTTGTTTCATAGCAGATTGACTTTTTCACACACAAGGAGAAGGAGTGATCTCTTACCCGTCAGTCCGATGCAGAGCAGACAGAGGAGCAGAGCGGGGCCATGGCTGGAGCCCATGATCACAGCTCACTAAACGGACTGAAAGGTTTTTACTGCCCGGTTCGTGTTGAGCTGATCACTGTAACCATCCAACGGGACAAGTTTTCCTGCGCTGAAAAACGGTTTAGTAAGCAGGCTGGACCCGCCTCCGGTCTGGACCCGCCTCCAGGCTGGAAATGTGCTAAACTGGCCTAAATTGAATCTCAGCACTTGATGCTGGAGTAGTCATCAGTAATCTGAAGCTGGTTAATGATTATTTAAAGGGTCAGTGTTATGTGTTGTCCAGTACAATCCAATAACTATGTTACCTTCAGTTGTAACAATGCTATATTATAAAATATGACTTAAAAGAAATTTGACTTTGTAATTTAAAGCCTTGAAAAAACTAAAACTCCTGCTATTTCTGAAACTCCACTTTCAAGAAGTCACTACAACATGGCTCCTCTGTTAAACCTTTAACAATGTTTTCACAAGCATTTAACTGAGAAGTAGCATATACAGGTGTCTGGTAATTGCTACTGGCTAGTCTGAAGGAGCGCACTGGGGATTTGCAGGGTGGGCTGCTCTGTGAGGATGAAGCCTGGAAACTGCAGCTCTGAGGACAAGATGAGTCTCAAAGGCCACATTTCATACAGCTGAATGGTTGCCATGGAGATTAAAAAAATTCTCAAACATGCATGAAAAAAATCAAGGAAACACTCTGAGTATGTTTATGATGAGGGAATGAAGTTATAAGTTTCAAAGGCTGATTTTACATAATACTGTCCCATTAACTGGAACCTGCTGGTTGGGAACAACCAGATCCAGTCGCTTCTTTTTGCCCATATGGTGGCGCTGTTGTCATTTCTATAAGAAACTGTGATTATTCTTAGTTTGACATCAAACTAAAGTGATGAAGCAAAACTGTGAAATAATGTATTCAGTTAAATGAATTATTCTCAGTGTGCTTGCTTAATCTTGCATTTTATCAATTTTAGTTCCACCTAAAATGAGGAATAACACCAGTAAAATATTTAGTCTGAAAGCATGTCAATGTCATAAAGGCTGCTTAAAATATTGTCTGATGATTTGTCATTTTGAAAAATAATTTTTAGTAGTTTATTTCCTTGTTTTATTTTTATTTTTTTGAAAAAGCCAGTTTGACAGGTGAGGCTGCGATGGACTGGTGACCTGTCGAGGATGACCCCCCACTCTCACCCGTTGACCTCTGGAGATAGGCACCAGCACCACTAGGGATAAGCCGCATGTGACTGACTGACCGACCGGCCGACCGACCGACCGACTGACGGAAACCACATCTGTTACTCCACATGAACTACTGAAATAATTTGTTATACAGGCATTTTTTGATTGTAGGTTTTACAAAGTTATTTAATTTTTAAACAGTTACTGTAAATGTGAGCATTTCTACAGAATGCAGTCTCTCCATTCATCCTGGGTATTTTGCTCTTTGCCATTTTGTACATTTGCAGTTTTGGTGGTTTCATATCTAATTTTATGTTCTGACAATCCAGAATCCACTTGCTTAACCAGGGTTCAGAATCAGTCAGAAATGAGATATAAAATCTTCATGAGATTATAGTGTTAAATTCATGAACATATTTGACACCCAGAAAAACAAACTGATGCACAATGATGAAGCACAGAATGAGGAAGACCAAGTGGGACATAAACAGGCAAACTGACCTGCATCACAAAAGCCATGGAAATGTTCCATTTATACTGCAGGTCAGCTGGTTATGTATTTATGAGTTATGAAACTTAACCAAAATAAAAACAAACAACAGAACATAAGGGGAAAAAAAATCTCTGTTTCCCACAATGCTCATTATGAAACTTGAGAAGAAAGGCTTTTTTTTCTTCAGTATCTGTAAAAATGACAAACATACAATAAACTGTGATTTGTTTTTCCATCAGCTCTACTCTTTTTGTCACGTCTCCTTGTTTACTGGTTACACTGAGCCCAGCTCATGACATAGTCTTGATAAGCAGGTGTTCTCTGGCGGAGACAAACCAAAGCATCCGTTCTTCTCACTGGCTGCATCCCTTGACAGTCTATTGAAGGGCTTGTGTTGCTGAACATCTCCATCCTCTGTAAAGCTGCTCTCTTGTTCTTCCTCCTCCTCATTGTCACTTCTTTCATCTCTTGTTAGCTTTGACACAGAAAAGTTTAAGGAAAAAAAATTATTAAACTTTCAAAGTAAAGTTCCCTAAAGTTAAATTAGGGAAACAGTTTACCTGAAGTAAAAAATGGTCCCAGATTTACTGAAGGGAAGTACAACAATGATTCTATTGGTATATTTTTTAGCTTAAACAAATAAATCACTTCTTGATGAAACCCTGCAGTATTGTTCTTCTGGTACTCAACCTTTATATGATGTAGCTCTTATCCAAATTCTTTAGGTTTTAGATGCTGTGCAATAGATTTTGATAACTGTTGATCATATGGAGTCCACAGCTGCATTTATGCACTTCTGTGTTCCATCAACCACATCAACAGAGATGACTTTGGAATTGACGTAATGCACTAACACACACACATGCAGTCTCTCAGAAACTGTGAACAACTTACTGTGCCAAACAGAAACTTCCTGATCATGCGGAAGATGAGGTAGGTCCAAAATATGTGGAGGAAGAGAAGAACCACAAGCATCACATTGAAGAAGTAGTAGCCAAAAAAGGCTGGGTAGTGATGAACCGGGTAGACCCAGGTACAGTGGATCAACCTGAAGAACAACAACTGGTGTGAGTGTTTTCCCCCAGTGAAGAGTTAGAAAACAGAACACATGTACCAGATCAGCATTAATCACTTATTCATCCTGTACTATTGTTCACTTCTTAACATTCTTCTGATATATTTGGTGAGTCTGTAAGGTCTATAAAGCCACTCTCAGCATTTTATTCAAGTAGCTTTAGTTTGACATTGGTTTGCACGGGCCTGTGAGTTGTGGTATGTTTGTGTATAAAAAATTAAATACTTTAATTTGGAAAAAAAAAGTTCACTTTTAAACATATAAAGCATAGAAGAATACCAATCACGATACACGTTCTGCACATGAAAATATATTTTGATTTGAGCAAATCTAAATGAAAATGAAATATCTATTGTTCTACGTAATCATGCAAACATGTTTTGTAGTTGTACATTGGAACACTTGGAACAGCTTACCAAAACGGAAAGATTATCAGTCGCGTTACCATAAACACAATGGCAAACGCAACAAAAAGACCATGGCTGGTTTTCTCCCATTTTGCATAGTTGAATAATTTGGCAGACTGAAAAAAACAAAACAAAACATAAGTTTTCAGCAACTAATACCAAAACGTGTCTCATGTGTAGTTTAATGAACAGCAATGGAATTATTAATTGTCTACAATAGTCTTTCTCAAACTATGGTTCCAGACCACTGGTGGTCGCCTCTCAGTGGTCGTGAGCCACTGCACGTAAACAACCGTTTACTTACTGTGATGTGAGCGCAACGTGTGATGCTACAGCTAGCTTACCAAAGGATTGTGTTAAAAGTAATAAGGGAAAACTGACTTAAAATCATTTTGCAGTTTCAAACACCTTGTTTGAACATAAGATGTTCAGAACATACGATTTTGAACAGCTTATGTTCAATGTCTTATGTTAAAGATGTTCTTATATTGAACATCTTCAACATTTTATGTTCAATCAATAAAATGCTTCAAAGTTTTATAGATTCAACATAAAAGCTATAAAATGCTTGTATAGGTGTTGAACATATTCAACACATATATAGACATTTTATATGTTGAATATAAAATGTCTAACATGTTGTTCTTATAATTTTGTTCAACATATGAACAAAATTGTCCACAAAATCAAGCACATTTTGTTCCATGAGTGAAGTAGTTTTTATAATTCACTTCCTAAAAATGATAAAATAACGAACTGCTGACAAAAAGTTACAAATCTAAATACATCAAGTTTGTAAGACATAAAAAAAAAAATATTTTTTTTTTCCAAACAAACAGAAGGAGGTTAAATTTGATCTCCAATGATGAAGAATTGAAACTACATGAGGCTGGTTTGGGAACTATTAATCCCACATTGCACTGCATAAACCCACTTTAGCTGGAGCTCCAGCACCAGAATGGGGAGGGGATTCAGAAAGGAAACTCTGATGTCATAAAAGCTTAGATCAGGGTCCATGACAAACTATACCCCTCAACAGCAAAGATGCATAGGATTCTGTTATTGCACTCAGGGCCTATGCCTGAGTGGTTCTGTGCAAAGATTTCAAAGTGCATAATTACAGCATGTTATGACTAAAATCTCTGGCTTAATAATAATTGTGTCTGAACTTATGATCCATATTTCTAACTGACCTCCAGTAAAATATCAGAAGCATCATGGACCAGTATGACCAGGGTTCCGACTCGAATGAAATTTGCACACCAGGAAAATGACAGAAGGACCAGAGTGGCCAAATGGTGGATGATCTGCTCCTTGAAGTCCTGAATTACAAACAACAAAATGATATCCTTCATTTATCACAAAAATATACAGAGGAAAGGATGTCAACCAATTATAGAAATAAAGCTTCTCAGGAGAGAACATTTTTCATTTTCTGCCAATGGAAGCTTTCATTTCATCCAGTACAGTATTTTCATGTCTAAATTTGAAAGCTTTCTGACTTTCAGAAAAATTTTAACTTTCAGTATTTAACATGCAATCACACAAAATTTACATACAACTCTGAAATTGAGAAACATAATTGACATTTTTATCTTTCAGGTGCATGACTCGCCTTTCTCTTGACATCAAAAGCAACACTGCAGAGAAGACAGCCATAAAAGCTCATCTCCAGGATGTAATACCAGTACTGAGAATCCAGCATGGACTGTGGACAGATATGGACAAAATGAAACAACAGGTCACACTTACACATACAACAGAATTATTCTTCATGGCTGCGCTCTCATTTCAACTCCATTCAGTTTAACTTCTCATTTTCGAGGGGCTGGTGGGGAGCTGCCTGTCTGCAGCAGACAGTGCGTGAGGGGTCATCATCAGACGGAAACTAACCGTACATACAGACTCTCAAACCAAGAGACCATTTAACCTAACAGTCATGTTTGTAGAAGAGGTGAAAGAACCCAGAGAGAACCCAGAGGGAACCGAGAGGGAACCCAGAGAGAACCCAGAGGGAACCCAGAAGGAACCCAGAGGGAACCCAGAGAGAACCCAGAAGGAACCCAGAGAGAACCCAGAAAGAACCCAGAAGGAACCCAGAGAGAACCCAGAGGGAACCCAGAAAGAACACAGAAGGAACCAAGAAGGAACCCAGAGAGAACCCAGAGGGAACCCAGAGAGAACCCAGAGGGAACCCAGAAGGAACCCAGAGGGAACCCAGAAGGAACCCAGAGGGAACCCAGAGAGAACCCAGAGGGAACCCAGAGAGAACCCAGAAGGAACCCAGAGAGAACCCAGAGGGAACCCAGAAAGAACACAGAAGGAACCAAGAAGGAACCCAGAGAGAACCCAGAGGGAACCCAGAGAGAACCCAGAGGGAACCCAGAAGGAACCCAGAGGGAACCCAGAAGGAACCCAGAGGGAACCCAGAGAGAACCCAGAGGGAACCCAGAGAGAACCCAGAAGGAACCCAGAGAGAACCCAGAGGGAACCCAGAGAGAACCCAGAGGGAACCCAGAAGGAACCCAAAGAGAACCCAGAGGGAACCCAGAAGGAACCCAGAGAGAACCCAGAAGGAACCCAGAGGGAACCCAGAGAGAACCCAGAGGGAACCCAGAAGGAACCCAGAGGGAACCCAGAAGGAACCCAGAGGGAACCCAGAGAGAACCCAGAGGGAACCCAGAGAGAACCCAAAGAGAACCCAGAGGGAACCCAGAAGAAACCCAGAGAGAACCCAGAAGGAACCCAGAGGGAACCCAGAGAGAACCCAGAGGGAACCCAGAAGGAACCCAGAAGGAACCCAGAGAGAACCCAGAGGGAACCCAGAAGGAACCCAGAGGGAACCCAGAGAGAACCCAGAGAGAACCCAGAAGGAGCCCAGAAGGAACCCACTCCATGGATGGTTAGAAGATATAAGCAACATGCAGAAAGAGTTCAAACCTGCAACCTTGTTGCTGCTACCAATGTTTTGTAAATTGGTCACTGGGTTCATACAGTTTTGTAAACTGTATGAAAGACTTACAGATGCTAACATAGATAACGTCAATCTGGGTTTCATATTTGCTTAATTAAATTGTTTTGGACATGTCAAAGTTCTTATCTGTAAAAAAAAAAAAAAAAAAATTAAATAAACAAACCTGCTTTGGATAACTTGTCCATACTTGTCTAAAGTCATACAGCCATTCTTTCTGTAAAATATCAATACAAAGAAAATAATAATTGGTCAGTTTATGGAAATCTAATTGGCAAAAGCTGCTGAAACTGAGATGTCTTTTAAAAGGGCAGTATTGTGTATTTTGCAGCCACATAGTGCAAGACTGACAAACTATGTTACCTTCAGAAGTTATAAAAATGCTGAATTTAACAAATATGACTTAAAAGAAATGTATGCAATTTAATGCCTTGAAATTGGGCCTCTGTCTCTTTAAAAACTCTGCCTTCAGAAAGATATCATCACATTTCTCGTCTGCTAACCCTTTACCAACGTTTTTACCAGCTCAGAAGTAACTTGTATGATGAGCTCAGCATATATGCAGTTCCACCAGGTGTTTGCTAATTGCTGCTGGCTAGTCTGAAGGAGTGAAGTTCGTTATTTTATCATTTTTAGGAAGTGAATTATAAAAACTACTTCACTCATGGAACAAAATGTGCTTGATTTTGTGGACAATTTTGTTCATATGTTGAACAAAATTATAAGAACAACATGTTAGACATTTTATATTCAACATATAAAATGTCTATATATGTGTTGAATATGTTCAACACCTATACAAGCATTTTATAGCTTTTATGTTGAATCTATAAAACTTTGAAGCATTTTATTGATTGAACATAAAATGTTGAAGATGTTCAATATAAGAACATCTTTAACATAAGACATTGAACATAAGCTGTTCAAAATCGTATGTTCTGAACATCTTATGTTCAAACAAGGTGTTTGAAACTGCAAAATGATTTTAAGTCAGTTTTCCCTTATTACTTTTAACACAATCCTTTGGTAAGCTAGCTGTAGCATCACACGTTGCGCTCACATCACAGTAAGTAAACGGTTGTTTACGTGCAGTGGCTCACGACCACTGAGAGGCGACCACCAGTGGTCTGGAACCATAGTTTGAGAAAGACTATTGTAGACAATTAATAATTCCATTGCTGTTCATTAAACTACACATGAGACACGTTTTGGTATTAGTTGCTGAAAACTTATGTTTTGTTTTGTTTTTTTCAGTCTGCCAAATTATTCAACTATGCAAAATGGGAGAAAAGTGAGGAGGTCTGTTCTGTTAAGGCAGAAAGTCAAACTCTTGGAAGCTGTAGCTCTGCAAAGGTGGTGTTAGGAACAAACAGTCATTTTGCACAACTGAGTGGTTGCCATGGAGCTTAAAATATTTATGCATGCATTAAAGAGTCAAAAAAACACTCCAGGTATGTTTATGATAAAGAATATCAGGATTGCTCAAAAAAAGTTATTTTACATAATACTGCCCCTTTAATGCTTTTCATACTTACATCATAAAGTGCTGCGATTCCTCCTATAAACGCAGACAGGTAAAAAACAAATCTCCAACTGCAGCAACAGAAGAATCATTGCATGCACACAAATTACATAGCACATTTATGAGTACTTAAGGAAATAATATCATCACAAATACAACTGCACACTTACACAATCAAAGATGACACCACATCAGTGAGGTAACTCCCATGTGGCTATTTGAACTCTGTTTTCTTGCTAACACAGATCATTTTGGTACAATCGCCTTGGACAGAACAATGAACTGTTGAAGTGACTCAAATGTGTCCATCTTGTGTATTTGAGGAGTTAATTTTTTTCAGAATCAGACAGCAAAGTTTTTCTATTAAATAAATCCAGGTGGTATGGGTTGAAGAACACTAATTTCTCTTCATTTTGGTGATTATTTCAAAACCCAAGATACATTTACTAATTAGAATATTCCATCAGAAAAACTAAAAGTATGTGTTTTTTTTATTGCAAAGTTGTGGGCTTTCAGAAAAGTAGGTCCATGTATTGTACAGTATCTCCACACAGGTCTCAGTCTGGGCTCCTTTTGCTAAATCACTGCAAATTGGCTGGAATCATTTTGGGGTTCTGCTGAGGAGTTCATGAAGGCCAGGTTGTTTTGTTCATGGCCTTCAGCCTTCAGATTGCTGCCTTGTTGTTTCTGGTGTCCCTCGTCTTCCTCTTGTTCTAGTCGACCGCTGCGCTCTCACAGTGGACCAGCAGATTACATTTCCCCTCTTCCTCCAAACCCTGCAAGCTTGATTTCAAAATGAACTAACTTTTGTGACGTGGCACAAAAAAATCCAGGAACAAGTCGCCAGAGCAGAAACACGTAAAAATAATAATAAACACATGTTTCTGAGAAAATAATGATTTTCATAACGTTTTGTGTTTGAATGTTGAGACATTTTTTAGTAACTTACATTTTAGGTTGTTGCAGCAGATGTTTTTGTATTAACATCTGCTTCGGAAAACATCCAATTTCAGCTTATAAACTCAATTTGTAACATTTAAATCAAAAGTGCTCAGTCTGTGTGATTCTCAAAAAGGAAAAAGTGCAAATGATGTGGACCTTCTGAAATTATCATTCAAGTTTAAAGTTTAGACAACTTTCAGACCAGGCAATGTAGTTTGGTCTAAACATTGATGAAATACTATAAATAAACCCTAACTACATGTGGCATTCACTTTATGTCCATCAACAACTTTAACATGGGAATCAGATATTTTGCTCACTGGGCATGTCACAATGCTTTATTTAATCACTAACACTTATTTATATTTATTTAGCCAACTAATATTACCTCATAAACAAGCATCCAGACATCCTCACACACACACACACCCAAACCCACACACACGCACGCACACACACCTCCCCACACACACCCACCCACCCACCCACCCACCCACCCACCCACCCACACACACACACACACACACACACACACACACACACACACACACACACACACACTGAGTAGTGACCTGGCTTCTCTGAATTTCTTTAAGACTCCAGGATGGTCCTGCCTCCGTCTTCTTCGGAACCAGCGTTCAATTTGCCTGATAGGCAAACCGCTTTTCTTAGACAGCCCATTAATATCAGCCTGGAATTAAACACACACAAGCAGAATAAATATGTTGAAAGGTAACATGTTCTCAATCATTTTTGTGTTAACAGCTTATATTTAGGAATCGGAAATATCTCAAAAAATACTTGTATTTGCATAGCTGCTCCACAGCTCTTAAAAAAGCTCCATCCAGTGGAAGCCCAGAGGCCTTAAGGGCCCAGATAGAAGAAAGCTGTTGTACTGTAAACCTTCAGTGTTTTGAACAAAGCCACAAGGTTTCATTTGGACACCAGTTGCCAGACTGGTCTTCTTCCAGTTCAAAGTTAGAAATTCAGTCACCAACCCCACAGCCACAATGTTTATAGGCAAAACAATGACATGAGTGAGTCTGCAGCTCCATAGACAACACTGGATCTATTCCAGGAAGTAGGCATGAGGTGGTTGTTCCTGTGAATGACTCGATCATTCACAAGTAGCATTGCAAGCTAACTTCATTTGTGAGAGGAAACTGGAGTTCCCACTTAAAAACCCCCCCAACACATTCACAAGGACTTCATGCAAACTCACCAAGCCCTTCATGCTCACGGAGTTAGTCAAAATGAATTTTCATGTTAAAGTTTTGATGCTCTTCCATTTTTAACATAATAGCATTTCTGTTCGATGTTCACAGATTAACTCTTTCTGTTGCTTTTAATTTACTGTTTTACCTGAAGTGGATTTCTACTATGAGTGCTGTAGTAGTTCTCCAGGATGGGGTTGTGTTCTACTTTCAGATGAACTTGATGTCTGATTCCTGCAGAGACAGCGAGTGGTGTTGCTATCCACCTGCATCACATAAAACATGCATTCAGAAGGAGCCGTGTCAGTGGAGAAGGATTTCTGTGTGCCATTGTAACGGTGGCTCCACAAGAGTGGAGAAGTACGTGGAAATATGAAGCCTGAGCCAATGGCGTCAGATAGATTTAGTTAAATATGAGACGTTCTTTTTCACTGTCTTGACATTATTGATCTGTAGAGTCACTGCTTCAGAGTCAATAACTTAGCATAATAAGGTTTCTTTAGATAAGCAACTTTCCCATTGATTGTTATTGTAATTAAACTAGGCTTAATATGTTGATATTAAAAAAGGGTTGCATGGTAAAATATTTTTTAAGACCTGACTACAATAAATTGAAGTGTGCCATCATAACATCACAGTGTGAAAAGATAAATAGAAATGAATTTCTTGGCAAAGTGCTATACTGTACTTTATTTATGCTTATTTTCTAAGAACCTACAGTAAGTTCTGAGATTTTAGCCCTGATCAACATTCAGCACACCCTCCATTCAGCATTTTTTATTTTCTTTTTGCTCTAGATCACCATGAAAACTGAAAACATACAAACATGAACTTACAATACAAACAACAAAGCAAAACGCATCTCGCTGCTTTCACTGGAGGAATGAAAATCATTTGTTTTTGTGTACGCAGACATTTGAATCTCGTTGACAATTGTTTTCCGACCATTGACAGTAAAACTGATTGCTGCAAGATTTTATAAGGCCTGTCCTGATTGGTTACGGCACTCGATAAGGCCCAAAATACAACATGAAAACTACAGGCGCCATTAAACCAAAACTAAATACAAAGAACCAACAGTGTCAATCAAAGCAGACAAACATCTATAAACAATCTGCACAATGTTGGAAATTTACTTTAAATAAGTTAATTGATGTAAATGATGTAAATGATGATGTAATTAAACTAAATTGTGTAAAATAATTTACACAATTTATTTTAAACAATTTACAATCTGTTACACTTTGCTTTATAAGTTGAACTATTTTTTAAAGGCCAACACCAAATCCTCAAGAACACAGAGATAGTATCTGTTCTTTACTCAAGGTGGGAAAAACAAGAACAAAGTTCTTTTTGGCCACTGAACAAGAACTTAAGTACATCAGCTCCTTGGAAGTTTATATCCCTCCCACTCTACCACACCTCATGCCCACACTTCATATTTCTCAGAAACTACACAAGTCAAAAGTTCTGCCTGCAAAATGTGTCAAAAACCGTTGAATGAAAAGAATGATTCTGTTCTGCTCTTGCTAACTTTGTTCTTCAGACTGTGTGTTTTCCTTAATACATACATAGAGTCCTTTTGTTAGTCTTTTAAAACTATATTTAATTAATTATTTGTAGAAAAATGCATACCATACATAACACATATTGTAATCTGCATGTGAACTCTTACCTTTCAAACAGGTATCTGACCAGTAAAAGGCTGAAGGCGTAGGGGACTGTGACATAGAGATGTGAGGCTTTGGCATAGACCAGACCGTCCTTGTCCTCCAGATCGGCCCAGGACAGCTCTGCAGGCAGCCACAGCTTGTCCCACCAGAACCACTGGTACAGAGAGTCCAACATCTCCTTTCTAAGCAGGCAAAGCAAACAGGGTGTGAAGATGAGACAACAAACAGAAGAACAGCTTCATTAGAAAATGTTAGCAGTTGTATCAAGTTCCCTCTACACACTAACTCACAGCTGAGGTCAATGTAGACTCTACTAAACTAACTTGGAAGGAAACCTGGAGAAAACACACGTGCACAGGGTCCAGTCATTTCTTATTGTGTTTTATTTATTCCTGTGGTCTCAGTGAAAAAGCAAAATAACATTTCAGAGAGAACCTCCACCAAGCAGTGTGCATTTAAAGATGTGACAATTTCCCTGTACATACAGCCATGTTTACTTAGCAAATATTGACCTATTCATCGCTCCCTTGGTTTCAAATCCACACCTTTTTAACAACCGTCCCTCCCTGTCATAGACAGAGAGAGAGAGCAGGGCTGGCAAAATAAACAAGGCAAATGCTGACAAAGAAAGTCCGGGTTGAAAGTAACCTGAAACAGGTGCAGGTGATAATGATGAGCTGATGCTAACCTGGAACCTGCAGCACTTCACCTGTCACTGAAGAGCAGAAGCTGAAATGTTCCAGGATTTATTTCTAGGATCTGAAACATCAGGAATGTCAGTTTTTCCTTGCTGCTGTTTTAATTGTTATTATTATTATTAACACTCAGTGTAACATGTGCATGGATAATTAAACTTCCTGGATTTTCTTCATCAATGTCGTACCGTGTATAAGGATGTGAACAGGATTTCCAACACTAAGACATTACAGAACAAAGAAACAATCAGGAAGTAGGGATTGTTTCTGTAGGTTACTGGTTTTTTTCTATCATTGTGTCTTTGGGCAAGACGCTGCACCTGCTGATGGTGGTCAGAGGGCCTGGTGGTGTGAATATCAGCCATTGACTGTAATTTATTACTTTTTCTGTAATAAGTTTTAAGTCTAGTTAATCATTTTTTTCTTGAAAATGTCAAATGTTTATGGATTAAGAGCTTACTAATTTTTTTCCAAGTTATGCTTTATGAGCTGCTCCAGTTCTTTGAGCTTCCTGGCCTCCTTGTCTTATGCTCCTTTCACAGAAACATTCAAGTCCAAAACAGTAATATTACTTAGAGCAAAAGAAAACACACTGGTGAAGCAACCTTCCACATACATCTGCCAGGAATGTGAAGGAATTTGGACTTAAAATGTCAGATTTGAAGGCAACTTATTGCATTGGAGTTTATTTGGGGGTACCAGAATAAAGAGGACTAAACAGATGCAGACCACACCCTTCAAATTTTCCTTTCTAAGAGGTAATAATAATAATTAATAATAAATAATTATAAGAATAAGAGGAATAAACTTTATTTAAAACATCAGAATCAAATGTGCTGAACATAATTACAGCACATCTGCAGAACCTTGGCAGGCTGAACACAGCTGCTTAAGTTCCACTCTCAGCACACACGCCCACATATATAAACACACACACACGCACTCATAAATGTATAAATGGCTGCAATGTTAATGGAGACCAGAGCCAGGCGACCCATATTATTGATTTTCCTTTGAGCTGACAAACAAAGCTGAGTACACAATGAGGGAGTGTATCACCGCTCCGACTGATTCATAACAAACCACTGAACCTGAAACTGAACAGGAAGAAGCTGAAGCTTGCTTCATGCCATTCATTTGTGGCTCCTTTTATTTTTCACTTGGTTCAAACTGTAGTTCATACACAATTAAAGCATAATTTATTTTTGTTGTATAATAGATTTCGTGTGTATTTCTGTTTAAACCACACTTGTGATGAATGAAGCCAAAAATAAGGAAGCGCAATAATTCCACTGTATCAGCCGATATTATGTCCAGTAAGTCGGGAGGAACTCCTGTCAGGAGTGATTTCAGCTCTGAGCTAACAGGACAAACCCAGACATTGACATCCTGTTCGTCTCAAACAAAAAGGTTTTATTTATCCAAAGTGACTAATGACAGTCTTTTTACAGCATTAGGACAAACTTCATAAACCTTGAGTTTGTAATAAATGAGTCCTCCAGGTAACCTTCAGGGCTCAATGTTTCTACACCCAGAGCTACACATACTTAAAAAGTGAATTATGCCAAAACAGTGTGTGACGGTCAGATTAAAAATCACATATCAAGGTCAAAGTGAAACAGACTTACCTGTCCACTAACTGCCATCAAACACAGAAGGTGAGGACAGTTGTTTCCACCCCAGGTGGCTGTCTGTTTGCCGTGAGAAATGAAGGCTGGCAGGACAGCCCTTTATACCACCCCTCCCCAACACAAACACACACGCACGCATAGATTCCCAGCAACTAGTCTCTGTATAACGTTTTTTGGGTAACGCCCAGCACAGCTACAATTACCTGCACAGGTCTTTTTCTCCCCTCCAGGAAGTAAAGGCAGGCTGACAAGCAACATCGGGTGTTTTTCTGCCCTGAGGAGATCTTAATGTTCCTTTACCAAGTTTCTGATATCGCACAAAATAACAGATACCATCCAAATTAGCATGGTCATGGCCATTGGGCCGAAAACTAACAACTTCTCCAAGATCTATTCCATCCCACTTGTGAGTTTCAGCGTCCAAAGTTTGTCTGCGAAAGATTTGCATCCAATTCGCACCTCTGTCTCACTGCTTCAGTCTGAGTATTCAGCTCAGTTCCTCACAAATCCGTCGATATGCCAGGCATCCACAAGCTCCAAACAGCAGAAACCCTGTTAACATGAGTCTAAATAAATCCAGGATGATACTCACTGATTATGTCCAGTCAGGACCTCCAACCTTTCCAAACAAGCCTCACTTGTTCAGTGTTTTTCTAAATGTTCCATTAGTTTTGTTCAGTGAAACATGAGCAGGATTTTGCTGTGTAAATCTGCCTTACATGTTTCCACGTTCTAATGCCTGCAATAAAAAGACTTCCATCTCATACAGTGCTTTGTGAAGATACTCAGACGCTTTACATGAAATCAGACATTTTTCATTCACACACACATTCACACACTGACAGTAGGAAGTTACTGGACTGTAGACACAGCTGCAGCCTATCGTTGTAACCCTGCAGTGACAGGATGGTCCTTTCTTTCTCATCACTCTCAAATTAAAATCACAGTAGTGACACACCTCAAGTTAAAAACATCTTTTTCTGGAAGGCTAATTAAGTTTTCAAAAATATTTTATTTTTCATTAAAACAGCTTATGAAAGTGGTGACCTCTGATAACAGTTCTCTACTTGTGCGAGAAGCTTCAGGAGTGATGAAGGGTTGTACGGGAAGAGTTGTTTAGTCTGCAGCCTCATCACCACCTGTCTGAGTTCTGACAGGCAGGAGACGGCTCTGTCCAACAAGTCAACTTTCTCACTTTGTATCGCTGATAAACTGGGTTTGGTTTTCAGCTTGGAGCTCCTGTCAGTCATCAGTGCAGCTGTGGTTTCAGACAGTTTGTACCCATCAGGGGTTTCTTCACTGGACTCGTCAGAACTGTCATACTCTACAAGCCGAAGCCCAACGCCTGAATTGGACCCTTCCAGTGATGGGACTGAATCTCCAGGCTGCTGGCCTTCACCATGCTCACATCCATGAGCGTCAGCAAGACGCTTCACATCTCTGTGTCTGCACGCCGCAGCAAAGCCTGGCCA
Organism: Poeciliopsis prolifica; assembly: GCF_027474105.1. Lineage (NCBI taxonomy): Eukaryota > Metazoa > Chordata > Actinopteri > Cyprinodontiformes > Poeciliidae > Poeciliopsis > Poeciliopsis prolifica. The sequence goes on from NW_026562432.1 coordinate 3,222,772, forward strand.
GTCTCCTCTGAGGTACTTCAGGTAGCGAACAAAGTATTCCAGGAAGCAGGTTTCCGAGGAGATGAGGAAGTCCAGGAGAATGCTGTGGTCAAAGGAGAGGCTCTGAAGCAGCAGCACAAAATGGCAGTGAGGGTTGCATCCAGATGCACAGGCTGCATCCAGCACTGAATGACTGTCCCAGCCTGAACACCGTCTGGAAGACATGAGTCCCCGTGGTAATTAGTCCTCCCTGCCTGAAGGAGCGCTCACACGTACAGAGTCAGCACTTTCTTGACAGTTTTTATGTTAAAGATGGGCAACTTTAACATTTTTGGATTGGAACTAAGCCCAAAATTATTCATACCCCTGCCAGTGAATGGAAGTCATTTTTTAAGGCCGACAGCTACAGATTAGGATGACAGTACAGAGGCCTTCTAACCTCAAAGACTTGGACCTCATCAAAGAAGCTGGGCAGCGGTAATAAGAAGAGGTTTAAATAGTGTAACAATGGGCATGGTGTGGCGTAGGGGATAACATGATCCACGTTTGGAGGCCTTGAGTCCCCAACACGGCTGTCAATGGTTCAATTCCCAGACCCGACGATATTTGCTGAATTTCAGACATAACAACTGGAGTCCCAGACCCGACGATGTTTTACTGCCTCTTCTTACCCTCTTCCTGTCAGCCTACTTTTATATAAAGGACACTAGAGCCCACAAAAAACCCCTGGGGGGGCTAAAAAAAAATTTTAAATAGTGTAACGACAATTGATTTATCCATTGATTACACTGGTCAACAGCCAGCAAAATATCTGGTTGTTTTTCTACTGTTTTAGGGTAATTTTGATGGGCTGGATAAAAAACAGTGGTTTTGTTTAATCAGCCCAATTTACATGTACTTACCCTTATCAGTGTTTATTAGTCAATTTACAGAAATCCCAGTTTGTATCATTAAATTCATACACTCTGTTAGAAAACTTTAAAAAAAATCTAAAACCTTTTTTGGATGGAAATGAACTGATAATGTCACAAAAATGTCATCAATTTAGTCAGAAGATCAGATTTCTCTGAATCACATTAGAATAAAAACTTGACCTGAGTGAGAAATATGAATGTCATTTTTGGATCCAGTGGTTCTAAATAGTTCTAAATTCAGTTGATAAAACAGACAACTTCCCCCCCAAAAATTTTTGTAGCCCAGTCTTAAGAACATAATTTTTGACAAGTCTTTTTTTAAAATAAACACAATCTATAAGTTACACTTTTACATGTATAGGTATAAAAATGACAGTTCTGAGGGACGCTCAACTCATTTTCTGTCACAAACAAACTTCTTGATTGAGTGAAAATAGTTGGAAATCTAACTCGGCCAGGACTGTGAATAATTCTGGGCTTCGATCTGCATCATGTAGTCAGAAAGCAATTAAACAAGTTGATGACACTCTCAGCTAATATCTATTTTACCTGCAGCTGATGAATATGGACAGAGATGCACTGGCTGCCTCTATGAGGTCATCATCCTGTTCTCCAAACAGCAAGCTGATCCAGCTGCAACAGTGACTGACTTCAGTCTTAGAGACGTCCAGCCTCCTCAACCAGGACCACAGACTCTGGAGATATGAGTCAACCTCTGAGGATCTGTCCACACCTGCAAGCAGCACAGCAATACCATCATGATTCCCAAAGGGTACACTTGATTTTAGACTCCAGTTGTTATGTCTGAAATTCAGCAAGATCTGGAGAAATACACACCAGACCTTTCCTGACCAAAATGATTTATGGTTTTCTTAAAAAGGCCTGAACTTTCAATCCAACATTTCATTCTAAGGTTTATACAAAATTGGAAAATTAAAAAACTGCAGTAGGTGTTGCGTTACAGTTACAGTCTTTAAATGCAAAAGGAATTAAAGAGATTAAAAGATTATCTTCAATTGAAAACATAACTTAAACTCATTTAAAAATATTTTATTCATCCCAGAGGGAAATTACATGTAATAAAAAAGAGCTTCTCCTCCTCCCGGTGTTCCTACTGCCATCTGCAGGAATTCACCGCTCAGTCAGAAACAACCAATCAGAGCCAGGAGGAGGGTCTTGGTGCTGTGAATTCCTGTGTACGTGCTCCTCAAACCCTTCCCTTACTCTCAGCTATGCTAAAACTTATTGCTAACATTAGGGTGTTCAGGCTAGTTAGCACAGCCACCAATCATAGAGAAGCAGTTTTTTCTGGGACAGTAAGTTGTTTCTCCACCATTATTACATTTAGCAGAAAGTACATGGCATTGATTGACACTGCTTAAACCCTCCTTCCTCCTGGCTCTGATTGGTTGTTTCTGCATATGGCTGTAGGAGCACAGGGAGGAGATCAATCTTTTCATTAATTAACTGTATGATGACATAGTGATAATTTGATCAAATATGTAAAAAACAAACAAAACAGGTTAATAAAAGTTACAAGCTGCAGCTTTAACCAAGCATGCATGTATTTGGAGGGTGAGCACAGAGAATCCATGCATGCACCTGGAGAACATATGAGCAACATGCAGAACTTAGCTGTAATCCAGCAGTGGTAAGATCACCACTGTCCAGACCTACAACATAAAGTCACAAAGCTGAACTCTGACCTGCAGCAGCAGCTGTCTGGAGGTGAAGCTCTACAGACTTGAGAAGAACCAGACTGACTGCCCTCAGCATGGTGCCGTCCGGTTTCAGGCCTTCCTTTTCTCGCCCTCCGAAAAACACGGCCCGTTCCACCTGTAGGCTCTGCAGCCAGTCAGCAGTCACTGCCTGTAAGACACACTGAGCCAGCACACAGCGGTCAGCACACAAATCTCTGTGCTCCCGTACGGACAAAGCCACTCCCTCCAGGGACCAGTCCTCTCCCAGCTTCTGAAGCAGAACTCTCTTGAGCAAAAGCAGGATTCGCTTTTTCACAAAGTAGTCAGAGCAGTGGCTGACGGTCAGCAGGAGCACTGCAGACTGGACTGCAGGTATCCTTTGGCTTCTCAGGCTGAGCCCAGCTCCACAAACCAAACCCGATGCAGTCAGAACCTCCAGCAGGTCCAATAGCAGACAGAACGTCATCCTCCATGAGCGACCGAAGCCAACCTCTGTCCTCTCTTCAGGAAGCAGCTTAGAACACAAAGCAGTCAGGCTGCAGTCAAATGCTGCCACGACCTCTGCAAAGAGCACTGACGGAGGAACAGACAGACACGCAATTTAGACCCAAAAACAGAGAGAGTCAGGAGTTAGCAGAGGGGAGAGTAATGTGCAGCACAGAACAAATACTACAGGACTCATTCTGAGATATCCACAAGGGAACTAAGTGATCCTGAAGACTGAAGCAGGATGTAATGAAACCAAGAAGAAGTACCTTGATTCGAATGTTTGAGGAGCTTTTTGACAACTTCAGTGAGAGACCAAAGGCAGGCGTCAAGTTCAGGACCAGGAGCAGAGCTGCTGAAAGCCTGCACACATTGCTTCTTCCAAACAGGACTCACTGCACCCTGGAGAGGTCACATATGGGAGGTTTTATTAAAATAAATAAATAAATAAATAAATCATTGCTGAGCAGTATGTGCCAGTATTAACTGTTTGTGTAGCTGGATCACAAACCAGGCTGGAGGTTTAGGAGAACAAATAAGAGCAGGATACAAAGTGGAGAAATCAATTAATTAAAAACTCCATTAAACTCAATTCAGTATAAATTAAAAATAATATATTTATCCCAAAAGAAAATCAAAAGCTGTGATGAAGAATTGTGGGAGATAATGCAGCTCAGCAGTCCTGTCACTTTGAGAAAGAACGTCTCTGTGGGAGTCAGCCATATTTAAAAAAAAAAAGATTTATGCACAAATTGAACAAGTGATCTTTCATAACTGGCCAACAGATGAACAGCCTAAGTTTGAATGCAGCTCTCATTTTGTTTTCTGTGTTTCAAGGCTCTGCTTACACAAAAAGAAAATGTGTCATTTTTCCCACAATCTTAAGATTTTCATGATCTGAAACACATTTGACTTTAAAATTAACAGATTAAAATGTGTAATGGTCTTCGGACTCACATTGTTTGAGTCTAAACAATGTGGCAGTTTTATTTTTTCACCTGTATTATAAATTTGTCAGATTATGATTATGCTTGTCAGACCAACAGAAAAATATGACAGCATGTTTCTGCAGAGGAGGGTCTTGGTGCTGTTCGAAAATGAGTACATTTCCACTAAAAGAAAAACATATTGAAATTTTGAGTTTAATCTCAGGCAATTTATTAAAAAAGAATGACATTTTTTTTCAAAGGTCAAAATTTCTGACAATCTCAAAGCTTCTGAGTTTTTTGGGGAGAAATGTACTCTCTCATACATTGGCCCATTTACAAGAAGTTGGAAAAGAGGCGGCACTGTCTGTTAGAATATTCCACCACAATATCGATTGTTGGATTATTTGACAAGAATAAGATCAGCATTGAGGAGTCCTGAAGGTAAGAATGTTCTGGAAAAGTCGTTTCCTTTTTTGAACTACTCACTGCTGTGCTGATGAGGTGGAGAACACACACAGATGCAGACTTTGCAGCCAGATGTGAGATCAGCTGATCCTCAGACCGGAAGTGGAACACCTGAGGAACAAAGCGGGTTCTTCATGATGACGTCTTCTCGTGTTTGTCTGCGTCTTCACCCAGGAGGTTACTTACAAGCTGAGACATGAGGTCCATGCGGTCAAACAGCAGGCTGAGGATGTCCCCCCAGGGTCCCCGGACAGCTCCATGCAGGCTGTGAGCGGACAGCCCGCAGCAGATCTTCCTCAGCAGAGTCAGACTGAAGACGATCAGCTCCCACGCGGCTTCAGCGCCTTCCTGAGTGTCCCTTTCCGGCACCTGTCCACAAACGCCAGCAAAGAGCTGCCTGGCAACCTCAGCAGCGCTTAGTGTAGGACATGCTCCTCCCACTAGAGCCCGGTAGCAGGAGGACAGCTCTCTGATGGGGGACAGCTCTCTGATGGAGGACGGCCCTGGACTCTGAGGGACAGCCATCCTTCATCTCATCAAGTCCATTTTGTTTCCTCACTAATGGGGTTCTCCTCCTCCTCTTCTTCCTCCTCCGTCTTCTTCTTCTTTGATGTTCATTGGCGTTTGGCAAACAACGAGACAGTTGCACTGCCGCCACCAGCTGGTAGTAATCAGCTATGTTCATTTGAGATAATGAAATGTTAGAACTTTAACTTTTTAAAGTTATTTCTAAATAGATTACCGGTTGGGTTGTTTACAGCAGCCGCCTGCCTGGCGTCCCGCCAGGCTGGAAGAAACGTCACAGGCTATGACACAAATCCTTGTTGACAGAAATGATGAAATTTAATATTTATTCACATTTTTATAGCATTGGAAAACGTTTAGAATTATCGTGTCATGTTTGCCCTCCTACAGAAACCATAAATGATGGGAGTGTATCACATGAAATGGGAAAAGAGAAGTCATTTTCTTGTTCAATTTATATTGTTTTTTATTCTTCATTCCTAACAATCCCACTCTAATTTATGTGTCAAAGAAAAGTTTGTATGCAACAGTTTAAAATGGTGCATCTTTGATTTAGAGTAAAGAGTAATTATCTTGTCATTGGAGAGTTGTGTCAATTCCACCTTCCTTTCACCTCACATGCAGATGTATGTCTGTGAGGTTTTAAGCTACTATAATGTCAACAGAACCACATTCTGGCTGCATTCAGACACAATCAGCAAAGTATTTTACTTTAAAACTGTCAGCATTGCCACCTGTGCCTCTGAGGACAAGCATACGAGAAAAGACAAGAGACAGAAACATTTTCCAGTGCAAATATGTGGAGGATTGTTCCATCTATGCAACACAGGCCGCCTTTGGGGTTTGGGGTTGTAGTTTTGGTTATTTGAGATTTTTTTATGGTAACCAGTCGCTCGTTGTAAAAACGAACAATACCTCATTACCATAGTAACACATCATAATTGTCCAAAAGAAAAAAAAAGTGAGGTCAAAAATCCTTCCAGCTGCAGAGCATCCAGAACCAGAAGAATAATTGTTCAAACGTGCAATGATTCAACCACAAACATGATTAACAAAATATTTTTTCTTTATATTGTTCTGCTCTCTATTTTATTTGTTGTATTGGGATCATTTTACCTTTTCCAAACCACTTCCCTGTAAGAACCTTTTATATCCCATTACCTTTTGTTCATTTTGATCAAATTGAGCTGCATATGCTCTTATTGTGAAGAAGAGGAAGAAGAAGACGGAAGTTTGGTTGTTTTTCCTGGTGAGGTCACACTGTTGTCACAGAGACTTAGTAGTTGAAGCGATTTTGACAGCAAAATGAACTTTGACGGAACTTCCAGGTGTTGTTGGTGAAGTTTTCCTGAACCCTGAGCTCTGCTGTTTGCTGTGGAATCTGAGCGGAAGGAAGCAGAAATATGCAGCTTTGACAACTCCAGTCTTCCCTGGAGCTGATTGATTGGCTAAACGGCTGCTTAGCGTCTGCACAGTAAGTCTTTGTTTTATGGAAGCAGATGTACAATTTTTAGCTGTAAATGTTCAGTATTAACTTTATTGTCGACTAATTCACTGCACTGCTGTGTTTTAGTCCCGGGCTCGGTTTCTGAAAGCATAGAAAAGCTAACGAGCTAACGCTGGGGAGTTAGTTAGCCTGCTGGCTAACTAGCATCAGCTAGCAGACTGGTAAAAATAACATCCCTATATTGGGCTTTGGTTCGAGAATTTTGGGAAGTATTACTTCTCTAAAATTCAGAATGAATATCCTTTACATTTGGACTCGTGTTAGTTGGTTTTTCATGCTAAAATGATGTACACTTTAATGTTAATTCTGTTTAAAAACACTGCTACTTTGTTGTTCTCATTGTTAATTTCCCAGTCTATTCCATTAACCATTTAAGTTGCTAAACCCATAAATTAAGTTGTTCCAAAGCTAAGCTACACCGTTTTAAACTGAAAAATAAACAATCAGTTTAAACAGAAGATTTAGTTTGAAATGTAACTATTGTGCTTCATTTTTTTTATTCTAAAGGCTTATTTGATTATTTACATGTGAACACTTCTTAATTTATCCGTGTATTTGTCCTTCATAAATCACTTTATTTTTATTTATTTATTTTTGTTTCAGTCTTGTGTGTTATTAGTGCCCTGCAGGATGAGTATTCATCATGTGCTGTGCAGTCTTTTCATACTGCAGCCTGTTCAACTCAATCACAAGGTTTAAAGGTTCAAATGCTACAGTAGAGAATGCATGGAAGAGGATTAGGGCCATTGGAATTAAGATATTCTAACCTTTTTTTGGCAGAATTGAGTCCTGTTTCTAATCCTAGAAACAGGACATCTTTTCAAGAAGGGGGTTTCTTTTACGTCACCCTATGTGACGTCAACAGACCAATAAAAAACACTTATATGTCTTGCCAGCTTGCAAGATATTGAAGACATTCAGCATATTATTTTAATTTTAAAGGAATGCCAGGAAGACAGAAAAAAAGCAAATGTAAAAGTACCATGGAATAAATTATACTGTGGCTGCTCAATTATGAAGAAAATAAGGTTACAATTAAAACTGGTATCATTACTCTTAAATTTGGAAACGCTACTTACTGATGTTTATTCTAATTATTAAAATATATTTTTTTTAATTCTGTCTTTGTACAATGTTTTTTTTTTATTTCTACATAATAGCTAACAATATACAGTAGCAAATTGTGAGCTTTAGATTGATATTTAATCAATCTAAACAGAAACAGAGGGAAAAGTGTTTTGGTATCTTTGATACTGATGGCTGGTCCCATTGTCCTGTTAGCTGAAGTGACCAGTTCTGTCTTCATTCATTCATTTTAAAGGTTGGAAAACCTGTTGTGTTGAAGTTCTATTTTGGAGTTTCTTCTATTTTCTTTGTCAAGAGAGATTTAATGTGCTTAAGATTAATAATATTTTTTGTATTTTAAATAGTGTTTGGGTAGTTTAGCATACAAATCAAAATGGAAGCAAAAAATTTGGCAGCACAGCTCTGGAAGCTTGCACCTTTTTGTGGGTTTATCCTGGAAAATGGGGTAGAAAAGTCACGGAGTTTTACTTAGTTATGTTGTTCTACATCAAAAAATAAATCTGAACACTTTCAGTGCTGCCTGAAGAAATTGGGAGATTAGAAGCAGAGGTGAAATAAGATTTGCTCTTCGTGTTGTAATTTATCTGTCTTAATTTTGCAGCAGAACATCTGTAGGTGCAGCAGCAATATGACTAAGAGAAGCCCATCTCTTCAGCTGGTTAAAAGGTACATTTTAATTTTAATCATATTGTTGTGTTAAGTAAACCTTGAGAAATATGAGATGAAATTGATTAAACCTATTTTAAAAATTAACTTTTTAAAACAAGGACCAAAGACTTGATGCAGTCTTTTGTCCTTAGAAATAGTTTGATATATTCTATAATGGAAACTGAGATATTGTCGCTTTTCTAAAATAGTGGTCAAAAAACTGACCGAAGCCAATTATTTTAGGAATATTGTGTACATAGACACAGGCTTGACAATAATGTAAAGTTACTCTTTGCAATGGATTAAACTGCACTCTAAATTTATTGTAAGGTCAATGTAGTTGAAAATTTGGATGGATTTAGCAAATGCTGATTATTATTATTACTATATTAAAAAAAAACCCTGAAAAGTAATGAAACAAAACTATGGGGAAATATTTTTGTCAGTTAAATAAAAAATCAATTAATACTTATCCTGTAGCAAAATATAATTTCATAATTCATATCATCTAAGTATCTTTAAACGGCTGTTGTGGATGGTGATAGGGGTGGGAAGTAAGTGTAAGATTAGTTTTACATTTTGGACCTACTGGTTCTCAAAAATGAAACCAAAATGGAAAGCAGATGAGGAAAAACTAAGTACACTATTAATACTTTTGAATTAAAAGTGAAAGTAGCTTCCAGTCGCTGCTACATCAATGCATACCTCAGAATCAGCATGTATGAGCAACTCAGTGAAAGTTACACAGACTACTTCTCTGGTCAGTCCAGGTGTGTAACTCAGTAAGGGAGCCCAGACATCATGTATCTTAGCAAGGATTTTGCTTCTGCAAGTCAGTATGGCCTCCTCCGAGCTTTAGGAAATGCATTATTTGATAGCAAGAAAGTTGGTTGACAAGTCTAAAACAATCCAGACAAATATCCATCCAGCATTATATCACAGATCTGCCAACAGCTAGAAAAAGCAGGTGGTCAAGGTGCATCTTACTGAGGAACAAATCCAAAAATTCTAATTTCTTAGGAAGACAAAAACCTCAAGTTCACTTCAGATAATAACCCCAGTCCTCAAGAGAACCACAATGTATTTGTTTTTCCAAAGTGAACAGGTACAAATTCCTGTTGTGAAATGTGACAGGATGCTGAACCATCACTGCAGAGGGAACCCTGACCTCCATGAGGAGCTGCAGATCCAGGCTGCAGTGGCAGCAGGGGACATATGCACTGTCAGGAGGATGCTGGAGCAGGGCTACTCACCTAAGATACGGGACGCCAACGGGTGGACGCTGCTGCACTTCTCTGCTGCCAAAGGAAAGGAACGATGCGTCCGAGTCTTTCTGGAGCATGGAGGTCAGAAGCTGACGCTTCTGTTTTTGTTAGTTTTTGTTATCTTGACCGTACAGCAAGAACAGCTCCTTGAAATGTTAAAAGAAACATAAATTTTATATTTATCCTGAAAGGAAGCTGACTCTGCACTGTTTGTTAAAATGAAACAAATGGTTTAAATCACCAGAGAAAATGCCACCATTCACTAACATTATCATTCCAGATCACTACAGGTCTACACAAATGAATAATTGAGAGACAGGGATGATGAAAACTCATTAGCATGCCTAGAGATAAGTAGTCTGTATAGATTGTGTACCTACTGGATTCCAGGCGGTTGCAACCCTTAGCAGTCAGGAGCTGGAAGAATGAAGGCAAATATCTGTTAGAATATGTATCATGTAAATGGCTATCCATCCTGCAGCTGCATAAAAAAAAATATATATCACTTTTTCTGCTCATTATGAAATAGAAAAATATCATCCACTATACTAAACATCCTGAACTGTAGTTTAGATGTTTCATCTAAGCCAAAATTATATTCTTGGTGGTTGAGCTCAGGCTTCGAGCTCAGGTGTTTCAAAAAGCGCACAATTACAAGGAGGATACAAGAAACTCATTATATTCTAATTGGAAGAGGAGGTAGTTCACCCTGGTGAGGAAAGACAGTAAGATGCAGAAGTTAATTAGACTAACTAATTCACACATGGCCTGAAACTGCTCTGCTCCTATCAGTCACACATCCCAGAAGAACTGTGCTTGACTCACCCTGTGGTAACAACAAATGACAAAATAGAGCTGGAAGATATTAAACTAAATCTAAAAAGACTAGAAGTTACACTTCCATTAACCCTGTCTGCTGACAGTGCTAAACAACAGGCAGACTACAATTCTAAAACAACACAGAAAATCAACATCATTGTTCACTACTTCACCTTCTATTTGCTGGTTAACCTGGTAGAAATTCTACTAGAGGAAACCAAGTTAATGGGAGAAAGTCCAAACTGTCTGTGAAGTGAAATTTGAGTTAAGTGGCATTGCTTTGGAAATCAGTGGCCAGGCAGCCTTGGAGGTGAAGCCTCTGGTGTTAGCCCCAAAATACTTAGTTAATAGAAAATAATGGAAATGTATATTCTAACATGTTTGGTACAGGCAACAGTGATGGGAAATAATTAGTAATGGAGTTCTAGGAAATCCTATTTCTTTAACCTCACAGCTAAAAGCAGGTAATGATGCAGAACATTTGTTTCCATTCTGCTTTGCACAGCGGACCCCACAGTGAAGGACTTCATTGGTGGCTTCACAGCCCTTCACTATGCAGCCATGCATGGCAGGGCTCGCATTGCCCGACTGATGCTGGAGTCCGAGTATCGCGGTGACATCATCAACGCTAAAAGCAACGATGGCTGGACACCGCTCCACGTGGCAGCCCATTACGGCCGTGATTCATTTGTTCGCCTCCTGCTGGAGTTCAGGGCCGAGGTGGATCCACTTAGTGACAAAGGCACCACGCCGCTGCAGCTGGCCATCATCCGCGAGCGCTCCAGCTGCGTACGGATCTTGCTGGACCACAGTGCCAACATTGATATTCAGAACGGTTTCCTGCTGCGCTATGCTGTCATCAAAGGAAACCATTCCTACTGTCGTATGTTCTTGCAGAGGGGGGCAGACACAAACCTTGGTCGCCTTGAAGATGGACAGACCCCCTGCATCTGTCAGCCCTTAGGGACGATGCGCTGTGTGCTCAGATGCTCTACACATATGGGGCTAACACCAACACCAGGAACTACGAAGGCCAGACCCCCGTAGCTGTGTCTATTAGCATGTCTGGAATTAGCCGGCCTTGTCTGGATTTTCTGCAGGAAGTCACCAGTAAGTGTCACACTAACACTCGAACACTTGGCATTTATTTAGGAAACTCAAATGGTTGGATAGAGTCTCTTCTGCTGCATTGAAGAGATGCTGGAAGCAGTGGTTTAGTGATCCATTTCACCCGGTACTGTTCAGCCCTGCTCTTAAGTATTTGCTGTGAAATTCAATATAATTTGTTGGTTTGAAAAATCTTTGGGTTTTACCATCATGTTTCTTCTAACTGGAAGCTATTTTAACATTTTGTAGTCCTTACCTGACTTTTGTAGAGAATGTGTGGAGGGATCTACAGATTAGAGTGATGGCAGTGAGACCTTCCAAACTCAAATACTTGGAACTCATCACCAAAGATAAGTTAAGACACCAGAGGAAAAGTGCAAAAGGCTGGTCACCAATTATAAGAAGGGTTTGTTTGCCAATCGGTTATGCCAGTAAAGATTTGTAATGTTGACGAAGGTAGACATAAAAATTATGTCTCTTTTATTTAAATTAATTTGAAATTGAGACTTTATATGCATCAACGTTTATATTTTACTCAAACTGAGGGGGAAAAAAATCAGGAGACTCATGGACTCCATGTTAACATGTTTTTGTTCCTTTTTAAAAACAAGATGGAAACGCAAAAGTACCCATAAATTTAATTTTGGCATGTACGAATTTCAGTTTATAATGTGAATTTTATGAGCAGTTAGTATCTTACCTACACTAAACAACTCTGAACATCTGTGTTTTAGATATGTACGATTTATTTCTAAGGCTGAAGTGAACAGCCAATCAGAATAAGGAAGTTAGATTGTGTGTAGTCGTCGTCAGTTGAACGGAAACAACCGCTACACAACAGGCTGAGTTTAGGGAAAGGTCTGTATGATTATAAAAATAATCAAATCTTGATCATTTTGGTTCATTTTATAATCATTTATTAAAATGAGTCAATGTGGTTGGAAGAACAAAGTTTTTAGAGAACAGTCATAAACCTTGAATCCACCTCTCACACCTTCCTTTAAATTTAGCAAAATTTAATTTAAAAAATGAACCCAAATAAATTTTGCAATGTTGTGCCATTCAGCGGTCTCTTGAACAAATGAACCAAAAACAAATAGGGGAAAAACATTGAAATATAAAAAACTAATTACTAGACATTTAATGAATACTTGTTGGAACTGATTACCCCCTTGTAGTGTAACTAGTGAGAGACTCTTCACGTTTCTCTAAAATAATATATATTATTTTCAATAATATAGTTATTTTCTGTATGTAGATTTTCTCTGGTTTCACAGATTTCTTGTGTTGCTGGATGGTGTAATGTTTTTGTATCTTTTAAAGCTGAAGATTAATATTGAATAATTAATTGCACAGCTGGATTAAGTGTATATTGTCAGAGAAACTGTTTAAAGGAAACATTTGGTTTGTCTAAAAATCCATGAAGTAGTGTTTACCTTAATAACATTTGTTCTCGAATACAAATATTCTAGAGATGCAAAAATTTGGCTTCAGCCTTTGATGTGTGTCTCTGTCTTCAGATCATCAATACTGTCCATTTTTAGCATATAAAATCTATGGAGGTTTTCAGTGGCAGTGGACGGAGACGTTTAAAAAAGCATTGAGGGACTTTCTGTTCCAGAGCAGCAGATCACCTGCAGCGTTATGACTGACTCGTAACAATGCCTGCATTCCTCTGCTGCTGCCTCAACTTTGATATCAAAGGTAACAAAGAGCTATGTGCTGTTTGAGGGCCTTTGAGGGACTCTGGACATTCAGCTGGATCGCATATCTACAGCCTTACTGATTACACCTCAGCTTCTGACATGAAAGGGACCATGCACCATCCAGCACTCTGTTCTCCTCAACCACTGTACATGTCAGCTTCTTTCCCATGTTGGTTTATTTGTCCAGAAAAAATTCTTGTACTGTATATTTACATTTATTCATATAGTTAAACTCATAATTATTCATACATGTGAAAGATCAACCAAGAATTTTGTCTGATTAGACATAAGACACACGGTTCTCAAAAAATAATAAAGCTGGACGTTGATACTTGTTTTACAGTTTTTAGAAACTGGCGTGTCAACGTAATGTATACCCTTGACAGTAATCAGTCAAAAAGTATTTATTGGCAGTACAGAAATTAAAACCTTCATATGATTGTGGGTCACCTTTGTGTTTCCTCTGGTATTTTGATGCATTATTAGTGACGAGCTTCAAGTGTGAGGATGGAAGGCCTCTTTACCATTACCCTAATCTTTAGCCTCTTTAGAGATTCTGTTAGACTGAAATCAGGACAGGTCGAACCACTTCAAATGTGTCATGAAGAGGCATTTTATGACATGTTTTGTTGCCTGTTCAGAAGAGAGCTTGTTGGTAAAATGAAAATTTCTAAACCGAAATCTACCATGAGTATGAATAATTTTGAGCTCAACTGTATATATAGATTTGATAGATTTTCTGTGCTTAGATTTGAAGCATGATGTATTTTTCTGTGGTGAAGTCTGACATTTGTGAGTTTTCTAATCCTCTGGGAATCACCTTTAAACTGCCATTTGCTACATAGTTGAATCCACTGCCGGGTCTCCCAGATGGACCAGCATCAGTCTACCAGTTCACATTTATCAGGGCTGCTTGATTTTAGGAAATAAGTTGATGGCGTCTTTAAGTTCATTAAGTACTGAACTAATTAGATGGTATTTCAAATGTAAATGGGTTTGAAAGAGACATTTCTGGTGTTCCCTGAAACACCTCTTCCCACTCTGAAAGCAGGTTCCAGAGTGTCACCAGAAGGTGGTGTTGCAGGTCATGTTGCTCAGAAAAAACAGTGGTGCTCTGTAGAAACACCCACCAAAAAGAAAAAGACCTACAGACAGACATCTAAGCAGTCCTTCCTACAGCCATGTGTAAGATCCAGGTCAACATCAAATATCTGTGAAAATGAGTGAAAACTATTGGAAATGTCTGCAGTTTAATCAAACTGTGTGTTTTGGGGAGGGGAATGGAGCTGTTTTACAGCTCCATGTGAACAGCTCAAGTTTAAAATTTTTTTCCATTGATGTGTTTATGTAACTAACTCTAACAAGTTCACTTATTGCACCAGTGCAGCTTTGGGCTCTTTGGTAATTGTTTCTTTTCCATTTTCAGGGCAACCTCGGAGTCTCCAGGACCTATGTCGAATAAAAATCCGTCACTGTATTGGCCTTCAAAGTTTGAAATTCTTGGAGGATCTTCCAATTGCAAAAGTTATGAAAGACTATTTAAAACATAAGTTTGACAGTTTGTGAAGGAGCATGGAACAAGCAGACAGACGGTGACAGGCTCTCTGTCAGACTATGCAAGCATTATAACTGCTCTAGAAGAAGGACTCTCTGCTTTTTTCCTGTACATTCTGAAGATTTAGTCCAATCAGATTTTTTTTCTTTATCAACATTCTATTAAGCCTTATTTAAACTTCTTGCAATTGCTGACAATTTTTAGTAGGCACTTTTTTTAGGAGACTGAAACTTACTTGACTGCATATGGCATTATTCCCATAGTAATAACATTTACCTTTTATACATATGTTATCCCATTGGTGAGAGTTTTGAAAAATTAAAGCATGGGCATGTGGATTTTGTATATTTTTTAAAAAATAAAAATATGGAAGGTAGCTTTTCGTATTCAACTGAGACATTGACAGAAGATACCCAGTCAGAATGTCCAAAACTCTGAACTGGAACCAGTATTGACACAGTGCATCAGGAGTAAAATCTGAAACCTGCTGAGAGTGTGTGGAGGACTCTGCAGCAGGAGCAGAGTGGTAGATGCAGCAAGCTTTGTATCCACCACAAAAGGCTACAAGGTTATGTAGTAATTATCAATTAAAGGTGTGAATGATTTTGACAGTAATTTTTCAATCCAAAACATTTAAATGCTTGCAGTTTAAATCGGTATCACCACATCTTTTCTGGCAGATTTGTGTTTTTTTTGTTTGTTTGTTTTTACCATCCTGAATCTCATTTGAAGAACAGTTAGAGGAAACTGTGTAGTCTAAAGTTTCCTCAGAATTTAGATTCTTTTTTTTGTGTGTGGGGTTCTGTGTGGAGGTAATGTGTGATTATACCTTTCCTCTGGTAGATAAGTTCCTTTATGACTTCCATATGGATCAAGAGAATTAAGTTTGGCTCAAAATATCTGGTTAGGGTTTTAAATGAAGACTAACTTATTTTTTTGGACATTGTAACATTTGGAGAGTTACTCTGGACACAGACATCACATGTAGTGTTTATGTCTATTTTTCTTTAAGTGCTTCACATCAGAAGGCTGTTATTCCAGACCTTTCCTGGTCTGTGGTAAATAACCATGCTGCTGCAGACATGACTGGTTTAAACAGATCTTATAAACTGGACTTGTTTTAAAATAGCAGAAGTCATCTTCAGTCCAGATCCTGTTCTGACCAACTGTCAGCTGAACACCCATCCAGACAGAAAAGGTAAAAGAAATACATTTTCGATCGTATACCATTTCTAACCACTACAAAACAATTCAAAGTCTGCCTTTTAGAGTTCAGTTGAGGCCATTTTGAGCTGAAACATTTTTGACTGGATGTGAGGATGTTTTTTTTCATGATATTTTCTTATGCTTAAAAATTGACTTCATTTTTATTTTTTAGGTGATTTCAAACAGAAATGTTGATATTACATTGAAAGGCTTGCAGTAAAACAATAACAAACTGAACCCTGATGGCTGATCAGTGTGGAGGTATTGATTCACCTGATAGGTCTCTGAGTTCCTCTGAGGTGTCATTAGTGGTAGGTTAAGTGGGATTTGAAAAGCTCTGAATATATTCAGTGAATTCACATATTTAGCTGAAGACATTTCATCTACCCTTTTTATGAACATATCAGTTTTATTTTCAGATGTTGGTGAAAGAGTGTAATGTGGTGTTATTTTTTTATTTTTTAAACTTGAGATATGATAGCTCCAGTGAACCTGCTTTGTCCATTTCTGTGCCATGGTGGAAGCACTGTGGAGCCCTCATTGTTGCTCTCTAAAGCAGTCGTGTTTTCAGGAAACCTGGCCTTCACAGCTACCATCAGTGTAAATATGTTACCGCCTATTTATGTAAAATCTGTTCAAGCAATAATCTGGTGTTCCCAACATTTACAATTTGGAAAGTCTTGTAACTTCTTTGGTGTGAATTAAGTATTTTATGTATGTGAGTTCATTAAAGTTTCATTTTGAATATGTTGTCTGTAATATGTACTTTTTTTTACCTGTGAAGTCATGTGTTTTCTTCTTCTTTTGCAGTAGCTTGTTAAGCTATTCAAAAATAACTGGGTGTGTTTTCTATCTTTTCCGTCATAATGCTGAAATTCCTGATATTTTTATGTTCTGTATTCCATGATGTTATAGGTTTTACATGAGGCTGTAACTCTGTTTCTGATAAAACATCTCATAGAGATGACCATCAGTACTGTATAATGTGACTAATTATATTTTTAAGATGCAGATACGGCCTTCTTCACATGTCAGTAAATGTTTTTTACTTTTCTTTGCAAGTAAAAGAAATGACAATATCACCAAAAAGTTCATTTAAGTTGTTTGGTTAGTGAAGCTTCTATAGCTCCATTGCTAATAGTCGCATGCAAGTCAAGTGATGTGCATTTTAGCACATTTCAGCAAAAAGGCAAGCAAAGTGCTTTACACTAAACATAAAATATAATAGTAGCCAATTATTAAGCAATAAATATTACAAAATCATCAATCAAATACACATTAAATATGTTGATCAATGTTCCATTTATTGTTTATAAAAGGTTTGACAACTAAACAGCTGGGTTTATATGCTGCTTTTAAAAGAACTCTGTATTTCAGCCATTTTGCAGTTTTCTAGAAGCTTGTTCCAGATTTGTGGTGTATAGAAGCTGAATGCTGCTTCTCTGTTTTTGGTTCTGGTTCTGGCGATGCAGAGCAGAACCAGCATAGATATTAAATAGGAGGGACCCCAGGACTGAACCTTGGGTTTCTCCACATATATCAAAATCTTTGTTCTTCGGGTAAGATTCAAACCATTGGAGTACTGTACCAGAGAGACCAACCCAGTTTTCTTTAGAAACATGTCCTGGTTCACAGTGTCAAATATCTTGCTGAGGTCCATCAGAACCAGCACTGTGGTATATTAGGTGTCACACCAGGTAGATGAAGACATTGGACCTGCTAAATACTAATGACAAATACACACAACCTCCACTCTGTCCCCCTGCCTGGCCACTTTGATCACAGCCCCATACAACTCCTTCCTGAATACACACCCAGAGTGTGTGAGCCTCCAGTGAGAGTCTGCAGGACTGCTTCCAGATCACAGACTGGGAACCATGGCGATGACAATGACCGACTGACTCACCGCTGATTAACTTCTGTGTATATAGAACAATATACCTTTAAAATCCATCCCAGTTGAAAGAACTCATAGTTCCATGTCTTTTTCAAAAAAGCACTTTGTTCGCATTAGTGGTTGGTAAAGTAACTAGAATCATATGTTCCAGTTATAAATGTGTTATTCTGTGCTGCAAAATGAAACCAGTATAAAGTGGTTGAGCTGAATATTATTACAGAAACACTGATTACAACCACCAGAAAGAGCTTCTTTGTTCATTTTCCTACAACCTGACTGTCTTGGTGTCCATAACAGAGGGCTTTGTTTTCTATGTCCCCTTCCTTTATATCCCTCTGCATTTAAAGTACCGACAGTGTATTTTGAAAATAAAACAGGGAAAAAAGAAAGTGGTTCTTTGTTTAATCAAAATTCAAGTCAAGGCAGCTGAATGTCACACTGCTGACCCTGGTCAATGTCTCCTGCTCACAGAGAGTCCCTTGAGAAAGGCCAATGGAAACGAGCCAGCAGCTTCCCTGGAATGCTGTCTCATTTCCTGGAGAACTAACATGTTTCATTTAACTCAAATTAATAATATACAGGCCTGCGAAGTGAAGTACAGCACAGTAACCATTGTGAGCCTGGAGATGATCAACAATATGACGAAGGTGAATATTATAGAATTGTAACCCGGATAGAACATAAACTTAAGAGAGGTTAAAGCTGATAAGTAATAGGAATAAGTTCATTTGTTCTATTTCTGTTTTCAATTAACATGTTAAGGTTCAATTAGTTATTAAAGTAGGTTAGTACTGTTGAGAATAAGTTATGTGTACCTTGTTGGGTAATTGTCAGAAAACGGTAGTGTCCTACAGGAGTGCGGGCAGTGAAGGGAGCACAGGTGTGGAGAGAGAGAGAGCAGTAAAAAAAGAAAAAGAGTGAGCTCAGCGAGAGAAGGAATAGCACAAGAAGAGGTATTTAGAAATTTCTAGAAGTGAGTACGACGAGTCCTCAGATATAGAACTCATGCGAGCTAACAGGAGATAGTTAAGTTTCGGAGAGAAGCTGCCAACTATATGTTAGTTTTCGTAGTGACCTAGGCATTCTAGAGTTAGAGCACAGCTAATTCAGCGGTTGCTAATAAGGGACTTTTGTAAACTGCTGTATTGCTGCCAGAGTAATACTTAAAAAAAAGTTACAGAAGATCGGGACCAACTGGATAACGAGAACCCCAGATAGTCACTCTGAGTGCCCGTGTCGCTCAGAGTACCTCTGGCGCCGAGGGAGAGAAGAACTGTCGAGGGGAGCACGTGGAGTACGTGAAGGCCGCAGGACTGTTTTTTTTTTCCGGGAGCTACTGTTTGGATGAACGCTGACTATTGAGTGAAGTATCGATTGGATATGTCGTTGAGGACTTACGTTGATCAAGGTATGGATTTGACAAACTGTTCATTGAGTGAAGAAGCTCTGGATTTCTGAGTCGGAGGGAACTCCTGGTTCCAAAGCATCTCACAGGCCTTCAACGTAGATAGCCTTGGCTGCCGGCATTAGATTAGCTTATAGTACTGTGTGATATAACTAACGTGTACTTTGAATGTGAAGTTACTGTTCTGTAAATAATGTTTTATTTTTCTGGTTTGTTTAAACACTAAACTTGCCATTACTTTATTATTTTACCGAATTAAAGGAACGTTCTTAAACTAGTTTGCTGTGTGTAGCATAACTCACTTTAGTATAGTTCAACCTTTACTGACCCAAAATATTATAGAAAGGGAAACATAGAACCCAAACCCCACTTATTTTCGTAATCGTTAAGTGAGGGCTACATAAAATGGAGGCACCGCTGGGATCTTTTTGAGTCTTTGTGAAACGTTGAACAAGTAATACACACCCACAAGTTGATTTAAAGTAGCGAGTTCACATTTTTTTTATTACTGTGGTTTTAAATATGGCAGATCGTTCTGGGTTAACTACAGAACTGAAAGGGTGGTGTCGGGGTGAAGGATTAGAAGAAGCTAAAGCTCTCTTGGTAGTGGTTCCAGAAGACGTGGAGATAGCCAAGATAGAAGAAACATTAGAGACTATTAAATGTCTAGGGCGAGTCAGAGTCAGGGGGCGTCAATCTCACACCTCCTTGAGCTGCCATATGGTGCTCTGTGAATGCAGAGAAAATATACCCAGAGAGAATGCACCAACGGAAGTGCTGGAGCCGGACAGTGGTCAAAGATGGCCGATAGTCACTCTTGAGGATGAAAGTCCAGCTTCCAATGATTTTGCTCAGAAGGTGAAAAGTCTCCTGGAAACTGAGGGAAAGACGATGGAAGATATACAAAGCTTATTTTCCAAACCTGCTCAACCACAGCACCACTCTGATCCCCCCATAAATTCTACTGAGTCCATATTGCAAGCGGTGGGCGATTTGTTGGAGAAGACACGTAAACCACAAGCTGAAGGTGGTTATCGACGTTTGAGGCTGTTCACAGGAAACCTGCCAGTTCCTCCCAGTGAAGAGCCTTTTGACCATTGGTTAGAACAGGCATGGCTCATGGTAGAAGAAAGTGACTGTACTGACAAGGAGAAAAGGCGCAGGCTGATGGAAAGCTTAAAGGGACCAGCGTTGGAGATTGCTAAATCCGTTCGTGAGTCAAACCCTGAAGCAGGTCCTGATGAATATTTGGAGGCGTTGGAAAGTGCATTTGGCAGTGCTGAATCTGGAGATGATCTCTATTTTGCCTTCCGGTTAATGCAGCAACAACCAGGTGAAAAGCTGTCGGATTTCCTAAGGCGCTTGGAAAGGGCTCTCACTAAAGTTGTGCAGCGGGGAGGATTAACAAGCTATAACAAAGACAAGGCCCGGCTAGAACAACTTCTGAGAGGGGCTGTTATTTCCGACCTGATGCTAATTCAACTGCGCCTGAGAGAGAAAAAATCCTCACCTCCAACCTTCCTACCTTCCTCTGTACTTCCTCAGTACAGAGGAAGAGTATGAAGCATCGAGAAGAAAAATTAATTCAACCGTTCACCATGTGTGCACAAAACTTTCTGAAACAGAACAAACAGAAATACAAAATCTCAAAGCTGAAATTAAAGAGCTTAAGACTAAGTTTGCCACCTGCATGTCTATGTCCACTGAAGCTAAAGAAAAAAAGGTGTCATTGGTGTCCCCAGAGCAGACCAATGAAGGCAGCGATACCCAAGAACTGGCTGCATTGAAGAAACAAGTGAGAAGACTGCAGCACAAGGTAACTCGAAAAGGTACTGTTCCCGAACCCTTAGTACAACTTGCTTCTGTGACAGCGACAGAGGCTACATCTACGACAAGAACCCCTCAGCTGAACAAACCATCTGTGGAGGAACAGTTTTGTTACCGTTGTGGAGAGAAAGGGCATTTTGTGGCGAAGTGTCAAAATCCTGAAAATCAAAGCAAAGTAATTAGGAAACTCATTCAGACTATTCGGACAATGAAAGAAAATCCACCTGTTTCATTGACTAGTTCCACTGACACCAATTGCAATGTTAAGCAGGGTCACTTGACTTCATCCACTCTGGCTGGAATCCCTGAAGGACTGATTGGGCCAGCTAGCATTGTGCCACTCAAGGTGAATGGACACCCCTGTGAGGCCTTATTCGACAGTGGATCACAGGTCACCATAATATTTGAGTCCTGGTACAACACCCATTTGTCCTCTGTTCCTGTGCATCCAGTCGCAGGCCTTGACCTTTGGGGCCTAAGTGAGTCCAATGTCAGTTACCCATATCGAGGATATGCTGTTGTGGACATTGAGTATCCCGCTGAAATAACAGGTGTCAGACATACAGTGTCGGTTCTCGCCCTCATCTGTCCAAGCCCAAAAGAAGAGCAGATTCCTGTCATTGTTGGCACCAACACCAGCCATGTCCGTAATCTGGTACAGAAATGCAGAAAAGAGGGACGGGACATCACTAGAACTCTGGGCATCCAAGCTTATGGTGAAAAGGCACACATACCCATTCATTCTATCACCCTGGGCTCACAAGATGACCAGGTTGGCTGTGTGATTTGGCAAGGGTCCAGTCCATTGTCTTTACCCCCAGGGAAAGAGGTGCAGATAACGTGCAAAGTTCATTTTCAGCAGGCACTGG
This sequence comes from Poeciliopsis prolifica, assembly GCF_027474105.1. Taxonomy (NCBI): domain Eukaryota; kingdom Metazoa; phylum Chordata; class Actinopteri; order Cyprinodontiformes; family Poeciliidae; genus Poeciliopsis; species Poeciliopsis prolifica. Next base: position 3,244,667 of record NW_026562432.1, read on the forward strand.
ACAAGGAAATCCTGATGGTTGATTCCTCTCCATTGACTCCTTTGCCAGGTGATGTCTTGTTGCAACCTATGGTAGTGCCTTCACATGCGGTACAAGTTAACAACTTTAGGATTTTGGTTGAGAACCAGTCTGCAAGGGAGACCAGTATTCCAATCGGAACCGTCATGGGTCACATTTACCGCACGGAAAGTGTCATCTCGGTGCCATGCAAAAAACAAGAAAAGACAGTGTTTGACAGCAACCAGATTGATTTTGGTGACTCGCCTGTGCCTGGCGAATAGAAAGACCGGCTGAGACAAAAACTAGCGCAACGTCCCCATGTCTTCTCGGCTGATGAATGGGATGTGGGCCTTGCAAAGAACGTTGAGCATACCATCCGTCTGACTGACACAAGGCCGTTTCGGCAACGATCCCGTCGACTTGCACCTGCAGACATTGAGGATGTAAGGAAACATTTGCACAATTTGCTCAGTGCTGGCATCATTAAGGAGTCTCGAAGCCCTTATGCATCACCTATTGTTATAGTTAGAAAGAAAAACGGAACCATACGGATGTGCATAGATTACAGGCTCCTTAATAGTCGGACAGTCCCGGACCAATACACAACCCCATGTATTGATGAAGCCCTGGATTCTCTATGTGGCAGCAAATGGTTTTCAGTACTCGATCTGCGCAGTGGATACTACCAGATTCCCATGGCCGAAGAGGATAAGGAGAAGACGGCCTTCATCTGTCCACTGGGTTTCTACCAATTTGAGAGAATGCCACAAGGGATAACCGGAGCACCTGCAACTTTCCAGCGACTAATGGAAAAAACAGTGGGAGATATGAACCTCCTTCAAGTCCTTGTATACTTGGATGACTTGATTGTTTTTGGAAAGTCTCTGGAGGAACATGAGGAACGACTAATGAAAGTCCTGGATCGTCTTGGAGAAGTTGGATTGAAACTCTCCCTGGACAAATGCCAATTTTGTCAACCACAGGTGAAGTACCTTGGACACATTGTGTCTGCGGAAGGAGTGTCTCCTGATCCACAGAAAGTTGAGGCAGTGTCAACCTGGCCTAAACCCCATGATCTAAAGTCTCTACGATCTTTTTTAGGCTTCTGCGGATACCATAGGAGATTCATTGCTAACTATGCAGCAATTGTGAGACCACTCACTGAACTGACAAAAGGATATGCTCCAACGCAGAAGAGCAAGAAAAAGAGTCCAGGTCCTAATAAGTCCTATATGAAAGAGTCAGAACCCTTTGGAGAACGATGGGATGACTGCTGTGAACAGGCTTTTCATCAGATTATCCACTGCCTAACACATGCACCAGTGCTAGCTTTTGCTGACCCTACAAAGCCCTATGAGCTCCATGTGGATGCTAGCATTAAGGGACTGGGGGCTGTTCTATACCAGCTACATGAAGGGGAGCTGAGGCCAGTTGCATTTGCCAGCAGGAAGCTAAGTCAGTCTGAGAAGAGGTACCCTATACATCAGCTTGAGTTCCTGTCATTGAAGTGGGCAGTGGTGGATCGCTTTCATGACTACCTTTATGGGGCACGTTTTTCAGTACTTACTGATAATAACCCCTTAACTTATGTTCTGTCCACTGCTAAACTCAATGCAGTGGGACACAGATGGTTGGCTGCTTTGTCTATGTATGACTTTGATATTCTGTATCGTCCAGGCAAGCACAACATAGATGCGGACATTCTATCCAGAAACTTCAGTGATGACACTGAATGGGAGACTATACCTGAGGCAGCTGTTAAATCCATCTGTGGGAGGCTGCAGGTATCAGAAAACCCAGTGGATTCAACCAGATGTGTTGACCAAACTGGAGCGTCTCCAGAATGCATACCAGACATATATGCATTCCCGATGAGAATGGAGTTGCAGTCTCTGGAGCATGTTCCAACAGCTGAACTTGTTCAGGCACAGAAAAATGACTCAGTCATTGGTCCAGCTGTTCGGGCCGTTAAGCTTAATCAGTGGCCTGCTACCAGTCCAGAGCTATCACTTCTTAAAAGGGAGAAAGACAAATTGATCATACTGCAAGATGGTCTCCTGTATCGAACCATCAAGCATCACTCAGGTGGAGAGGTCCATCAGTTAGTCTTGCCAAAGATTTTCCATGATGTTGTACTGAGATTAGTACATAATGACTCTGGACACCTAGGCATTGAGAGAACTCTGGATGTACTCCGTCAGAGATTCTACTGGCCAAGAATGAGTCGAGACATTGAGCAACATATTAAAAGGTGTGGTGAATGCATAACACGCAAAACTCCTGCACAGAAAGCTGCACCACTTCATCAGATCTCCAGCAGTGGTCCATTGGATCTTGTGTGCATTGATTTTCTTTCGATGGAGACCGACTCAAGAGGGATGAGTAACGTTTTAGTGGTCACGGATCACTTTACCCGTTACGCCCAGGCATTCCCAACCAAAAACCAGACATCTCGAACAGTGGCTAAGACTTTAGTGGATAAGTTTTTTGTTCACTATGGTTTACCAGCTCGTATTCATTCTGATCAGGGACGAGACTTTGAGAGTCGCCTGATTAAAGACTTACTGAAGACTATGGGGATACGAAAATCACGGACTACTCCATACCATCCGCAAGGAGACCCTCAACCAGAGCGGTTCAATCGAACATTGCTTTCAATGTTGGGTACTCTAAGCACGGAAAAGAAACGTCAGTGGAGTCAGCATGTTCCTTATTTGGTCCATGCATACAACAGTACCAGGTCTGATGCGACTGGGTTTTCACCATATTACTTAATGTTTGGTCGTGAAGCCAGATTGCCAATAGACTTGTGTTTTGAGACGACAACTGACAGAGCTGATGAGAGTCACTCACACTATGTGTCGAAGTTAAAGGAAGACCTCCGTCAAGCCTATAAGCTTGCGACCGAGACAGCAGACAAAGTTCATCAAAAGAACAAAACGGCTTATGACAGGAAAGTTGGGTTTCAGTCTTTGGAAGTAGGAGACAGGGTCTTGCTGAAGAACTGGGGTCTAAAAGGGAAGCATAAGTTGGAAACCAGATGGAGTCCAGTACCGTATCAGGTTGTTGGGAAAATGCCCAATCTTCCTGTCTATCAACTGAAGAAAGAGAACGGGAGCGGACGTGTGAAAACAATCCATAGAGATCACATCCTTCCTATCGACCAACGCGTGAGATTGCCAACCCTTACAGAGAGTAAGCCTTGTTCGAATAGACAAAAACCAAAGATCAAGACACCAAAGCAGGCTACAGGCGTGCCTGAGCCTCAACCATTTCTGGATTCTGATTTGGCTTCAGAAGATGAGTACTATGAGCCTCAAAGACGTTACTACACTCGACAAAGAGTGAAGGAAGGATTGAGACACGCTTTCAGATCTGAAGAGGCTGCACAAGAGGGCAGTGTGAACGACCAGGACAAAGTTGTTGATGGACAAGATTCTCCTGATGGCAGTGATGGGGAACTGCCAATGGAGGATGGTGAATCTGTTCAGAGCAGGGACTCTGAGACAAACTCCGAGGTGGATGTACCCAAAGATCCTGACCAATCTGAAGAAGATGAACATGATTCTGCTCCGGAACATGATGTATATGTTGAATCCAGCCCATCTGTCAGACCTTCTGAATCCCAACCTAGTAATCATATGTATGACAGTACTAAATTAAGACCTAAGAGACAGAGTAAGCCAGTAGTCCGACTGACCTATGATGAACCAGGGAAATCTACTGATCAGCCTATTACTATTATTCATCGAGGGGTTGTCATTACGATAGGAAAAGACTAACAGCTATGGAGTATTGTTATTTGGGTTATTCTATCCCTGACCGGTAGTTTTGGTAGTCTGTTGAGGACACCAGACGTTTAGTGGGGGGAGGGTGTAACCCGGATAGAACATAAACTTAAGAGAGGTTAAAGCTGATAAGTAATAGGAATAAGTTCATTTGTTCTATTTCTGTTTTCAATTAACATGTTAAGGTTCAATTAGTTATTAAAGTAGGTTAGTACTGTTGAGAATAAGTTATGTGTACCTTGTTGGGTAATTGTCAGAAAACGGTAGTGTCCTACAGGAGTGCGGGCAGTGAAGGGAGCACAGGTGTGGAGAGAGAGAGAGCAGTAAAAAAAGAAAAAGAGTGAGCTCAGCGAGAGAAGGAATAGCACAAGAAGAGGTATTTAGAAATTTCTAGAAGTGAGTACGACGAGTCCTCAGATATAGAACTCATGCGAGCTAACAGGAGATAGTTAAGTTTCGGAGAGAAGCTGCCAACTATATGTTAGTTTTCGTAGTGACCTAGGCATTCTAGAGTTAGAGCACAGCTAATTCAGCGGTTGCTAATAAGGGACTTTTGTAAACTGCTGTATTGCTGCCAGAGTAATACTTAAAAAAAAAGTTACAGAAGATCGGGACCAACTGGATAACGAGAACCCCAGATAGTCACTCTGAGTGCCCGTGTCGCTCAGAGTACCTCTGGCGCCGAGGGAGAGAAGAACTGTCGAGGGGAGCACGTGGAGTACGTGAAGGCCGCAGGACTGTTTTTTTTTTCCGGGAGCTACTGTTTGGATGAACGCTGACTATTGAGTGAAGTATCGATTGGATATGTCTCGTTGAGGACTTACGTTGATCAAGGTATGGATTTGACAAACTGTTCATTGAGTGAAGCTCTGGATTTCTGAGTCGGAGGGAACTCCTGGTTCCAAAGCATCTCACAGGCCTTCAACGTAGATAGCCTTGGCTGCCGGCATTAGATTAGCTTATAGTACTGTGTGATATAACTAACGTGTACTTTGAATGTGAATTTACTGTTCTTTGGGAGTAATGTTTTATTTTTCTGGTTTGTTTAAACACTAAACTTGCCATTACTTTATTTTATTATTATTTTACCCAATTAAAGGAAGGTTCTTAACTAGTTTGCTGTGTGTAGCATAACTCACTTTAGTATAGTTCAACCTTTACTGACCCAAAATATTATAGAAAGGGAAACATAGAACCCAAACCCCACTTATTTTCGTAATCGTTAAGTGAGGGCTACAGAATATTATGGAATTTTATGTCAGTCATCCTCACAAAGTTAAAAGAAAATATTAAGAATTATTATAGAAAAATTTCCTAATTCTTGGAGTGGCTATGTGTTTTCTCTGTACTTTCAGTGCAGCAGTTTAATGTGTGAGTGCAGTTCAAACATTAACTGCGTGCAGTTAATGCGTGCAGTTCTTCAAACTGCACTCATATTTATGGCAACTCAGATGGTGAAAAGAAATCACTCTAATATCAATCATCAACTTTTTTTTCCAAAACCATCAAACCTGTCCTCTTCTCCCCACTGAGGTGAACAGCCTGCTCTGCTGAAGATCATTAAGCTTTGTTTAATAAGCCTCGAAAACATCTCTACTTCCTGTTTTTTTGTTTCCTGCTAGTCAGTCTTTAATAAGGTTGACAAGCTTGTTAAGCAAATATTAGCAAGACAAGTGTGTTAGAGTAGTACTATTAGCAGTGGAGCACAGACCTAATATAACAAAACCAAAGTAAGAGTCAGTGTACTTTGCTACAGAGCCAGTCTGATAAGGCTGGCGAGAAAAACATCATCAGAGCCACTCTTGGACACACACACACACACACACCACACACACACACACACACACACACACACACACACACACACACACACACACACACACACACACACACCCACACACACACACACACACACACACATACAGACCACAAGTATTTATTCTCTTGGTACATTTCTGAGAAATAAAAGTGGCCAAATCATTTTAATGATAATCCAAAGGCATCGAGAACTATCTGGAGAGGAGATGTGGGACAGAGAGACCTAACCATGTAATCCAACCAATCACTGAACCTGTCACTGAACCTGTTTTCACTGTAATCATCTTCCTTCTCTGCGTGATGGCTGAGTGTCATGTCACAGAGATGGACCTGGTCTAAACAAAAAGATGAATAAATCAGTAATAGAGAGAAGCAGCTTTGTGACCTGATCTCTTGTTCACAATAAATGATTATTCACTTAATCATCATTCATCCTGTCCATTTTCAATTGACCACCAAAAAGGAAAATAAAGTGATTAGTTTTTTTTTTATGTTTTTGAATTGGTTATGAAGAAAAGACAAACATGCTTCTGAAGGGAAGAAAATACACACACACACCACACACACACACCCACACACACACACACACACCCACGCACACACACACACACCCACGCACACACGCATCCAGAAACACCAAGACAATTTCAAGTGGGTAACACTCAAGTCCTCCTGGGCTTTCAGATTGAAATGGGCCGAGTAACCAGCTATTTAAAGGTCATGTGAAGCAGCAATGTCCCAAATGTGGATCCAGTTAGAAAGGCAGACACTTTAGTTTTCTTTTCCGTTCTCGTCTTTGTTCGCATTGAGAGCTCTTGGTGCTCCAGTTCTTCCTCTCTTTTACTGAAATGTAATTGCTGTATCACCAGTCAAATGAAACGGTTTTGTCATGAAGAGACCACTCAGGCTTTTCTGATGGAATTCACGTAAGAGAAATGTTTTATTTCTGTAACTGACTTGTTGAGGCTAACACATGGAGCAACAGTTCTCATTTCTGCAACGTCAGCCAGTGGAAATGCATTCATTTTGATTTGAATAAAACAAAATCGATGCAGTTTTCTTCTCATGGTGTTATAGTTTAGTCCCAGTAAGTTTATTTATTTATTGTTCTTGTGGTTTTCTGTGGTAGGAGAAGAGAGGTGGTCGGAGGAATGGTGATCAAAATAGTGGACAAAGGAAAAGTTAGGAAGTTGTTATGGTCTTACGGTTGCTGAGCCGGGTCAGGATCCTGGAGGAGGTCAGAGTCACAATTCAGCTGTGATTATCAAATTTTTGAGATCATGGAAGGATGTTTTTTTCAGTTTTTAAATGGTAAATTGTGAAAGGTTGATCACTTGGAGGGTGGACAGGTGGGTGAGCAGCTTCTGGAGTAGCAACCAGGAAGGAGGAACAGAGCACTGTGAGCACCAAGCAGACGACTGGAGAAAGAACTGACCATCTGGACCACTCCTTTTGAAGCTCCCTCTGCCAGTCACATTCTGGAGAAAAGAAGATAACAAATGTGCCAGCCTGACAGTTACATTGTCAGTCAGACAGTCAGGCTGTTGTGGAAAAGATGAAAGAATGGCCACGTGTTGGTCGGTCAAGACTCCAATTGAGAATCAGAGGCAGAAAGTCAACATGAAGTCAGACTGAAAATGAATGCTTTTGCAAACTTACCACAAACTGCATGGTACATGTCCAGAAGAAAGAATCAATTACTTTACTGTTGCTTAAAATTTTGAAACACATTGTTCATAGTTTCTTTCTGTTCTTTTTGTTTTTCTCTCAACCATATTTTCGCTAAAGAGCAGGATCCAATATTCTGCCTGACTTTGTTCGTTGGGGTTCATTCTGTTACAAGTGGAGGAGAAACGTGTTCTCATCAGGACCTGAAAGGAGGCTTTGTCTCCCTCTGAACACCTGGACAGGGTCATCTTAATGGCTCTCTCCCACTCCTCCTCTCACTCTGCCTCAGTCTGCCCATCGTTTTCAATCTGAACCACTCCCTCCACCCCATGCAGATCTCCGGAAACTTTAACTGCAAACAAGCATTTTAATGTACAACTCTGTGATTCCTATGGTGCTTAATTGGTTGTATACTTCCTGTTTTACTTCATCACAGTTGATTAAATGAATGACATTTTTGTAGGCTCTGGTGGCCTTTATAGAACAGCACATGGACAGGAAACAGGAGAAGACATGCAGCAAAGGCCAGAGACTGAGAACGGATCCTGGGTTGTACCAGAACCACAGCCTGAGAACATGGTGCTTCCACATACGCCGCTCAGTGCCACACTATATATTTAATATATTTCTCTTTTGTCTGAGTTTTACTTTTCAGAGAAAACCATCAACAATAGTATTTACAAAAGTTGCAAATAGCTAGCTTAGAAACTGACTTCTTCCCTCTGGCTGTGTTGATCAAATTGTCGACTTTGCCTGAAAACATTTTTTATATCACTGTCATAAACAGTGTTTCCCTTTCAACGGAGCAGCATTACAAACTGGTTCCCTACTAGTCCTTGGCAGACCAGATAGGAACTTGTGTTTTCCATACATTCAGCCATGATGGTGAGACATTTCTCCATGGTTACTAATGGCTAGATGATACCTTCTCCATAATGCAATATTTGAAATCATCTTTCTAGACATAGTTACTTATAAAGCACATGAAACTTAATTGTTTTACCTATATGGACGTTAATCTTGCCTTGTAAAAAGTGTTAGTTGCATATTTGCAATTACACCAACGGTTGATCATCATCATGACTGTCGACTGCTGTCCATCGCCACTGTATCTTTTGGTTTTGGATGTTTTGATGTCCATCATGGCGGAGTGGGCGGAGCTCTGAACAATGTGAGGTCACGTGCAAAATGTAAACACACTGACTTTATTGACTTGACTCAATAAAGTCAAGTCAAATTTATTTGTATGACACATTTGCTGAAAATTGCTATGCAAACACGATGTATGCTTTATATCATAAAACATCACACAGTAAGCAATTGCAAAACATGCAAGAAACATTACATTTTGTCAAGTGCAATCATCCAAATAATAAATGCACATCAAATATGTCAATCAATCTTCCATTTATTACTAATCAAAGGTGACTCCTAACAGGATTTTTAGCCTTTAAAGAAACTCAGTGTTTCAGCTGTTTGACAGTTGTTTTATTTTTTCTTGGAAGTTTGTTCCCCATGCAGCACAAATGTTGATGGTTTGATGGGTTGATGATGGGTAGATGATGGATTGATGATGGGTTGATGATGGGTAGATGATGGGTAGATGATGGGTTGATGATGGGTTGATGATGGGTAGATGATGGGTTGATGATGGATAGATGATGGGTTGATGATGGGTTGATGATGGGTAGATGATGGATTGATGATGGGTTGATGATGGGTAGATGATGGGTTGATGATCTGTTGATGAAGGAACCCATCAATTATTTGAATTTCTTTCTTAGACAGTAACCCAGTTCCTCTATTATTATTATTATTATTATTATTATTATTATTATTATTATTATCATCATCATCATCGTCACAGTTCTGATGACCAGTTCTCCAACCAGCACTCTTAGTAAGTGCTGGTTGGAGACATCCTCAAAGGAAGCAGATCTAAGTGGAAAACCATTTGGAAACCCATCATCTGATGGGTTGATGATGGGTAGATGATGGGTAGATGATGGGTTGATGATGGGTTGGTAATGGGTAGATGATGGGTTGATGATGGGTTGATGAGGAGTCATGAAGCATTTCAACACATTGCTGAACTGATACTGTGTTGATGCTGTTCACTGAATACTGACATCTGCTGGACCTTAAAAATCCCTACAGCAATATAGTTGACTGTGTTTTGATTAACTACTCTATACAATATTACAATTTAAGTCATTGTATTTTATATTGTATTATTTCATGTCTTCATTTAAATTTAAAATATTTTTTAATATATCATAATGTGATATGATACTCATCACAAGTAACTGGGATGTGAATGAGGATGCCTGTGGACTAAACTTATTTTCTATTCTTTTACACATGTTTATTTTGAAATTGAGTTTTGACACTGGAAGCTTCTCCAGCTATAGAAACACTCGCTCAAACGCCACAAAGAAATTATAAACACTATAATTTCTTAACTATATTATTTTTATTTAACAATATTATTCCACAAATTCAGAATGTCTCATCAGTTTGTATGACTTGTCAAAATGAATAAAATCAAAACATATAATTTAAATTGCTTAATAATTTCATTTCAGAAACTAAAATACACATTCTTTGATGTAATTTTTGCATGTATTAATTATTTCAATTATCATAATAATAAAATAATTGAGCAATTTTACTTGCTTTTGGGTTTTCAGTCCAAGCCTAAAACATTGCTTAAAAACTAGATATAATTATTTCATTCATTCCTCCATTCTTATATGCATGAGTCTAAGGTTTTGTTCACCCAGGTTCTCACACAAAAACCTGAATTTATTTCTCTGTCCTTTCTCCTCTGTCTTTTTGTTAGCTTGTCCAATCAGTTAGGTCCATTTGTGTGCATCATTATGGAGTTGCTGAGGTGAAAAATGGGCTTCCAAAACCTTGTTGTTCTAATTAAACACCGACAAAAAGGAGAGGTGATGAGGAGGAAACAATGGCCAACTGTTTGTGAGTGCAAGTATTTGCTAGCCTTTGTTCACCCTGATGGGTTCCTGCAGAGCCAGGTGCAAAATGAAGCAGATATCTGGAAAACTCTGCTACTTTTGCTTTGTTGTTAATTACTGCTAATTTCACATTTTAAACCATATTGGACTTGAATGAAATGAAGGCCCATCATCAACGTTTCACTTTCTGATAAAACACAAAACAAAAATAGATTTAAAAAATAATGTTTTATCTTATTGTTTGAAATTACCATATATAACTCTGCCTGGTTGTTGCAGGTAGTTGTATGCAGAAGTATCAGAGTGACTGGAAGCAGCTGCTGTGTTTCTGTTTAGATTCTCTTTATTTCTTCATATGGCTCATTCCAGGGGCCCTCAACTCTAAGCCTGAAGGGCAGGAGGGCCAATGTCCTACAGCCTTTAGGTGTGTCCCTTCCTGGTCCAACAAAGCTGAATCAAATGGCTGATTTTCCTCCTTCGTAAGCAGTCCAATTCTCCAGAGTTTGCCTCATAACACGTGTGTTTTAACTCAGGTACGTTGAAGCAGAGACACATTTAAAACCTGCAGGACTCCGACCCAAAAGGCCTGAACTGGAGGATTCCTGGTTCACACAATACATCAGAACATAGATATTTAAGAAAAACATTGATAGTTTGCAATACTGGGGCAACAGTGGTGATGGAAAAGAGTTTGTTTTGCAACCGATGGGTTGCCAGTTCCAACCCCCACTCTGTGTCTTTGTTGTTTCCTTTGGTAACACACTTCACCTGCCTGGTCTGCTGGTGGCGCCGGTGCCTGGCAGCATCAGCCTCCCTCTGTGGCTCCTATACAGCAGCTTACCACCGTCACTATGTGAATGACTGAATGTCATGTGAAAGCACTTTGTCATCCAGACTAGATAAAGTTTTGTACAAGTACAGGCCATTTACCAAACAAACAACGCGTTACTTTGAGAAGGTTCTTGAGGTTTGGCTGATAAAAACAATTGCTGAAGTCTGTCAGCGAACTTTAGATTAATATTCCAAGCCTAAATAGTTGGGACAAACTCTTTTTCACACTGCTGTATGTAAGGACATAATGTAATTAGTATTGTTGTAGTTCAAGTTTTGTTTGAGTAATGAACAAAAAGCCTAAAAATAACAGAAGAGGCCTGGTTCTACCCCAGACTTTGCAAGAATAAGGTTCCTGCCTGATTTGCAGGGGCGGAGTTGCGCTGCCAGGAGCTTGTCTGTGAGGAGGGGGGACACTTTAAAGGCAGTGAACGGGAGAACGAGCAGCCAAACTCCAGCCTGCATCGCACTGGGACCTGAGCATGGCACAGAGGGGGACAACAAGGAACGGAGAGGCAGACAAGATCCCAGCGTCAGATCTACCTCAACCTGTCAAAATCCAGCGAGTCAGATACACCAAGGTATGCAGCTGCACACACACATTTAAACCTGGAAAGAAAGCTTCTCAAGCACATGTGACTTCTCCACAGATTTTCATCAACAATGAGTGGCACACATCTGTTAGTGGAAGAACGTTCCCAACTCTGAACCCGGCAACTGGGGACACAATCTGTGAGCTCCAAGAAGCAGACAAAGTAAGAACTCTGAAGAATCACTGAAAGGCCCAAAATTATCCAATTCAAAGACTTCACTTGCAGATTAAGATTTAAAATAGATTTAATTCAATCAGGAAGTTTTTCTCATAGAAAATGAGACCAACATCACTGAAAAGATTATAAAACCATCTAAAGTCAAGTAAAGTTTACTTGTACATTTCAGAAACCAGGCAGTTCAAAGTGCTTTGTATTATAAAAATATTATACAGTAACCAAATGTGAAAGAACCAATAAACATATTTTGTAAAATGCAATCACCAAAATAATCAATACCCATCAAATATGTTGATCAATATTTCACTTTCTACAAATCAAAGGCAAGCAGTGATTTGTTTCAATTGTTTTGTGATTTTCTGGGAGTTTGTTTCAGATTAGAGGAGAATAAAAAGTGAATTCTGCTTTTTCATGTTTGGTTCTGTTTCAACCGATGAAGTCTATTCTGTATCAGCCTTCTAGACATTTATGGTCTGAAAGGTTGAAACAACAGCAGATCTTCAATGTATTTTGGTGATTTATAAACTAACAGTATTTTAAGGCCTGCTCTCTCAGTGGAAGGACTGCAGAACTGAGAGATGGTTTTAGTCAGAACCTGTTGAGACGTTTGTCTTTTAATCCTGGAAATGGTCTTGAGATAATGGAAGGCTGACTTTGTAACTGTCTTCATATGTGTTTCACGGTTCATGTCTGAGTATCTCAGTATATCCAGGTTTTAGTTCTGATCTCTAATTACTAACTGTAGAAAGCTGAAGCTGTGTGTTGAGTCGAGATTGTTCCTCCTAAGACAATAACTTCAGTTTTGTTTCAGTTCAGATGAAAACATCCACATGACACATCCACACCATTTATCTATTCTAAGCATCTGTTCAGTGACTGGATGTGTCAGAGTCACCTGGTGACATTGTAATCTAAAGCTGTGTATTATCTGCATAGCCATGGTAACTAATGTTACTTGTTATAAACTGAGCTAGAGGGACCATGTAGCTACATGCTTTCATGAACGCTATAATGCTTTATTTGTGAAAGAACGTTTTTTGGGCTTCACCTTGACAGACAACAATTATGAAAGTACCACACTGCTGGATAGAATTAACTAAAGGGATAAATGTTTGGGTCAGGCAGAAATTCAGCTCAAATTAATGGAAATAAATACAAACTCCTAATGTGAGTCAAAACAATAACGTGTGTGTGTGCGCGCGCGTGTGTGCGTGTGTGTGTGGGGGTGCGTGTGTGTAGGTGTGTGTGTGCGTGTGTGTGTGTGGGGGTGTGTGTGTGTGTGTGGGAGAGGGGTGTGTGTGTGTGTGTGTGTGTGTGTGTGTGTGTGTGTGTGTGTGTGTGTGTGTGTGTGTGTAATCTTGTATTTGTTTTAGTGTCAGGACCATTTTAAAAACTCATGCTAAATTGTGTGGACTGACTGTTACTTATGGGGCCCAAAAGAAGAGGTGTTGTTTTGGGGTTATAGGTCAGGTTTAGAACTCATGTGCAAAGTGAGTTTTGTTTGGATTAGATTATAATAGTCTACGGTTCAGGTCACAATTCCGACACTAAAACCTTCTGAAAAAGAGAGGAACAGCTTGTAACCTGTGTGGATCCTGACTGATGTGTGTATTCCCCGGCCTCCCTCCCCGGTGCAGGAGGATGTTGATAAAGCGGTCGCAGCAGCCAAAGCGGCCATGCAGCTGGACTCTGCTTGGCGGAAGATGGAGCCCTCCCGCAGAGGAAGGTTGCTGCACAAACTGGCGGACCTGGTGGAGAGGGACCAGAAACTGCTGGCGGTAAAACATCAATGCAAAGATACATGTGACAGTAAACAAAAATATGTGGGGCATGCATGATCTTTAGATGTAAGCCCTGTAAACCTCTTGTTTAAGTATGCCAAAGCAAGCTACCATTTCAGGAGGGGTGGTTTCAGTACCTTCATTAATGTATAATGAAAGTACTAATGAACTAATGTACTAGGAGGATACTAATGTATCCTCCTGCAAAACTCCTATTCTTATTATTTTCCTCAATCTCCCCCTATGAAACTCAAATATGTCCACAATTCATCAGTACATACTGAATTGTGGAATGTGATTGAAGAGGTTATAGAATATATATAGATATAGAATTATAATGCTCCACTTATGAAAATGAATTTGTTGGGCTTCTCCTTTGCAACCAGATGACAATTCTGAGTACCACACTTAATTCATGTACCTGTCAGGACATGGATTAAAAAAGCACTATAAAGTAGTAATTACAATAAAATAAAATGTAATAAGTGCATCTGCATCTTTTCTTCATTTCTCAGACCTTGGAGTCACTGGACACAGGAAAGCCATTTCTCCAAGCTTTCTTCACTGATCTGGAAGGTAGCATCAAAACGTTACATTACTATGGAGGTTGGGCTGATAAGATTCATGGCAAAAGTGTGCCTGTGGGTGAGTTTGTGTGGAATATTTCCTCTAGTTGTCAGCTTGTAGTTCCAAAACTTTAAAGACAAAAACAATGTTGATTTGTTCAAACAAACAAACTGTACAAACAAATCCCCACACAGGGCATCAGTGGATAAGTGGGGAGGATATTCTTCCTGCAATTGGTAAATCAATGGGTTTGATTCCAGTTTCCCTCCTTCCCTGTTTTTGGGTGCTTAGAGAGGTCAAAATGAACAGAAACCCACAATATAATGCAAGTTCAGTCAATAAATGATTCTTTGTAGTCCAAGTAAGCCTTCTCTCTAGATGTTGGGACATGCAGTCCAAGACAGCTGAGGAAAACAAATGGAATGAATGGCTTAATGAGAACTAACACAGTAACCAGAAATCTAATTGATCACTTTATATAACCCAATTCAAGAATGAGTCAAAGTACAAAGCCTGTATGTGGCTGTGAAAGTCAATACCATGGTAACAGAAAAACTGGAAGTTAATGTACTATAAGTAAACATTTGTATACTACAAATGTTTAAGACATTTGTAACACTGACTTGGTTTCAGAGACTTTATGGACGACGATATCTGAGTTCTAAATGTACAGAACTATAGATCACAGCATGCTGATGTTCCTGACAACCACTACAACTTAAACGTGAAATATGATTTTGGTCAAACACAAGAGCTGAGGTATTCATGAAATGACAATAACTTTTTTCTCTCTTTTCACAGATGAAACATTTGTGTGCTTAACCAGACATGAACCTATTGGCATTTGTGGAGCCATTATTCCAGTAAGTATTTGAAGAAAAAGGTCAGAATATAGTCAGAGGTGATGGTGTGTTTTAAAGTGAACCCGACTGCAGCAGACGAGAGGTGTAAAAAGCTCAGTTGTAGAATTAATGAAGAAAAAATAAAGAAAGAGAACACCAAAGAAATCAAAAACAATAGAATTCACAGGGGACTAGGAAATGAATCCAACTAAACTAAAGAAACATAAATTAACTACAGAGGCAAAGAATAACTAAAAACAAGAAATAAACTACACTCACTAAGGAAGAACTAAAGTTGAAATGGAAACAAGGGAGAACTAGTAGAAAAAAAGAAGGAACATGAAAAAAATACAAAACCAAAAACCAAACAACCCTAGATCCTAACAGTCTGATGGACAATTTATCGAGAGTTTTATGTTATGGGACCTCCAGAGTTAAGAAAATGTTTGGGACAATATTATCAAGGCAAAATGAGCAGGTTCCTCCCAAGTGATTTATACTCTGGCAGATTTAATTTAAAAATTAATTCCATTCAATCAAGAAGTTTGTTTTAATGAGAAATTAGACACTGCACTTTTCTGAAAATATGAAGGAGTATAAGGTTTTATGAAAATAAAATATTCTGGTTTCATTCACTTTTTTTCACAAAAAATTAACATATTGAAAATCTTTTGTGCCATTTTCAATAATTCATTGAAAGATCTCAGTTAGCAGTACTGTAATCTAAGTTTATGATTTGCATGTCTGCAATGATATTTTGATGTTTTTAACTTTAGTGATGAGTTCCAAGTCTTTGTGGTTGAAAGGCCTCCAAACTATCAGGGAATGAAATGCAGTAGATCACTTTACAGTCATCCATACTTTTCCAGTTAGAAAAGTATGGATGGAATGAAGATCAGAATGGATGGGATAGAATATTGAAGGTGGTGAAAGAATGAATCAAAATCACCACAGAGCAATAAACATGACAAATGGATTCATTTAGAAAATGTTTTAAAAATAATAGTCATTACCAACCAAAACGAGAAATGTATTTCAGAGTTCAACACGCATTCCATTTACTTATATGTGGCTCAGTTTATAGAGTAATTTAACTCGTGTTCATGATTTTGTGTCACTTCAGCTTTTACAGCATCTGGTAAGAATTTCATGTGCATTAAACACAGAGAGAAACATTGACATGTCTGCTTCATTTTTTCACAGCTGTAAATTCTCTTACTGTCTTTTTCTTTTTTGGTTTCCACTAGTGGAACTTCCCTCTGCTGATGCTCATGTGGAAGTTAGCACCAGCCCTGAGTTGTGGAAACACTGTGGTCATCAAACCTGCAGAGCAGACCCCACTCACTGCGCTGCACATTGGATCACTGATCAAAGAGGTCTCATTCCAAAACTGATTTCACAAAAATGTTTAAGGAAAATAATAGCTGGTGTCCAGATTCTCATCTGTGCCTGCAGTGCCTGCAGCTTCATTAGGTTTTTTTCATCGCCAAAGAGAGCACCTTGCTCTCACCTCACAGCTTCTGGAAAAGTCCTGTGGAACTCCTAAGTGTTTTTGACCTGAAATTATTGATGTGCTTGAAACATTAACACAAAACCATATTAACAGAAAGACTTCTTTAGCAGAATTTTTAAAATCTTTTATTTCTAACATATAGTTCTGGTCAGACATTTACATACAGACATGGACAGAAACAAACCTGGCCCAAAGTTGTCTGGGGCCTTAAGCAGAATATGATACAGGTTTCTTCAGGACGGTCAGAATGAAAATATGAAAATGCATTAAACAGAAAATGAAGGTTGAACCCTATTAATTTGACCAGATAGCTAATTAGCAATAATAATAATAATATAATAATAATAATTGATTTGGGGGTGAGTTTTACTTTGAACTTCTTAGTTGGACTCTTCTGGTATTTGAACCCAAGACATCTCACACCCTAAAGGAGAATCATACCCATAGACCAATGAGCCTCCCTCTCATTGGTCTAGGGTGTGAGAGTAACTGTGGAAGTGTGTGAGAGTAGGACAAACCTTTTCATCTAGCTGACTAAGAGCTCTTCTGACTGCCTGGGTTCAAATCCCAGGTGAGCCCTGTTGAACCCTTCTGAGCCATGCACACAGTTGCAGATTGAATCCATAAAAGCCTTTTTAGCCACAATAGAATAGAATACAATATAACACAATAGAATAGAATAGAATAGAATAGAATAGAACAGAATAGTGCACAGTGGTGCAGTTGGTAGCACTGTTGCCTTGCAGCAAGAAGGTCCTGGGTTCAATTCCCAGCCCACGGTCTTTCTGCACGGAGTTTGCATGTTCTCCCTGTGCATGTGTGGGTTCTCTCTGGATACTCCGGCTTCCTCCCACAGTCCAAAACATGACTGTTAGGTTAATTGGTCTTTCCAAATTCTCCCTGGGTCTGAGTGTGTGTGTGCATGGTTGTTTGTCCTGTTTATTTCCATGTTGCCATGCGACAGACTGGTGACCTGTCCAGGTGACCCCACCTCTTACCCGGAACGCAGCTGGAGATAGACACCAGCAACTCCTGACCCCACTAGGAACAAGGGTGAACAGATAATGGATGGATGGAGAATAGAATATACTTTGTAATCTTGCACATACAGAAACTCAGTTTTTAAAGGAAAATCTTTTTTGCATCAAACACAATTAGCCATTGTTTTCTTTCTGGTCCAAGACCATTTTTACCTCATCTCTCCCTGGCATGAACATTCTGAATGTGAGATGATGATTAAAATCTTTTAGTAGCGTGTTTGGTTTGGGCAGATAGGTTCTGGTGTCCAACATTAGCATCCTCTCTGGATTTCCATTTCAGGCAGGCTTCCCTGCTGGAGTGGTAAACATCGTTCCAGGGTTTGGATCCACAGCCGGAGCAGCGATTGCCAGCCATGAAGGCATTGATAAGGTGGCCTTCACTGGCTCCACGGAGGTCTGTGACTGCATGACAAAATGTTTCTGCTGCACACAGTAATTACGCTTTTGTGAATTTGAGGAACTGATCAAAATTTAAAAATGTGACATCCCTCTGTACTGATCTCCCTTGTGTTACAACTTTATAGACCCACAGCTCACAGCTACAGGCAAGTCTCTACCAGCTTTACTCATTTAAAGACTTGAAATTTTGCCAATTACTCTGTACAAAAGTTCACGTTTAGTGAATTTGCCTTGGCAGTCTCTATTAAAATACATTTTCAACTCATCACAGATTTTCAGTTATATTTAGTTCACGTATTAAACACAGAGCTAATCTGTGGTTAGGGTTGTTGTTCTTCTGGAAGTTGAACCACCATCTCAGTCTTTTATTGCCTCAAACAGATTTTTTCCATGATTGTTCCTCAATATTAAGCATCATCCATTTTTCCAAGCACTTTTACCTGCTTACTTGTTTTGCTAAAGGAAAGCATCCCCACAACATGATGCTGCCACCTCCAACGGCAGCATCATGGTGGTTGCCCGTGTATGCTAACAGGTTTTGATCTCACCTGACTCCAACTTCTTCTTTCATTTGACCAGGCTTGTGGTAAAATGAAGACAGACAACTTTTCTTCTTTTATGGTTTTCTTTGCCACTTATGGATAACCAGATTTGAACATATTTTGAATGCAACTGACTACACTGGATTTGGATTTGGAAACAGTGTTTTAGCTGTTTTCAGATCTAGAGGGAAAAACATACAGTATACACACCACACTTTTTAAAGTGTTTTATCAATAAAACACTTAAAAAAAACATCTAGAATTTTCCTCCAATCCATTCAGGTATGAATTCCTTTGACTTTACAGCCGAATACTAAAGAACTACTTAGAACTATAGGAAGTATGAATACTTTTGCATTGCAGTGATCTGCATCGGTTGATGTGAAACTTTCTACAGTAATTGAATGTTGTTTTTTTATCTTTATTATATAAAAACTGTTTCTTGCACATGGATTCACATATTTCTACTGACATATGTATTTACAATCTGAAGGCAGTTTACAATTTTCTTCCAGGTTGGCCAACTGATCAAAGAGGCTGCTGCCAAAAGTAATCTGAAGAGAGTCACTTTGGAGCTGGGAGGGAAGAACCCTTGCATTGTGTTTGCTGACTGTGACTGTAAGTAAAATGATCCTTGCTTTTTTATGCTGCTTGTCATATCCTATGGTATGCATGTGTGTGTGGGGGCGTACGCATGTGTGTGTGTATACTTAAACCATTAGGGATCATTTCTGGCATAGTCATTAACTTTCTGAAGATCACTGGCCCTTCCTTGTTGGAAGTTGTTGCCACCAAGTTATTAGCTTCAGTGGGTAATCACTTTTTCACATATAGCCAAAATGATTTATCTTTTAGAATGAAATAGTTATTTTAACATGACACTTGTATTTTCTCGTGACAACTTTGTCTGATTTAAACTTTTGTTTTTGACTTCAAATTAGCAGAGGGGTCTTAGACTTTATGAAATAATTGCCAGACAGTTCTGAGATGAACATATTTTCATTTGTGCAAGAGTTTTTGTAGAACCATGCAGATCACTGAACGACTGAACTCTGACCTAGAGGTGGTGCCGTTTCATCTTAAATTTGCATTTATTTCTGTCTGTGTGTGGTGTGTGTGTGCGTGTGTTTGTGTACAGTGCAGCTGGCTGTGGAGGAAATTCAAAAAGGAGCTTTTTACAACCAAGGCCAGTGCTGCACAGCTGCATCACGTGTCTTTGTGCAGGACAGGATTTATGAGGAGTTTGTGCGCCGTAGTATAGAAAATGCCAAGAAGATTGTTATAGGAGACCCTCTGGACCCCCAGACGACACACGGGCCACAGGTGTCAGAGCTTCAGATTTTAAAACTATAATTTAAAAAATTATGAAAACATATTTATGAATTGGCACTGTAAAATACATGACTGACTTTCACCGTGTGATAACTAAGATTGAATGAGAATCCATCCATCCATCCATCCATCCATCCATCCATCCATCCATCCATCCATCCATCCATCCATCCATCCATCCATCCATCCATCCATCCATCCATCCATCCATCCATCCATCCATCCATCCATCCATCCATCCATACATCCATCCATCCATCCATCCATCCATCCATACATACATACATACATCTATCCATCCATTCATTCATTCATTCATTTCTGCCTTTCTGTTCATCTTTCAAACTCTCCACCTGGTCAGTCCTACATATTTATTTTTATATTGTTAATATATGTATATCAAACCAGAAATTTTGTCTAATCACTTGCAAATACAAAATACAAAAACTGTTTTATTCATTCATTGTTTGTTGACCTTCTCTATTATTACTAGATTGACCAACAACAGTTTGGAAAAATAATTGAGCTGATAGAAAGTGGGAAAAAAGAAGGTGCCAAGCTGGAATATGGAGGAGGAGCTGTAGGAGAAAACAGTCTCTTCATTCAACCCACCATCTTCTCGGACGTCAAAGACAGCATGAGGATCGCCAAGGAAGAGGTTACAGCACGATGCACTGTGTTATGGATGAAAAGTGTGAAAAGGAAAAGCCACACGAGACACGCTGTAATAAAACACCCTGAAGAGAAAAACGGGTTGACTGTCAGAGAGCTTGCAGTGAAACAAGCCAAATTACCTAAGAGACAAACATTTGAGTGACAGAATGTCAGCCATCCCAGGTCTAGTGGTATCTGAAAAATCCAATCCCATTTAGCATTGTACACTGCAGATTATTTTTTTCTCTTCATTTAGAAAGCTTAATTGATATATTTTTGCTTTCAGATCTTTGGGCCTGTACTCTGTATATTCAGCTTTAAGAGCAAACAGGAAGTCATAGAGAGGGCCAACAACTCTCAGTATGGCCTGGTGTCTGCTGTGTTCACAACAAATATGGACAGAGCTCTGTCTGTGTCTGGAGCCCTGGAGACTGGAACTGTCTGGTAACCTTCTTTTCTTCTAGTGGACAACAACAAGCTTCTGAATTCCTGTGTATTAAATGAAGCACATTTTGAACAAAAGACTCAAAAGTTTTCATTGAAGGCAGTTAGACATTCACTCAGTTTTCCCTGAAGATGTTTCGACACCTATCCAGGAGTCTTTTTCACTTCTGGAGGAAACTTCACCAAGTTATGAAAAACCAGACCAGAAATTATTTTGGTAAAGTAAATATAGGGGACAAAAAAATAAAAAAAATACCACATGGTAGTAAATTTACTTGTGAAATAAATTAAACATGAAATGAAAGAGACTATTGACTCTGCAACTATATCACCTATCATGCGAGGGTTATGTGTTTTCTGTTCCACTGCATACAAGTTGACTACTAGCTTTGTTGTGCGTTGTAGGCTACATGATGGTGGGGCATCTTCTCCATGGTTGCTAATGATTTGTTGCATACCTTCTTCACAATGCAACATTTGGTTGCATCTTACTAATAGTACTTTTTGTGTGGATGATGTTTCAGTGATTGTTAATCTTACCTTGTAAAAAAGTATTTTCTGCAAATCTGTGAATACACAGAAGCCTGCCCTTCAGCTACTCCTTAGTATTGACAGCTACTATCCATCTCTATCTCATTAAAAGGTTTACGATAAAATATGTTTAGTTTGCATCCTTGTCTGTTTGTCCAGCTGACCACACAACACCATATGAACATTTTTGCAGTGAAATCCACTTACCAAAAGTTAGGTTACCAACTGTATGGTTTTTGATCAACTTTACAGGAAGAGATGCCTGTTTTGAGTCAAACACTATCTGAAGATTATGACACCATGTGCAAAGGGTCAATAAGAAAAAGGAAAAATGTGAATTTTGTTTTTAAACAGTAAATTTGTATTATGTGCTTAAATATATAATTAGTTAGAACTCAACTGAAAAATTTCAAGTTTAATGAACTTAAAAAAGTGAGGTATCCTTTTCTAAATGAATTGGTAAATTTATTTATTGGGCCATATATTTATTTCTGCTTCTATTTCCATTCTGTCAATTTCAGTATTCTAGTCTGTTGCAGCTATTGTCTAACACAAAGAAATGTTAAAATAATAATAATAATAATAATAATAATAAAATCATTGAGGCTTATCTTCTCTGTCTGTCTCAAGGATAAACTGCTATAACGCCATGCATGTCCAGACTCCATTTGGAGGATACAAGATGTCAGGAAATGGAAGAGAGCTGTAAGAAGCATCAGCATTTCATCATATTTCATTTCTTGTGTTCGACGCTGCCTGAACATCTTTCTCTGCTCTGTCTGATCTCTCTAGAGGGGAATATGCCCTTGCAGAGTACTCTGAGGTAAAAACTGTAACCTTCAAGATGAATGACTCCATGTAAGTGGAGCTGGGAAGGTCCATGCCACCCTGCACTGTCCTGATCTTTATGTCACTCTGTTTTAAAACTATAAAACATCAGAATGCTTGATTTAGTTTGTTAAATCTCCAGGACGTGAACGCTAATAGAAAATATTTGGGTTAGAAATTCTATGCCTTCAGAAAGCATTAATCTCTTTTAGCATTTTTCACATCTCTACACTTAGTAAAATGTAATTAACATATGTAGACAATGACAAAAATGATTTATTCACAATAAGAATTTTAAAGCTGAAGATTAAATAAAGTCTGTACAGGTAATATTATGTTTATTTATCTCCTGAATTTCCCCCAAAAAAATTTCAGAACATTTTACTGTTGTGGATCCATTTTCTACATGACTGCAGCATGCTGCCACTACCATGCTTTGCTGGGGAGATGCTAAGCTGAGAGTGAAATTACTCTGGAAGTGAGGAAATGTAGCAGCTCAGGGCTCAAATTAAGCATCTGTGCACAGGGACACGAAGCGGTCCAGCAGGTGGTAGATGTTTCTTCCTGCAAGAAACAGTTGGCATTCACCAACATAAAGATACAATAGTAAAAATGTATGTGTTGAGTATAAGAAAAGTATGGAAGTTAGATTTGTGACAGCAGTTATAAACTGGTCCCAGTGGTCTCTTCCTTCCAGAGTGCTGTGTGTGAATGCCAGGATCAGCAGAAAGAGAATGATCCAGCAGTCACAGCTGAGTTCAGCTCTTAATGGAATGAGGTGTTTCAATGTAAACTGGCCAGGATAAAATCATTCCCTATTTGTTATAGTAGTAGTAGTAATAATAATAATAATAACAATAATAATAATATTGATTATTGTTATTGTCATTCTCACATTTGAGAATCAATTAATTTGATTCTCAAATTAATTGTGAGAATCACTGTAAACAATGAAATAGGTTTGATTTATTTATTTAACAAGACATTTATTGATTAACATTGCTGGTTTATTTTATGGCTCCTTTGTGAAGAGTCTCCGGTCTGCTGTTCGTATCTGTGGGCGTGGTGTTATTTTAGGAAAGAATAGCGGAACTTCATGTTGTTTTGAAGCCCAACTGCTCCTCCGTACGCATGTGTAACAGCGGCGCGTGTCCGGGTTGGAGAGTTCGGATCTGAGTTCGGATCTGAGATTTCGGAAGTGGACTGGAAGTTTAGAGCCGGGGCAGGAAAGGTCCAGGTTACCGCCTTGACTCTGCGCAGCTCTGCGGGAGTAATGCTGTCCTGTCGGGAGCAGAGCTGGACGTGTCCTCCTGGAGGTAAGCCGGCCTGCTGTTTCTGCCTGAGGAAACGCGCTGCGGTCTGGGACGGCAGCCAGGAAGAGGTGGCTGCTGGGACTCCGCCGAGAGCTCCAGACTCTGACGCTGGATTTAGTTGACGCGTCATGGAAATACTTAAAGATTTATACAAAATAGAAGCAAGTAACAGATCCAAACTTCCGGAATCACTAGCCCAGAAACTTCGTTATGCAGATTTCCTTCAGTATTCGAGACAACTATCTTGAGAAGATGGCGCAGTGAGCGTTTGTAGAGCTGGAAAAGTGTCGCAGTTCATTTGCGCGTCAGGCAGACGCCCCCTCCTGTAAATACAGTGGAAAAAATATTTACTACTCTGTTGTTTAAACCTGTAGCAACAGAGCAGTGCAATTACTCTCTGTTTGTTTGTAGTTGAAGCTTTTTAAACATTCAAAATATGATGCAAAGTGTTTACATGACTGCTATTAACTGGTGCTGATATTTACGGTGCTATAGTAACAGTCTGGTCTCAATACAGAGCGAAATGCTACAATTAACTCCATAGTCCGGGTCAGGTGGAAAACACAGGAGTGAGCTGTAACATAGTACTCTACTGACAATGAAACATTTTTTTTATTAAACTCTTGAAGCTATTTTCATTGAAAAATATGTTCTTTACACATTTGTTAAACCTGTCACTGTCGTGACAGAATGGTATATGAGACAGACACTGTGAAAAAATGTACCTCTTTCTTCCCCAGTGTTCCTTCTGCCACCTGCAGAAATAGCTCCCAGTCAGAAACAATCCATCAAAGCCAAGAGGAGGCTGTTAGCGCTGCTAATCATGCTGCTCACCCTCGGCTATTAAGAAACTATTGCTTGCTGGAGGCGTAGACTCTTTTGACGTTTTGAGAGATTGGATCTGATTTTACCCAGTCGCTAACATTTACCTGTGACATAAATTATGCACCAGCTCAATGAAGCTCACCGGAAATTGTTTGTACTGTAAACAACCCAGTGGGAAGAAGCAACATGTTGCCTCTTATGCTCTAAAACAGCCCAGAAAATCGACAACGTCATTCATAACTTCTCCTTCTGTTTGCTCATTGGCCCAGTTGGAATTCAGCTGGAGAAATCCCAGTCAGAGCACACAAAGGAGATGAGAATCGAGTGGAATTACAGAGGAAATGCTTTGATAGTCACCTATTTTAATAGTTCAAAACACTAAATATGCCTCAATATGCATTAAGATGTTTAATCACTACTGCAGAAGCTGACAGACTGTGAATCCACAGTCTTCCTTGTTTCTGCTCTTGGCAGTTCAACCAATCAGCCAACAGGGCTGGAATGAAATGGCTTAGTTCCCTTTCAGTCGATTCACTCGGTACAACACATAGAGTATGGGATATCACGCTCCCACGTGACCCCAACTGAAGACACCTTTAATCACGCTTTTAGGCAAATGACGTGTGATGACGGGTGGCAGGCCCCGCCCGCATATAAATACGCCCCATCACCGTCATTATTCAGTTCTTACGCTCTTCACCTCGCTGAGAACACCCAATTTTCAACTTGTGCTTTCTAGCTGCTGCTAGGTAGCATCTTTTTTTCCAGAACTAGCTTAACTGCTCCTGTTGGTGTTAGTTACCGCTGCCTGCTGGTTAGCGTGTCTGCCCGCTGAGCGCTAGTTGTTTGTGTAACGGGTATTAAGATGAAATTCTTGCTAAAATATGTTTTGTAATTACCATGTGATGAATGGTTTTTGGCGCCCCCTACTGGTTGCCTATAAATACAAAGCTAAACCGTAAATTCCACGCAGTCTGTTGAGCGCTCTACTGTGGTAAGTCACCAAATCCAGTTCTTTTCTGAATAGTCATAGTAGGTGTGCTCAAAGACTGACGTGGAGTTTTATTGCAGTATGCGGAGAGCTGATGGACCAGTAGTGGAGCTCACTGTACTAATTTGTGTTGACCATTTATTACAGGTAATTATATTATATTATTTATTAGTAAATTATTTTGTCAGTTATGTTTGTCAGTTTTTCTTCAGTTGAGTTGTCGGTTTGTCTGTTGTATTGTCGGTTTGCTGTATTTACCAGCTTGTCAGTTTGTTTGTTCCCTGTTTCAGTTAGAAGTTACTGTTAATTAGTTTATTAGTTAAATTTGATTGTTGTCTGTCTATTTTTTTTTCTTTATTTATAGGAAATAGAATAGAATGTGTTAAATTAATTTTAAAGAAGTATTAATAATCAAATATCACTATACGATCATTTGTTAGAAAAATATGTTGTTAAGCCAGATTGTAATGATTGTTTGTGACGCAGTCTGTTGAGCGCTCTACTGTGTATGCGGAGAGCTGATGGACCAGTAGTGGAGCTCACTGTACTAATTTGTGTTGACCATTTATTACAGTTATTACAGAAAATTCAACCAACTGGCCTCCTCTGTGTGTATGACGGGACGGGCATAAAGGGGAAGCTGTTACATTGGTGCCGTGACCTTGGACTACAATCAAGCTCGTCGAACCTGTGACCGTCCTGTCTGCCACATCGGGTTTTGAATACATTTATTCACATTGTGTATAGTTTCATGTTCACAGTAACATTTCAGGACAGTGAAAAGACGTTGCTGTACACTTAAACCTTTATGGAGCATTAGAGTAATATACTATGCAAATTGTTCTGACTTATTTTGTTTATTATTTGTTTATTCCAAATTGATGATTTTATTTCTTATTGTGTTTTGGATTTTGAGTATCTTTCCACTTGTTAAACTCCCTGAACAATGTCTAATCAAAGTAACCACTTTTGGTTCAGCACACCCATTAGTTTTGGAAGAGGAAGAGGTGTGCTTGCTCCCATTCCTTTTTCTGTTGATAGTCCTGCTCCTGGTGGTCTTATGCCCTCATTAGATGAAATTCCTAGTGCTAGAGTCCATAATCCTACTAGTGACAGTTCTGAATGTGTAACTGCACAGATGAAATCTGTTTTACAAGAGATAGGACATCAGCTGGCTGACAGCATCATTTCACGCATACAGCCACATATCACAGTTTCTCCCAGTTCTACAGCCACACACTGCAGGGAGTACTGTGTGTCAGTCTGGTTGTGTATCTGATGTATCCCAGGTTCAGGTTGTCTTGCAGAGAAAGGTCAAAGAACCTCCATGTTTTGCAGGTAATGGCTCAGACTCCATTACAGTGCATGATTGGGAAGATCAGATGAGAACATTCATTAGGAAAACTGATGTTAAGATTGAAGAGCAGGCTGAGGAAATCCTTATGCATCTAAGGGGAAAGGCTAAGGATGTAGTTAAGTTTGGGATTAGAAATAGTAACATTAACATCACTGCTCATCCTGACATGATTTATAGTCTCCTCAGAAAACACTTCAGCTCTTCTAAATACTCTGCTGTCCCTTAGCTGACTTTTACTCGACCTTGCCCAAAGACCACGAAGACCCATATGACTACTGGCTGAGACTAAACAGAGCAGCTGACCTTGCTTCTGACTGCCTGAGAGAGCAGGGCAAATCATTTGAAAATCCTGAGATGGAGGTGACACGTATGTTTATTAGGAATTGTCCCTGTAAAGACCTGGCTCTCACTTTCAGATCCAAACTATTGACAGGTGGTCAGCATGTGAAGTCCTGGAGGTGCTGAATCAGTACCATGCTGAGATGAGCTGTAAAGAAACTTTCCCAGTGCGCCACGAGAAGACAGTAGACATTAAAGTGCACAAAGCAGAAGTGGGCCATGGCTTGATCCCTACACATAACAGTCAGGAGTACCCCCAGACACACAGCGCTCAGTATGTCTCCCTGACAGATGTAATGTCGATGTTAGAGAAGGTTCTGCTACATGGAGCCTCTAATCAGCCACATGAAAGAAGGCGAATTCCACCCAGGCGACCTGTAGACAATGCAGACATAAAATGGTTTCACTATTAAACCATGCATTATTTGCAAAGCTGACGACCACAGTGCCTTGTCACATTGCAGAGAAAATAGGCTTTGTTTCAAGTGTTATGCTCCAGGTCATTCACGCCACAACTGCCCAACTAAAAGCTGCCCCAGAGCATCAGGAAAACTGACTGGTCTGCACACAAGGGAGGACAGTGCAGATGAACCCAATAAGCCTCCCACTAAAAATGAGTCTCCAGAAATCCAAGATAATGCATCCCTCTTTGAGTTATACAGTAGTACATTGACCTCATCCAAGAAACCGATATTCCAGGGATCCCAAAGAATAGCAGAAACTAACAACCTGTTCTACACACCTGTGTCTGTACAGAATGGCCCCACCCTCAAAGCACTATTAGACAGTGGTTCAATGGCTTGTACAATAAGTGAGTCCTCTGTTCAATCCCTTTTACAGCAGTGTCCTGATAAACGAAAGGCACAGCTGAAGACTATGTGATTATAGGCTGTGGTGGACAGCAGATTTTCCCCAAAGACATGTATGACCTTGATGTCATGGTTTATGGATGCAGGATGATAATTCCAACAATGGTTGTTCCAGGACAGACAGAACAGATGATTCTTGGCAGCAATGCAATCAAACACATTCTAACCCAACTAAAGAGCACTGACAGTTACTGGAGACTAGTTTCTTCACCCAACAATGGCCAAACACCTGACCACTGCCAATTTCTGTCACTGTTATCCAACACAGAACGTTGGAGGGGTGATTGCATTCCAGATAAAGTAGGGACAGTGAAAGTAAAAGTTGTGACCCTGAAACCACAGAGTGAGCACCTTGTCTGGAGCAAGTTACCTGAGTCGGCGGTGATGTCAGCAGGCAGTACAGTGATTGTTGAGCCAACACGATCTAAAGCTGGACCAAAACACATCCTTGTTGGCAGAGTTGTCACTCCTCTTTGGGGAGATCGATGGGTACCTGTTAGGGTCATCAATCCTACAGACAGGGTTATAGTACTGAAGAGAAATGCCAAATTAGCAGATGTGTCTCCATGTATTGCAGTTGAAGACCTGCCAAAAGCTGACAAAATTGAGTGTAATGTGCAATGTATACAGAGTACAGTTGTGCAACCAAGGTCAGAGGAGGACATGATGAATACGCTGAAAGTTCTGGGTCTGCAAGACATTGACCTGAAATCATGTGAAGTGCCACTGCAGTGGAAAGACAAGCTCCTTGACCTCATTGTGCAGCATGAGTCAATCTTCTCCCGTCACAAGATGGATTGTGGAGAAGCTAAGGGGTTCGTTCACCGCATCCATCTTGTTGATGACAAGCCATTTCGTTTACCCTACAGGCGCATACCACCAAGCCAATATGAGAAACTGAGAATGACTCTGAATGAGATGGAAGAGAGAGGCATTATCCAGAAGTCAAACAGCGAGTATGCATCTGCACTTGTTCTGGTATGGAAACCAAATGGTGACCTCAGAGTCTGCACTGACTTCAGATGGCTCAATGCGAGAACTGTGAAAGATGCTTACCCACTACCGCATCAAGCTGATGCTTTGGCTGCCCTTGGTGGTAATGCATTCTTCTCAACAATGGACCTGACATCAGGCTTTTATAATGTCCCTCTGCACCCTGATGACAAAAAATATACAGCATTCTCGTCTCCTTTTGGATTACATGAATACAACCGCCTCCCTCAAGGCCTGTGCAATAGTCCGGCTACATTCATGAGGATGATGATGTCGATATTCGGGGATGAGAACTTCACAAGCCTATTGTGCTACCTTGATGATCTGATGGTATTTGCACCTACAGAGGAAACCGCACTCCATCGCCTACAAATGGTTTTCTCCCGTCTCAAAGAACACAATCTTAAACTCGCACCCAAGAAGTGCTTCTTCCTAAGGCGGACTGTGAAGTTTCTTGGACATGTCATCAATGACCATGGTGTCCGAACAGATCCTGAGAAAGTGAAGGCCATAAATGAAGTCCAAGTCACTGACCTAATGGAGTCTGATGGAAAAACACCTTGCCCTAGCAAAATCAGGACTTATCTAGGCATGGTGATGTACTATCAAAGCTTCATTGAGGCATGTTCTGCAAAGGCAAAACCACTATTTAAGCTCACAGCTGGACTGGATGCTCAAAACAAGCACAAACAAGGTCGCAAACTTGTCAAAAAGAGAGGTCATGTGAAACTGACACCTGCTGATTGGACAGATGCATGCCAGATTGCTTTTGAGACACTGAAACATGACCTCATGACAAGTGTTACTCTAGCCCATCCAGATTTCAAGGCACCATTTATTCTAGCTGTCGACGCATCCTTTGATGGGATTGGCGCTGTCCTGTCACAACTGCCACCTGGTGGAAAAGTGGCCAGACCAGTCGCCTTTGCAAGTAGAACTCTTTCACGTTCCCAACTGAACTACCCTGCACACCGGCTTGAATTTCTTGCCTTGAAATGGGCAGTATGTGACAAATTCAGCCATTGGTTGAAGGGCAGACACTTCACCATATGGACTGACAATAATCCATTGACCTATATCCTGACCAAACCCAGACTTGATGCGTGTGAACAGCGGTGGGTGGCAAAGCTTGCTGCATATGACTTTGACCTGAAATACATCCCTGGCCCAAAGAACATTGTTGCAGATGCCTTGAGCCGTGAGCCATTTGTCCAGTCATGTGTGGGTCATCGCCTCGTAAATGAGCCATATACCTTGCTGTTGGACCAGGTCAACAGTGTGAATGACAAACTCGTGCAGGATGTCTTCAGAGTGTCCAACAACTGTCAAGCTGTTGTAGATGATGGTGGTGAGATACCAAATGATCCAATTCAAGATACAGTTCCACTAAACACAAAAGGCTCAGTCTCAGCAGAGGAGGTTGCTGCCATCTTCAATGTTCAGTCCAGCGGAGGTGTGAGCCAAATGATGGGAACTAGTATTGACCCCAATTTTCTTCTGGATGAAAACCAGTCATCTGCATTCCCACAGAGCCAGCTTGTCAATTGGCAGGAAGCTGACGACACAATCAACAGAGCCATGTACTTTGTACGGAGACATAGAAGACCTACCAAACGTGAAAGGACTAATGAATCACAGAGCGTGATTAAGCTGCTGAAACACTGGACCAGACTCACCATACAGAATGGCATGTTGTACAAGGCAAGGAGAGATCCTCACATGAACAAGAAAATCCAGTTCATAGTACCTGACTCAATGAAGCAAAAAGTTCTCCATGGTCTCCATGATGCAGCAGGTCACCAAGGCCAGCACCGTACCTTGTCTCTGGTGAGACAAAGATTTTTCTGGAGTGGCATGGGCCGTGATGTAATGAACTATGTTCGGTGCTGTCAGCGCTGCATTGTAGGAAAGACAGCGGAACCGCACAGCCGTGCACCATTCCAAAACATAGTCACTACTGAGCCTATGGAATTAGTCTGCATAGACTTTTGGACTGCTGAGCAAGGGAACAAGTCTGTGGATGTTCTAGTTGTGACTGATCATTTTTCCAAGATGGCACATGCCTTCCCCTGTAAGAATCAGACTGCCAAGGAAGTTGCTCGTCGTCTCTGGAACAACTTCTTTCTCATTTATGGGTTTCCTCGTCGTATACATTCTGACCAAGGGGCCAACTTTGAGAGCAAACTAATCAAAGAGCTTCTAGAAATGGCTGGAATACAGAAATCCCATACAACTCCCTATCACCCCATGGGGAATGGTGTTGCAGAGAGATTCAACAGGACTCTGGGAGACATGATCAGATCCCTTCCTCCTCAGCCAAAAGCAAAGTGGCCACAAATGCTACAACTACTAACCTTCTGCTATAACTGCACAGAGCATGAGACAACAGGGTTCGCACCATTCTACCTGCTATTTGGAAGGATCCCTCGTCTACCTGTTGACGTGATGTTTCAACATACCCTTACCGACAACACTGTTGTCAACCACTCAGACTTTGTTTCCCACCAAAAAAAAGATCTACACAAGGCTGCTCAAATTGTGCAGAAAAACAGTCTCAAGGAACAGACTCGCCATGCCAACCTGTACAACCGTAAGATCAAAGGCTCACCTCTCGTCATTGGAGACAGAGTCCTGATTGCCAACAGAGGAGTGCAAGGAAAACGCAAGATTGCAGACAAGTGGGAATCTACCCCTTATGAGGTCATATCAGTCAGGTCTGATATCAATGTCTACAGAGTTCAAGATGTCCTAACGGGCAGAGAGAAAGTTGTCCACAGAAACCTGCTACTCTCTGTTAGCTTCTTGCCATGTGAGAATGCTGAGGACCACGAATCTGACAGTACTACTGCTGCGCATGGAAGTGGTCTATGTCCAGACACACCTGATGAGCCGGAGAACAGTGACAGTGACAGTGACATTCTACCCTCAGACATGATGACAGCCCCTTCCACAGACATGTTCGCTCCTGACAAATACCTCACAGACGTTGACGCTCCTGTGACGGCTGCTCCAAACGATGACTGTTCAGACATTCCAGGCTCCTCACCTCAAATTGTTTCTACAAAGCTTGACCGTCGTATTCTTAGGGACCGTAGTTCCATCAGGCCTCCCAAACGTCTTATTTGTGAGATGAATAATCAAGAAGTAGATGAAACTTCTTTATCTGCAGTGTCTGTTAGTTCCCTAATTTCATTTTTTTCAAATGCATTTTCAGTTTAAGTAGCAGAGTTAAAACCGTGTTAACCATAGAGGTGCTTGAGTAGTGCTTTTAGGGTCATAGGAACAGTGTTACATTTCAAAGGTGTAATGGGCACTTTTGAGTCTGTGTTTAGTTAGGAATTTGATCAACTCCTTTCTTTACATACTCCCTTTTGGCAGAGTTTTTGCACTGACAAGTATACCCACTTTCGTTCCTAGTGTTGCACTTTTTTTTTTTTTTTTTTTTTGCTTTTTCCTTAGTACACCCACTTTATTTGATTGTTTTGTTTTGTTTGATCATATTTTTCATATTTAGCAGAATTTCAGGGGGGTGTATGTAACGGGTATTAAGATGAAATTCTTGCTAAAATATGTTTTGTAATTACCATGTGATGAATGGTTTTTGGCGCCCCCTACTGGTTGCCTATAAATACAAAGCTAAACCGTAAATTCCACGCAGTCTGTTGAGCGCTCTACTGTGGTAAGTCACCAAATCCAGTTTTTTCTGAATAGTCATAGTAGGTGTGCTCAAAGACTGACGTGGAGTTTTATTGCAGTATGCGGAGAGCTGATGGACCAGTAGTGGAGCTCACTGTACTAATTTGTGTTGACCATTTATTACAGGTAATTATATTATATTATTTATTAGTAAATTATTTTGTCAGTTATGTTTGTCAGTTTTTCTTCAGTTGAGTTGTCGGTTTGTCTGTTGTATTGTCGGTTTGCTGTATTACCAGCTTGTCAGTTTGTTTGTTCCCTGTTTCAGTTAGAAGTTACTGTTAATTAGTTTATTAGTTAAATTTGATTGTTGTCTGTCTATTTTTTTTTCTTTATTTATAGGAAAAATAGAATAGAATGTGTTAAATTAATTTTAAAGAAGTATTAATAATCAAATATCACTATACGATCATTTGTTAGAAAAATATGTTGTTAAGCCAGATTGTAATGATTGTTTGTGACGCAGTCTGTTGAGCGCTCTACTGTGTATGCGGAGAGCTGATGGACCAGTAGTGGAGCTCACTGTACTAATTTGTGTTGACCATTTATTACAGTTATTACAGAAAATTCAACCAACTGGCCTCCTCTGTGTGTATGACGGGACGGGCATAAAGGGGAAGCTGTTACATTTGTTTGTTTTTTTCCTATTTTTACTTCTTTTTTTTGTTTCGTGGTTCGGGATGAGCACGAAGCAAAAGGCGGGTCAAATTTGTGCAGAAAGTACTGGGGGAGGCTACCGCTTCACAACAAGACCCCATGCTCTCCGAGTCTAGGAACCCGGTTTCGTCCGAGTCTGACGAGGACGTAGGGGCTAAAGCTTCCACTTCCAACTGGTCGGTCCCCGCTCCAAGCTGTGCAGACCATATGGAGTACGTGGACGGGTTCGCCGAAACGGCTAGGATGATGGTGATGTGCCAGACCTCGGCCTGGAAAGTCACAGCCTGTCTGAAGACGATGACGATGATTTTTCCGCCGGTCAGCTCCCTTCTGCTGCGGCCGCTTCTCCGGGGGGTCAGGACCACACGTCGTTCCTTTCCCTTTTCCGGCGTGCAGCTGCTAAGCTAGACGTTGAGTGGCCCACCCCTCCTCCTGCTCAGAAGGTGTCCCGGTTCACTGGATTTCTACCTTCCGACGGAGCCGGCTGCGGTTAAAAACCGTCTGCCCATGTTCCCGGATTTTGTTTCAGAGCTGACGTCATCCTGGAACAAACCGTTGTCCACCCGGGTTACGGTGCCTGGCTATGGGCAGTACGTGGACCTGGAGGGTGCCGACAAAGCCGGTCTGGTTAATTTACCACCGATGGAGGCGTCCTTGGCAGCTTACCTGGCGCCATCATTCAACCATGGGGTGGGCGGCTCTGCCACCCTGCCCTCAAAGCAATGCAGGTTTTCCGCATCCCAGTTGGAGAAAACCTATCGCGCTCAAGCAACCGCTGCTCGCTCCTTGAGCTCGGCCACCATGCTTGAAACTTATCAAGCTATGTGCTTGTCCGAGCTCGGAGCTCAGATGCCTCCTGATAGCCATCTGACCCACCTCTTGAATGAGACCAGAATCACTGCGGATTATATTCTTCGCACATCCCGCTGTGCGGCGCTCTCACTGGGGCGGGGGATGGCTTCCACAGTGATCGCTCAGAGACACCTATGGCTGACGCTTTCTGACGTTCCCGATAGGGACAGAACCATATACTTGGACGAGCCGGTGTCAACAGATGGGCTTTTTGGACAATCCCTTGATGCAATCCAAGCGAAGTTTGAGCTAAAGAAAAAGCAAACTGAAGCTCTTCGTTGCATCATTCCCAGACGTGACGTCAGGTTCAGGCCCAACATGAACGCACGCATGCCGGTGACAACACCTGCACCGCCTAAGAGAGCAGCACCACCCGCAGCTCTCAACACTACAATTTCACAGCCGTCGAAAAAGCATACTCCCCGCCAGTCGGCTTGGAGCAAAGGGCCTCCTCCAGGTTTTCAACGAGATCTGACGTCTCGAAAGAAAAAGCCTCAGTCATCCTAACGACACGAGACGACGTGACGGCAGAGGGGCATCAGAAGCAGGGAGACCTGATTGCCGCTGCTCACCGTTTGTGCGCAAACGGCATCTTGCTTGTTCTGTTCAGGGTTCCAGCCCCAAGAGGCGCTGCGTTTTCCTCACACAGTCTCCCAAGCACAACACCCCAACGCACACTGTTTGCACTTTCAGCCCCAAGTTTAAGTGGGCTAAATGTTTCTCAGGAACTGAGAGAGAATGTACGAAATGTTTGTGTGACTGTTCCACATGTTTCAATAAAGAGTGCATTTCCTTTGCCAAAAATTCAAACTCAAAACACTGTGTGCCGCAATGTGCGCAACAGTCAAACGGAGCTGCTCCTCTCCGTTCCAGCAGAGGGCAGCACCTCCTTGCTGACAGAGCGTCAGGTCAGCTGCCTCGCTGCACACTTGCCTCTCTGGCGCGCATGCGCACCTTCCCCATGGATGGAAAGGACCGTTGCTACGGGTTACCGATTGCAGTTTCGGAAAAGACCGCCCCGGTTCCAATCAGTTGTAAACACAACTGTGGGGACAGAAGCAGCGAAAGTTCTAAGAGACGAAATAAACACGTTGTTGGCAAAAGGAGCAGTGCGTGTGGTTCCCACTTCGGAAGCAGACAGAGGTTGGTACAGCCGCTATTTTGTTGTTCCGAAGAAGGGAGGTGGGCTACGACCCATCCTGGATTTAAGGGTGTTGGACAAGTACCTTCGCAAGTACAAATTCAAAATGTTGACGCTGAGACAACTTTTGAACGCTGTCGGCCAAGGCGATTGGTTTGCTACAATCGATCTGACAGATGCTTATTTTCACGTAGCAATACACCCTGAACACAGGCGTTTTCTGAGGTTTGCTTTCGAGGGAGTAGCGTACGAGTACCTGGTTCTACCCTTCGGTCTGTCGCTCGCCCCTTGCACATTTACGAAAATTGTGGAGACAGCGCTCGCCCCTCTCAGAGAAAAGGGGATTCGCATTCTAGCCTATCTGGACGAGCCAGTTCCAGGGAGCAGGCGGCAGAGCAGCTGCCACAGGTGCTATCCCACATTCAAGCCCTGGGTTTCTCTGTAAACTTTCAGAAAAGTTCACTGAACCCGAGTCAACAGTTCTCATTTCTGGGCCTGGAAATATGCTCCCTGTCAGCTCGAGCTCGTCTCTCAGAGCACCGTGTGAACGCGTTTCATCGGTGCTCGGTCAGTTTCAGTTGGGGTGCAAACTGCGCTTCCAGACTGTCTTACAGCTGATGGGAATGATGGCCTCCATGATCGCAGTGGTTCCACTCGGACTGTTGAAAATGCGTCCGATGCAGCGCTGGACACGCTCTCACCGGCTGAGCACATCGCACCTGCACAGAAGGCTGACGATAACTGCCTCTTGCATGTCAGCACTTCGCCCGTGGAGGGAGCCCAATCTGCTGTACCGTGGGTCTCCAATCGGCAGGGTGTCCTTTCGCAAAGTGTTGTCCACAGATGCCTCTCTACGAGGGTGGGGAGCAATATGCGATGGCGTAGCGGTGAGGGGAGTCTGGACATTAACCCAATCCAAGCTCCACATAAACTACCTGGAGTTGCAAGCGGTCCTGCTGGCTCTGAGGCATTTTTGCAGGGTTCTGTTGAACCAGCATGTTCTGATAAGGACAGACAATACCACTGTGGTGTCCTACATAAACAGACAAGGGGGCACTCATTCACTTCCCTTGCTGAAATTGTCTCACAAACTGCTGCAGTGGTGCAGCGTTCATTTTCTGTCTATCAAAGCCACTCATGTTCCTGGGCACCTGAATTTGGGAGCGGATCTGCTGTCCAGGGAGGCCCACTGGTGAGGAGTGGAGACTACATCCATCCGTGGTTGCGCAGATTTGGCAACGGTTCGGCGAAGCTTCAGTGGATCTCTTTGCCACCAAAGCCAACACCCACTGTCCCCTATTCTTTTCCATAACGGATCACAGCGTTCCATTGGGAGTGGATGCCCTCGCTCACCCATGGCCCAATGTGCTTCTGTACGCTTTTCCCCCAGTGGGAATGATTCTGCCAGTGCTGGAGAGAGTACGCAGATGGGGCCTGTCTTTGATTCTGGTGGCCCCTCGCTGGCCGACAAGGTCATGGTATGCGGAAATAATCAGCTTGCTGGTAGTGGAGCCTTGGAAACTCCCCGTCCGCCGAGACCTCCTCTCCCAGGCAGGGGGGGAAGTATTTCATCCGCACCCAGAATTGGATGCTGCATACCTACCTGCTGAGAGGGTCCAGTTTGTTAGCCAGAGGCCTTCCTTTGGATGTGGTTGCAACCATTCAGAGTTCCAGAGCAGCTTCCACTAGGGGTTTGTATGCCCATAAATGGCATGTTTTTGAACAGTGGTGTCACAGCAAAAACATTTCCCCCTTCCAGTGCTCCATTGTGGATGTCTTGATATTCCTACAGGGGCTAGTGGATAAAGGTCTGTCTTTCTCCACATTAAAGTTTACTTGGCTTCCATCTCTGCATGCCATGTTGGCCTTGATGGAGGGACACCAGGTGCTCATCCCTGGCTGTGCGTTCTTAAAAGGGGTCCGTAGACTGAGACCAGGGATAAGATCTAGCGTTCCTTCCTGGGATCTCACTGTGGTCTTGGATGCTCTTTGTAGCACTCCCTTTGAGCCCCTTGAGTCGGTTGATTTGAAATTTCTGTCATACAAGACAGCTCTGCTTCTTGCTTTGGCGAGTGCGAAACGGGTTGTGGACCTGCATGCACTTTCGGTGCACCCTCTTGTGTTCAGTTTTCAGCTGATGGTTTAAAGGTCACCTTAAGGCCAAATGCTGCATATCTCCCTAAGGTGATCCCTTCAGATTACAGCATGATGACCATTGAGCTTTGCAGTTTTTATCCACCTCCTTTTGCTTCTGATGAGCAAGGAAGGCTGCATTTTCTGTGCCCAGTACGTGCACTCAGTCTTTACATCAATCGCACTCAGGATATCCGACTGTGCGATCAGCTGTTTGTGTGTTTTGCAAATCCAGCTAGAGGCAAAGCTCTCTCCAGGCAGAGACTTTCTCATTGGGTCGTGGAGGCTATTTCTCTGGCTTACACGTTACCACGTGGTAAAGGGCCTCCCTTTACCACGTGGTGTGAGGGCACACTCGACCAGAGGTGTGGCGGCATCCTGGGCCCTTTTCAGAGGGGTCCCGGTGAGTGACATCTGCGCGGCAGCCAGCTGGTCTTCACCGCACACTTTTGTTCGGTTTTATCGTCTGGATGTGACAGCCCCTACTGTGGCTCATTCTGTTCTTTCCGCTGGGTTGGAGGTTTCAAACTAACTCAGTGCATTTATATTAGGATTGATGGCTGCTCTGCGGGGCGTGTATATATGTCCCATACTCTATGTGTTGTTCCGAGTGAATCGACTGAAAGGGAACGTAATGTTATGCATATAACTACTGTTCCCTGAAGGAGAGGAATGAGGTACAACACCTTTCTGCCCCGCATTTCAGCTTGGCTCGGTGAAGGGCGGCCATCGAACTGAATAATGACGGTGATGGGGTGTATTTATATGCGGGCGGGGCCTGCCACCCGTCATCACACGTCATTTGCCTAAAGGCGTGATTAAAGGTGTCTTCAGTTGGGGTCACGTGGGAGCGTGATATCCCATACTCTATGTGTTGTACCTCGTTCCTCTCCTTCAGGGAACAGTAGTTATATGCATAACATTACGTTACCTCCTGCTAGTGTAGATAAGCTCTCCAGAGTCTTGCTAATGACCTAATTATTCTGTTCAGGTGGTGCAACAGAGGCACATCTAAAAGTTGCAGGACAGCGGCCCTTGAGGACTGGAGTTTGACACCCCTGGTGTAGATCAACCTCTGTGTTTGCTGTGTCACTGTTCTGCTCCCAAGCTTTATCTATCAGAATGGTTCCCACCCTGCAGCTGGGTTACAACACAATTACCAAGCACTCTCAGCCCATTATACAGTTTGAACATTATTCATAATTGCTGAACTTAAATTGCTTGTGATGTTTTTCTGATTATAAATAAATGTTTTAAAACTCAGAATTTCAGTTGAAGTCTGGTCCAGAGACTTATATTACCAGCAACTGGTAGAGTCTTATCCCACAGACTAGCAGGTGTAACTGCAATGAAATGTTCTACAAAGTTGTGATCCAGAAAGGCTGAATACAAATATGCCCTATAGCTTTTAGATTCTAATTTTAAATAATTTATAACCATATATCCTCTTTCAGCCACATAGTGGTTATGCACTACTTTGTGTTGGGCTATGACATGAAATACTAAGAATGTACAAAGATGGTTGTGGTTGCAACATGACAAAATGTCAAGTTTTTTTTTTCATAGCAGCTGTTTGCATTCTAAGCAGAAGCTGGTTGTGCTAAAGTTTGTTTCTCTTGACTATTGCTTGTCAGAAACTATGAAGTACTTGAAATAAATTAAAAAATACAAAGATTGTTTATATTAAACAAGAGACAGTTGAGCTAATCTCCACATTCATGTAACACTTCACTTTCAACAATGGAAACATGTTTGATAAATTTCAATATGAACTTGTCCTCAATGTCAGGTTGTCTTTGTACTTCTCCCTCATTCAACTGAATTAAATATATATATATATATATATATATATATATATATATATATATATATATATATATATATATATATATATATATATATATATATATATATATATATATATATATATATTCCCTTCTCGCCCACCGCGGGTGGTTCTTATCCTCTGAGCTCGGGTCCTCTACCAGAGGCCTTAGAGACTTAGACTTGACTTTATTGATCCCTTGGGAAGACTCCCTCAGGAAATTATAGCCTGGGAGCTTGAGGGTCCTGCGCAGTATCTTGGCTGTGCCAAGGACTGCACATTTCTGGACTGAGATGTCTGATGTTGTTCCTGGGATCTGTTGTAGCCACTGCTCCAGTTTGGGGGTGACTGCCCTGAGGGCCCCGATGACCACAGGCACCACTGTGGTCTTCACCTTCCAGGCCCTCTCCAGTTCTTCCCTGAGGCCCTGATATTTCTCCAGTTTCTCGTGCTCCTTTTTCCTGGTATTGCTACATCTACCACAACGGCTTTCCTCTGTTGTTTATCCACTACGACAATGTCTGGTTGGTTCGCCATTACCATTCTGTCTGTCTGGATCTGGAAGTCCCACAGGATCTTAGCTCTGGCGTTCTCCACCACCTTTGGGGGTGTTTCCCACTTTGATCTCGGGGTTTCCAGTCCATATTCTACACAGATGTTTCTGTACACTATGCCTGCCACTTGGTTATGTCGTTCCATGTACGCTTTCCCTGCCAGTATCTTGCACCCTGCTGTTATGTGCTGGACTGTCTCAGGGGCCTCCTTGCACAACCTACACCTTGGGTCTTGTCTGGTGTGGTAGATCTGGGCCTCTATTGCTCTGGTGTTTAGGGCCTGTTCCTGGGCAGCCAGAATGAGGGCCTCTGTGCTGTCCTTGAGTCCAGCTTTTTCCAGCCATTGGTAGGATTTACTGATATCAGCCACTTGGGTTATTTGCTGGTGGTACATCCCATGTAGGGGCTTGTCCTCCCATGATGGTATTTCTGGCACCTCAACCTCCGTTCCCTGTTGTCTGAGAGCACATTGTCTGTTGAGGCTTTGTCCCTGATGTATTTATGGATCTTAGTTGTTTCGTCCTGGATAGTGGTTCTCACACTCACTAGTCCTCTGCCTCCGTCCTTGCGGCTCGTGTACAGTCTCAGGGTGCTGGATTTGGGATGGAACCCTCCATGCATGGTTAGTAGCTTTCTAGTCTTAATATCTGTGGCTTTTATCTCCTCCTTTGGCCAGCTAATTATTCCAGCAGGGTATCTGATTACTGGCAGGGCATAGCTGTTTATCGCACGGATTTTGTTCTTGCCATTGAGCTGGCTTCTCAGGACTTGCCTTATTCGTTGGAGGTATTTAGCTGTGGCTCCTTTCCTTGTGGCCTCATCGAGGTTGCCATTTGCTTGTGGTATACCTAGGTACTTGTAACTGTCCTCTATGTCTGCTATTGTTCCTTGTGGGAGTGAGACTCCTTCTGTGCGGATCATCTTCCCCCTCTTTGTGATCAGCCGACCACACTTCTCTAGTCCGAATGACATCCCAATGTCAGTGCTGTAGAGCCTGGTGGTGTGGATCAGTGAGTCAATGTCTCGCTCACTCTTGGCATACAGCTTGATGTCATCCATGTAGAGGAGGTGACTGATGTTGGCCCCATTTTTGAGTCGGTGTCCGTAGCCAGTCTTGTTGATAATTTGGCTGAGGGGGTTTAGGCCTATGCAGAACAGTAGCGGGGACAGAGCATCTCCTTGGTATATGCCACATTTGATGGACACTTGTGCAAGTGGTTTGCAGTTGGCTTCAAGGGTGAAAATATATATACATATATATATATATATATATATATATATATATATATATATATATATTATATATATATATATATATATATATATATACATATATATATGTGTATATATATATATATATATATAGAAGGATTTTACATAAAAATCAATATATATATATATATATATATATATATATATATATATATATATATATATATATATATATACATATATATGTGTATATATATATATATATATATATATATATATATATATATATATATATATATATATATATATATATATATATACATATATATATGTATATATATATATATATATATATATATATATATATATATATATATATATATATATATATATATATATATATATATATATATATATATTGATTTTTATGTAAAATCCTTCTTTGCATCATCTTCTACAAAGTCGTCCCCAGATCAGAAACAGAACACAACAGAACAGAACCAGCCTTCTCTATCAGGTTGTTAAGCCTTTTTATGTCCCTGGTTCTGATTAGAAGATCTGCAGCATCTTGCTGCAAACCTTGAAGGGTCTTAGCTTTCTCAAGTAGCACAGTCTGTTCTGTCCTTTCTTGTAGACGGCTTCACTGTTGAGTCTCCAGTCCAGTCAGGTCTCCAGATAAACACTAATATTGAACTATATTCCTCAACAACCTCCACTTCTTCTCCCATGATGGAAACCCTCTTTCTCTCTGTCTCTTAATGCTGCTTTCTTCATGCAGGTCTGTGAAGGACCTGAGCTCTGACTGTGGTTAGTTTTACCACTGACTCCAGTAGGAATGTCCTACTGGTCCGTTGGCGTTTCCCGAGAAACTGGAGGGCCTTCCAGCAACATGGAGCAAAGAAACAGTGAGTCATTTTCCATCTTTTCATTATTCTCACAAAGTTCTTACTCTTGGCTAGAGGATGAAAACCATAGACCCAGCTTTAATATTGCAGCACCAGATTAATGAGGGGCATCAAGAAAACAAGCACCTCTAAACTGAAACTTGTCTGTGTGTGGAGCGACTGTAGAGCTGCTTAAATTTAGCATAAACAGAAGTGAAACCATCAGAGTGAGAATCCTGAGCAGTTGCAAAGAGCCTGTTTTATGGCCTACACTGCACTCACTGAAGTCTGACAGAACAGGCTGCTTCTAATTGATCGGAGATCAGGCCGTTTGAAGTATTTGCATATAACTCTGTAAGTAATTATTAAAATGTGCATTATAGTAATTTTGTCATTTACACTGTGTTCATCCTAACCTGGTGCACCAGGTGACCAGGTCAAATCCATTGGTTGTGTAATCAGGCAATAAATCTGATTTTAATTGGAAAAGGTTAAATTGAGTTTATTTTTACTAGAATGGGACAATGCATATTAAGGAACACACAATTTAGCAAAAATATTAATGCAAAGTATGTTCAGGCCTCTGTAGCCCTTTCTATTCTTCTCTGCTGACGTTCACCTCTTACAGGTGTGGTCTTCGAGACACAACCTGCATCTCTGTATGAACCCTTCATTATGCACCCTCTCATATAGACACTAAGGTTCTACTAGATTGTTGCTGACAGGTTGCAGGATATCTGACGGCAACAATTTAATGGCACTGATCACAAATGATGTCAAACTACCAAAAGTGGAACAGCACACAG
This sequence comes from Poeciliopsis prolifica, assembly GCF_027474105.1. Classification (NCBI taxonomy): domain Eukaryota; kingdom Metazoa; phylum Chordata; class Actinopteri; order Cyprinodontiformes; family Poeciliidae; genus Poeciliopsis; species Poeciliopsis prolifica. The sequence continues at coordinate 3,287,440 of NW_026562432.1, forward strand.
CAGCCATTTTAGTTTCAAACAAACAAGAGCATTAAGCCTGTGTAGTGAACGAGTAGAGCAAGTCAAATCAACTCAACAGCAATTAAAAATGGCAACAACAAACACAGAACACTGAGGATTCTGTTTTAGAGACATTGTTCTTGTATGAACTAGTCATCGCTGCACTGTCACCTGAAACAACACAAGATGACATCATCTGTGTGTGTGTCGGTTGTATGACCCTGGAGGTTGTTGTGAGTGGGTTGAGTTGTTTATTGGTTCTGAGTCACTTATGAAAGTTTGAATGCATCTGGTCCATGATAATAACCTTTGTATTTATTTCCTTTTTTTCACAGAGTAAATCTGTGGTGGAGTTCTCACATACAGACACCATTTTACCATCAATGTTGTGTTGTCAAGTGAGACACTCCCACAGATCTATTAGCAGTAGTGTTGAGTGGAGGAAATATTTTACTCTTTAGCATCAATGTCTCTTCCAGCTTTTCCATGAAGGGAAGAGTGATGCCACATTGGAATTGTGAGCCTCTAATGTGAGTCAATTGGTTTCACTCCCTCAGGGTTTCTCAAATTGCATCAGCATAGCAGTTTGACTTCACAACTTTCTGTATTAATCATTTTAGAGCCACTGTTGTTAAATTTGATCCACTTGCTCAAATAACGCTAACAGAAATAAAAGAATATACTGATGTGCTTTAAGAACTTCCAACACACTCAGCAACTCATTTGTACAAACTTTGTTTCATACAAATGAGTTTCATACAAACATCAATGTCTGGATGTTTTGAAGTCACCTGGTGACATTGTACCGTAGAACTGTGTGTCATCTGTGTAGTTATGAAAGCTAATCTTCACTTCCTGAGCTAGTAGGAGCATATAGAACCACAACAAATCCAACGTTGAGGAAGGTGAACTACAAGACAAAGTGCTGCATCTTCCTTGTTTTTATTTCACCAATAATATTGTATTGGTTGGGAGTATCAGGGTCATCACATTCTTCTACAAAAAGCCCTCCTCTTCTGTTCTCAATCAGCCAGTTATCAAAACAGATGATGAAATGAGCTATGACAACTAATGCTAAGTTGTTGTAGTTTATTTTATTGTTCTACGTCTTATAAACAGTTTCCAAGTTTAATTTTTCAACTCAGTTTTTAACATTTTATCAAAACATTTTATCTGTGTGATTATCAAAAGAGAAAAAGTGCAATTCAGTAGTAATTCAAAAACGCTTATCGTGTCGCCAGGGCTGCTGGTGCCTATGTCCAGTAGTCATTGGGCGAGAGGCGGGGTCGCTCTGGTCGCCAGTCCATCGCAGGCAGTAACTATTGATTGGAATGTGTGTGATTGAAATGATTTTTTATATTTTTTAATGTGCCTTGGTCATTCAGTGAAGCTTATTTCAATGCACATTTCAGCAACAAGGCAGCTGAAAGTGCATTACATAATAAAAACAGAAAAATACAAACCCACAAAAAAACACCATACAGTCAACAATTGAGAAAACCAGTAACAAGCTTTAGATTTTGATAAGTAGCAACAACAAAATCATCAATACACATCAAATAACTTGGTCAATGTTTTATTTGTTGTGGTTCAAAAGCAACTCGTAATTAGCTGTGGTTTTAATCTTGATTTAAAGAAACTCAGTGTTCAAGTGTTTCTCTGTAACAGTGAAGACACTGTTACTGTAATCAGTATGACGAAAGATAAACGCATGGATGAGTTTCTATAGATTTTACCGGGACATTAGTCTTTTAATCCTGGAAATGTTCTTCAGTTGACAGGGGCCGACTTTGTAACTGGCTCTGAAGGTTCAGGTCAAAGTCCATCACCACACCCAGGGTTTGTACCTGATCGCAAGCATTACATTTCTAGCTGTATAGTTTCTAGATGTAATCACTGAAGCTGTGTACTGATTCTTTGGGTGAAAGGATGACTTCAGTTTTGTTTCTTTTCAGGTGGAGAAAGTTATGGCACATCCACATATGTATATATATATTAAGCATCTGTTCAATGACTGGATGTTTTGGAGTCACCTGGTGACATTGTACCGTAGAACTGTGTGTCATCTATGTAGTTATGAAAGCTAATCTTCACTTCCTGAGCTAGTAGGAGCATATAGATATTCCAGAAGTGAACCTTGGGGGACCCTACACATGACTTTAGTCCATGTTGATGAGAAGTTATCTAATGAAACAAAGAAATCCCTGTTCCTTATCTAAGTCATTGAAACATTTGTTGTGATTTAGCTCTATATAAATAAACTGAATTGAATTGAAGTTAACATTAAAAACTTTCAAAAAGAAAAAACTTCTGGGGAGAAAAAACATTTTATCTCAATCACTCTTATGTAAGATGGTAAATGGCATTTGTGTAGTGTCTAATCAAGTCTGAGGACTTCAAAGCATTTTACTCTCATTCAGTCATTCACTAATTCATGCACATATTCACACACTGATGATGAATATAGCCAGTCTGATAGAAGTGAGGGTGCTGTTCTATTGGTGTCACCCTCTTGACACCAATAGTAGGCAAAGCTGGTGAAGCGCCCAAGGACCCAATGGTGAATTGACTCAGAGCGGGGTTTGCACCAGCAACCCACTGGTTACAGGATGAAAACCAACCTCCTTTATTGTCCTAAACACAGTGGCTTTACTTTGGAAATTATTTGGTAAAAACCTTTAGACTGAAAAGGTTTTCTGAGTGAACATTGTTTTTGGTGATCCTAATTCTCTTTACACATTCCAGTAAACTCTTTCTGAGCTGAAGTCTGGAGATTGGTCAGATCTAAAGAGACTTTCATCATCTCACAGCCACATCAGCAGAGGAAAAGTTCTGTGCCTTTCAGAAAATGCCATGAAGCCTTTTTGAGATTAGGCATTTTGTATATTGCTTGATTTTTATTTTTTTTTTTTAGTTCTGATTGTGAACAATACTTTAATGTGGAGTTTCTACTGAGCGTAAGACAACATCATATAGTTCCAGGTTAATAGATTATTTGGTCTAGTTTTTAACTCCTTTTGGTTTCTCCTTTTTTTTCAGGCAGGGGGGAGGAAATGGGAGCTAAGGCTTCTCTGGTGGAGGCCACTGGTCCCAACTCCAAGACGGCTCCTCCTTCAACCCTGGAGAACATCAAGGCAGCATATGAAGGTGGGGATGAGGAGACTGCCAGGGAGCTGATTCAGCAGGCCTGTTGTGTGGAGTGTTCCAGGGGGATCCATCCTGACGGAGTGAGTCATTACCTTTACAAAGTCAAGAGTGTGTGGATAGCTTCATATAAAACATTGCTGTTGAAGTTCTAACTCTTCTATGATCTAAATAGCATTGATAGCATGGTGTGCTTAAACATATTTATTGTTCCATGTCTTGGGGATTGCTTTTTTTGTTTATCTATGTTGTTTCTCTTTTTCACAAATAATAATAAATCTGGAAACGATAGGAAAGAATATTGATTTTCCCATTTTTTGCCCTTTAGATGTGTTTGATCATTTCAAGCCTATCAGATCTAAAAGATGAAAGAGCAGGTAGAGATGGTAGTGACTTTAATATGTTTATATGTTATAATTCTACATCAAAACATAATTTAATTAATAAAATGTTTGTATTTCAATGTACTTTAGAAAAAATGAATAAAATTATTTTAAAAAATCCCACCTTTGGCATGAAATGGGACATTTTCAGAATTTATTTTAGTGATGTCATTGAAACCATAAAATATTTCTATCAACACCTCTTGGGCAAACTGGGATGTTGTATGGAATATGCAGAACGCAAAGGTGAGAAGTTTCCTGTTGCTGTCTTTCAGGTCCGCCTCCTGTCTGTGGCCACTCAGCACTGTGATCTAGTGAGTGTGTGTTACCTTCTGAAGGAAGCCCGTATCACTGTGCCCCAGGAGCTGTCCCAGTCCAATCCAGCCATCCTGGCAGCACATGGTGGCTACACCAACCTGCTCAAAGAACTTCTGGATTCAATACCTGGTACAGAGAAGAAACAGTTCAACAATCATCACATATTTTATATTTTACTCCTCTCATTTTCAATGGCAAAATTCAGCTAATGTTACCCATATGTTGCATTGGTGTAAGCAAATGAAATGGATTTGAACATGAAGTCCTCTCATGTGTTTGACCGAGCTGTTCTTTTTTTTTTTTTCATTAGTTTTGTGTTTCACAAACATAGGAAATATAACATTGTACACTGTGTTGTCTATCACCTTACATAAGTATATGATAAGGAAGAGAAACAAAAACACCTCCGCCCTCCCCAACCTCCCCCCCCGCCCCCCCCCAAAAAAATAAAACAAATAAATAAATAAATAAATAAAGGCCGCTGTACAATGTCACATTCACGTTGAATCATGCCTACAGTGGTCGGCAAACATTCATAGACATATTTAAAGCCTGACAACCGCACAATTATGTCTAACTGGACAATCAAAGAGAGAAAAGAAAAGATACATAAGACAAGCGGATGGTGCTCTTTAGATAGGTGCTGGTGAGACCTTCCACTTTATGGGATTCTGACCTCTCATCACAAGTTGCATCAGCTCTTTAGGTAAATAGTTAAGCACAGGAGACCACATATCAATGAAATATTTCTCATTACCCCTAATAACTGCACTAATCCTTTCATGGGGGAGAACCCTAAATATTTCTCTATACCACTGTGTGACAGTTGGTGGTTTATCCTTAATCCAATTGATTAAAATGCATTTTCTAGCCAGAAGCAATAATTTGTCACAAAGTCTGAAGTGTGATTGTGCCAGAGTGACTGATTTTGAGGGGAGGCCAAGAAGGAACAGACCTGGGTCACAGCTGATCTTTACATGAAACACATCACTCAGCTCCGTAGGGATTGCACTCCAGAATCGTTTAATTAATTTGCATTGCCAAAAATAATGATAATATGTTCCAACTTCCCTTCCACATTTATTGCATAAGGGAGAGTTGGCGATCCATCTTATTCAGTATACTACATCGTCTACATATAACACCCTTCAGTGTTATATGTAGACGATGTAGTATTTTATACTGTGTCTCTCTGAGCGTATTACATATAAAGGTTGAATTAACCACACCAATGGCTTCTTGCCAGTCATCCTCAATGTATTCTGTGTGAAGGTCTCCCTCCCATTTCCGCGCAATGTCCCTGGCACCACCTGGGGTGAGAGAGCAGAGCACCGCATAGAAAGCAGAGATAAAATGCCTAGGATTTTTCCGGTCAACAAGGAATTTTCAATCTCATTGCATGTGGCCAAGCCAGACTGGGATAGTCTCATAGAACTGTTGAAATGGCGAATTTGGAGAAAACCAAAAAAGTGTTCTTTAGGAATATAAAATTTTGACTGTAATTGTTGAAATGTCATGAGTAGATTCTCTGCAAAAAGATCTCCGATCACTCTCACACCTCTGCCATACCACAGGTCAAAAATGTTGGGCTCAAGCCCTGGGGTAAAATCCTGGTTTCTTGTAAGGGGAGTCAGGAGTGATGAGCAGGCCCCACCTCCTGCATGGTTCCAAATGCAGACTTTGTTATAAATAATTGGATTATGTTTAATATCTCTCGATAGTCTCTTCTTATCGCCAGTTATGAGTCTCCACAAGGAAGCAGGCTGAGAAGCCCACGAATCCAGGCAGGGATCTGAGTTGAGATGAGCATGTAGCCATTCCCAGAGATAACGAGCATGGCAAGCCCAATTGTAATAGTAGATGTTTGGCAAAGCCAAGCCACCTCTGTCCACAGGAAGTTGTAAAGTTCTGATTTTCTGGCGTGGTCTCTTTCCATGCCAAATAAACCTGGAAAATGCCCTCTCTATATCTGTAGTAACTTTTTTGGAGAGCCACAGGGGTAACATTTGGAGGGGATATAAAAGTCGTGGAAAAATGTTCATTTTAATCAAACTTATACGCCCCATAAATGATAAGGGAAGGTCATGCCACCTTTCTAAGTCCCTTCTTATTTTGCTAAGTGTTGGAGATAAGTTAAGCTTCCATAAATCTGACAGGTTAGGGGACACATTAATTCCAAGGTAAGTGAAGCCTTGTTGGGAGCATCTCAGGGAACAGCTAGAGGGTAGGTCCTGAACAGTAGCAATACCTAGAGGCATCGCTTCCGATTTATCAAAATTGATTTTATAACCTGAGAAGGAACCAAACTCATAGATAGTAGACAAGATAGCTGGTATTGAGATATCGGGTTTTGTTACAAATAACACAATATCATCGGCGTATAATGCTATTTTATGGACTTTGCCGCCAATCATTACACCATGTATATTTTGCTGTGATCTAATAACCACTGCTAGGGGCTCCAGCGCAAGGGCAAATAGAAGCGGGGATAGAGGGCAACCCTGTCGAGTTCCCCTATGTATTGCAAAAGGTGGAGATTGAACACCATTAGTCAGAACACAGGCTGAAGGGGAACTGTAAAGGATCTTGATCCATTTTAAAAACTCACCTGCTACCCCGAATTTCTCCAGAACATTAAATAAGTACGTCCACTCAATCCTATCAAATGCCTTTTCAGCATCTAGAGATACTGCAAAGGCTCTACAATGAGTTTGGCTTGAGTACTGAATTATGTTAAGTAACCTTCTCATGTTTGTGAAAGAGAAACAATTCTGTATGAACCCAGCCTGATCTGGGTTTATTAAAAAAGTCAAAAACTTCTCCAGTCTCGTTGCGAGTAATTTAGAGAGCAGTTTACAATCAACCCCGTTAAGGCTAATAGGTCTAAATGAGCCACAGATGTCTGACCGATCTGTTCTGATTTGCTGCCATTTGTACAGGACTCAGGACAGTACCAAAAATATACTTTGTTTGAGGTATCGTTCAGTTTTGCTGGAGCCTCATCCACTCTTCTAAGATAAATTTCTGCCAAGTGAGACAAGTAAATGATCTCATCTAATCTTATCTTTTCTTATCTCATCTTAACTTTACTAAAGTAACAGTAGACATACAGTTGTGGTCAAAAGTTTACATACACTTGTATAAAACATAATGTCATGGCTGTCTTGAGTTCCCAATAAGTTCTACAACTCTTATTTTTCTGTGATAGAGTGATCAGAACACATACTTGTTTGTCACAAAAAACAGTCATAAAGTTTGGTTCTTCTGACTGGGTCAAAAATATACATACAGCAATATACATACAGTATTTGGTTACATGTCCCTAGGCCATTTTCACGGCAACTAGGCGCTTTTGGTAGCCATCCACAAGCTCCTGGCAAGCTTCAGGTCGAATGTTTGACCACTCTTTTTGACAGAATTGGTGCAGTTCAGCTAAATGTGATGGTTTTCTTGCATGAACCTGTTTCTTTAGCACTGTCCGCATGTTCTCAATGGGGTTTAAGTCAGGACTTTGGGAAGGCCATTCTAAAACCTTAATTCTAGCCTGGTTTAGCCATTCCTTTACCACTTTTGATGTGTGTTTTGGGTCATTGTCCTGTTGGAACACCCAACTGCGCCCAAGACCCAACCTTCAGGCTGATGGTCTTAAGTTTTCCTGCAGAATTTGGAGGTCATCCTCCTTTTTCATTATCCCATTTACTTTCTGCAAAAAACCTGTTCCACTGGTAGCAAAACAGCCCCAGAGCATAATACTACCACCACCATGCTTGACAGTAGGCATGGTGTTCCTGGGATTAAAGGCCTCATGTTTTCTCCTTCAAACATATTGCTGGGTGTTGTGGCCAAACAGCTCAATTTTTGTTTTGTCTGACCGTACAACTTTCCTCCAGAAGGTTTTATCTTCGTCCATGTGATCAGCAGCAAACTTCAGCCAAGTCTTAAGGTGCCTTTTCTGGAGCAAGGGCTTCTTTCTTGCACGGCAGCCTCTCAGTCCATGGCGATGTAAAACACGCTTGACTGTGGAGACTGACACCTGTGTTCCATCAGCTTCCAAATCCTTGCAGACCTGCTTTTTGGTGATTCTTGTTTGACTCTTGACCATCCTGACCAATCTCCTCTCTGCAGCGTGTGATAGCTTGCGTTTTCTTCCTGATCATGGCAGTGACACAACTGTTCAATGCACTTTATACTAGCAAATAATTGTCTGCACAGTTGCTCTTGGAACATGTAGCTGCTTTGAAATGGCTCCAAGTGACTTCCCTTACTTGTTCAAGTCAATAATTAGTTTTTTCAGATCCACACTGAGTTCCTTTGACTTTCCCATTGTAGCTTTTGAGGCTGAGTCTAATCACAGGGTCAAATGAGCCCTATTTAAATGGGCTCATGGGAAGTGAACAACTGTAGTCAATCAGAATCACTTACAAGAAGTGAAGAGACCATGACATTAAGCTAATTTGATTGACACAACTCTCTACATCACCAAAATTGACAATTTATGTTGCTGTATGTATATTTTTGACCCAGCAGATTTGGTGATATTTTCAGCAGACCCATAATAAATTTATAAAAGAACCAAACTTTATGACTGTTTTTTGTGACAAGTATGTGTTCCGATCACTCTATCACAGAAAAATAAGAGTTGTAGAACTTATTGGGAACTCAAGACAGCCATGACATTATGTTTTATACAAGTGTATGTAAACTTTTGACAATGACTGTACTTCATAATAATGTAACTCATGTAAAAGTAAATAGCTCAGTGCAGTGGAACTACTCCTAGAAGTATGGTTTTGTTTCCAAAAAAGATACTTCAGTAAATGTAACTAGTCACTCTCCTCCTTTGCCTTTGTGTAGTTCATGTGTATTGAAATGCAAGGTGCAGCGTTCAGTAACACAAAGACAAGTATGTTACTTTGGAATAGAAGTGGGAACTTGATGATTATCATTTCAAACTATACATTTTCTATCTTAAGAGGTTTGATTTATCATTGTTCAAGCTAATGATGTAAAAATGCAGATATTGTCAAGATTGTTAGTTTTTTTATTTTCTCTAATATTTGTTCAATGTTCATTGAATACCAACAAAAACTCTGATTAAATAAAGTTACTGTGTAGTTTAGTGATGCAAATCACACTTTGTTATGTGACTGGAGTCCTAAAGAAGTGTGTAAACACTGCAGTACCATGCAGTCACTGCCGGATAGTTACCTAAAAGAAGAGGTTATAAATAGTTCTTTATTTATATTCTTTATACGCTAAGTCCATATTGCCCACTCCTGCTCTGTAGCATCATGTCTACTTTCATTTTTTAGGACAGTGTGGTTTAAAGCAATAACACAGACTGCTCTCTCAAACTGCCAGGATATGTGTAACTGCAGGAATTTTGATGAGAATGTTCTGATTTCAAGAAACATTTTAAACCAGCAAGTCACCTGCAGCGATCTCATCTGTACCAAAAAGTATCACATCCTTAACTGAAAGTTTTAGTGCAAATTTTACACCTTCATTTCTCCATCAAGTGTATAAAGCCTGGAAAGGCCTGTTTTCTCTGCTTTAAATTTAGCTGTGTGGTGGATCTTATTTGAGCTCTGTAGTCCAACTTTATATTTAAAGTTCATATTAGAATGATCAGCTGAAACTTCCACACCAGCTGGTAGCCTCTTGGTTCAGACTGTGGTTACAAAGCCCAATGTAGAGAACAGATATGATTGGTCAGTTTTATTATCATTCTTGACAAAATCTCCTGAAGCGTTTACATTACAGGGCCTGCTGTAAAACTCCACAAGGTATGCCAATCTCTGAGCTAATAGAGATTGAAAAAGAGCCTAAAGACAGGCTCTACTGTTTTTAGGTTCTTTTTCTGCCTATAAACAGAGCAGAATAAGTTTTGGCTGGATGAAAATTTGCTGCGTTGCTGACATAACTGAGTTAAGAGTTATGTTGTTTTTTTAATATGTATACAAGTGATTAGTAACTATAATATTTCTTGTTGTCTTCCAATTAGGTGTGAGTCTGAAGAGAGATCTGGTGAACTGTCTGCTGGCCACAGCCTGTCAGCAGGGTCATCTGGATGTGGTGCGTCTGCTGGTCCACAGCTACAATGCAGATGTGAAGGACTTTGCTATCCACAGCGATGAGTTCGCTGTGCTCTGTGGACTGCCACTGTATGCAGCTGCACAAGCCAGTAAGAAGACAGAACTGCTTCCTGCTTTGTTTTGTGTGTAATTATATCACAGTTCTAAAAGGATCCTATTGCTTCAGCTATGGCATTAAAACACCAACAGATGATGCTCATTTTTCCGGCTGTCACTAGTTGTGCTTTATCTGAATGATGTCTGAAAATAGTATGGAAGAAAAACAGTTTTCTTCCTGGAGAGATAATAATAATGATAATAATACAGCAAACTTTTTAGGACACTAAAAGATGCTTAACAAGGAAAGGAAAACACAGACAATATGAACAGCTTCAAATTGAGATTGTTATTGAACAGGTTGAAAATCTTGGATTTGAATAGTCATTTCAGAGATAGTTTGATATTTTAACATTAGCTTAGAGTAAACTTAATATTCCTTTTAGCTTTAAATCCCTTTAATGTTTACCCTTAGCTCACTTTTCAAAAAGTTTAGTTTACCAGACATGCATTGTATGAGAAAAAACAGTGGTAACAACTTAGTCACTACAGACTTTAGCACAGTTTACAGCAGCTTCATAGCCTGAGGAACCTTCAGAACCACACAGAGGCATAAGGTATGTCTGTACAAATATGTCAAAACAGTTAGGAAAAAAGATTTCCTGAAGTTTTCCCTGAAAAGTTTAGCTCTGGCTTTTCTTGTAGAATGTTTTTAATTTAATGTTTTGTGTTTTAGGTAATGAGGAAATCGCTCACTTCCTGCTAGAAAATGGTGCTGAATTTTCATCCTACACCCTGATGGACTATCCAGATTTCAGCAAACGTCTCCTGAAACAGAGACTTGACAAAACGTCTGGTGCAAATGGAGTGGAGGTCTGAGTCTTAACTCGTACATACGAGGTCTTCACAGGATAGACCTGTCTGTAATAAAAATAAATAATGTCAGTTCAAATGTATAATCTAGGTTTTTAGATAATCACACCTTCTTTCCCATAAGGAGTGTTTCAGAATGAAGGAACGGCTAATAAATGAAGGGTGCCCATGTAAAGAGTAGATTCACCTAACATCATTTTAATGCATGTTTAGATTATGGGTTAGCATTATTCAAGTATTTTTGAAAAGACTTCTGAAAATCATCACAGTTTTATTTATTGACCCAAAGTTTCCATTATAAACCCGCAAATTCCAATTAAATTAAAAAATACTTCATTTATCCCAAAGGGAAATTAAATTTTGTCGCAACTCATCTCATCCAAGTATCTTCAAAGAGTTGTTGTGGATGGTAATGCTGTGGGCAGAGAGGATCACCTGTAGCAGTCAGTCTTGTAAGTGAATCTGAAGAGCCTCTGACTGAAGACTGTTGCTGTAGAACAGTCTTATGTCTGTCGTGACATGCTAAAAGTTCAGTATCCAGGCAGCAGAGACTCTGTTCCACAGTAACTAGAGTTCAGATCAGACCTAAAAATCCCAACCGGGCCTGAGCCCATTGAAACTGTCCAGCCCGATTCAGCACGACTCATTGATTGTAATTGGAGGCTTGAGCCTAAAGTAACCCTGATATCAGAGAGAAAAGCAGCATGTTTGCTGCAGTCCATGAAGCCAATGCAGGTGTTGTTGTCAACTACCAGTTTACTTCTAGACCTTTGACTTTACAATATGCAGGGTTAGAAGTGCATTTTTTTGTGTTATGAGCTTTTGTTTAACACTTTCCAGCTCCATTATGGCGCTTGCAGCAGAAGGTATCATGTGGAAATCATTTGGGATGTGTGATTAGTTGCCCCAGTTGTAAAAACATATCTTGTTGCCATAGTTACACATCATGCCAACTGTTTAAAAGTGGCATGCAACCCTTCATCCAAAAACAATAAAATGAAGTTATGAACCAAAGACTATAAAAAAACGATCAGAACTAACCCAAAAGAGCTGCACCAACATTCTGACACCATGAGGGGCAGCATGTTGGTGCACCAAGATCAGATCCTAGAATCTGATGTTAGCTTTAATGTTAGCAGGACATTTATTATGGCAAGCAGTTCTAAGATGTCTTATCATCGGCCATATCTCTGAAATCATTCTCTGTGGGGTGTGTCTGTCTGTTGGTATCTGCAGAGTGTCCGTGTGTACTGGAGCGGCTTGCAGTTACCATATTTGGATCTGGACTGGTTCATGGACGTCTGCTCCCAAATCACCCACCTGGATCTGTCCTCCAACAGCCTGGGTGTTCTGCCCTCTGTGGTCCCCTGGGGCCTCATTAATCTCAGAACTCTGGATCTGTCTAACAACGCTCTTAAAGAGCTGCCGTTTGCTCAGAACTCCCAGGATGTCATCTGCTCCAGGTATGAGACCAGATATGTCAAGACAGACAGAAATGTGTAGTTTCCTTTGTCTTTCTGTTATTTAGTTAATTAGTAGATCAGACATCAAGTTGTTTTATTTGAGCAAATAAGAGCATTTCTCACCAGATTGTTAATATTTGATTTTGTCGTAACACAAAGATTAGAAGTAATTTTTCTATAGAACTGAACGTATCAAAACAGTTTTTAAATTGAACAGAATAAATATTCCATATCAATATCTCAAACTTAATTTTTCTGTGGTTCAGGTTGCAGATGGTGAATATTTCTCAGAACCAGCTGAAGAGTTTACCAACTGGACTTCTCCATCTGGTCCACCTGCAGAAACTCTGTGCTGCTGATAACCAGCTCAGCACACTGTTTAACATCCCTGACAGTATGTTCCATATCTGATTATGTGGCACACTTTAATGCCTCAATGCATATTATGAATGTTGCCATGTCTAAAACTGCAGTAGGTAACTTTTATAATCAATAAGTTTTTTTTTACATGTTTATTCTCACTATCACTATGTGGTGATGGCATTAAAGGAGACAAATAATCTTTGGAAAAACAAGTTCTTCTGTCTCCTTACATATTTAATATAGATAAAAACTACTATTTTCACTGGCATATTATTTTACGTACAACATGTTAAGGAAATAAATAAGTCTTTCGTGAGTCAATCAAGAATTACCGCAATCAAAATGCATTACAGAACTACAGAAATCTCAACCCAAACTCGCCAATCATAACACCATTCAGTCAAGTATCATTCAGCTACATGTCAGCAATACATTACAATTTATAAATAATGTTATTCTTTAATTTAGTTTAAATGGTTTTCTTTCCCTATTTGATTAAATCTTGTTTTGCTCTTCAAGCTGTGAACTGGATCGGTCTGCGTAAGCTGGAGGGACTGGATGTGTCTGGTAACTGTCTAACCAGCCTGCTCACTTCAGTCATGCACTGTTTAAAGTCCCTGCGCTGCCTTGATGTGAGCAGAAACAAACTGAATGCTTTCCCTGACCCCTGGGCCTGCCCACTGGTGAGAAGTTATGCTGCTTAAGAACAACTATCTGATTCATTCTATTAAGATTTTGGATAAGCATTAAATATTAGTGGTTGTGATTTTTTTGTGATCTATTATCATGACTAAAAGAAAAATGTCAAAGAGTCTGACTCTTGGAGCAGCTATTTTTATCCATGTTGCTGAAGGTCTAGTGCTTAAACGTTCAGTTAACCAGATGATATATACAGTCGTGGTCAAAAGTTTACATACACTTGTAAAAAACATAATGTCATGGCTGTCTTGAGTTCCCAATAAGTTCTACAACTCTTATTTTTCTGTGATAGAGTGATCAGAACACATACTTGTTGTCACAAAAAACAGTCATAAAGTTTGGTTCTTTCATAAATTTATTATGGGTCTGCTGAAAATATCACCAAATCTGCTGGGTCAAAAATATACATACAGCAACATAAATTGTCAATTTTGGTGATGTAGAGAGTTGTGTCAATCAAATTAGCTTAATGTCATGGTCTCTTCACTTCTTGTAAGTGATTCTGATTGACTACAGTTGTTCACTTCCCATGAGCCCATTTAAATAGGGCTCATTTGACCCTGTAATTAGACTCAGCCTCAAAAGCTACAATGGGAAAGTCAAAGGAACTCAGTGTGGATCTGAAAAAGCTAATTATTGACTTGAACAAGTAAGGGAAGTCACTTGGAGCCATTTCAAAGCAGCTACATGTTCCAAGAGCAACTGTGCAGACAATTATTTGCTAGTATAAAGTGCATTGAACAGTTGTGTCACTGCCATGATCAGGAAGAAAACGCAAGCTATCACACGCTGCAGAGAGGAGATTGGTCAGGATGGTCAAGAGTCAAACAAGAATCACCAAAAAGCAGGTCTGCAAGGATTTGGAAGCTGATGGAACACAGGTGTCAGTCTCCACAGTCAAGCGTGTTTTTACATCGCCATGGACTGAGAGGCTGCCGTGCAAGAAAGAAGCCCTTGCTCCAGAAAAGGCACCTTAAGACTTGGCTGAAGTTTGCTGCTGATCACATGGACGAAGATAAAACCTTCTGGAGGAAAGTTGTACGGTCAGACAAAACAAAAATTGAGCTGTTTGGCCACAACACCCAGCAATATGTTTGAAGGAGAAAACATGAGGCCTTTAATCCCAGGAACACCATGCCTACTGTCAAGCATGGTGGTGGTAGTATTATGCTCTGGGGCTGTTTTGCTATCAGTGGAACAGGTTTTTTGCAGAAAGTAAATGGGATAATGAAAAAGAAGGATGACCTCCAATTTCTGCAGGAAAACTTAAGACCATCAGCCTGAAGGTTGGGTCTTGGGCGCAGTTGGGTGTTCCAACAGGACAATGACCCAAAACACACATCAAAAGTGGTAAAGGAATGGCTAAACCAGGCTAGAATTAAGGTTTTAGAATGGCCTTCCCAAAGTCCTGACTTAAACCCCATTGAGAACATGTGGACAGTGCTAAAGAAACAGGTTCATGCAAGAAAACCATCACATTTAGCTGAACTGCACCAATTCTGTCAAAAAAGAGTGGTCAAACATTCGACCTGAAGCTTGCCAGGAGCTTGTGGATGGCTACCAAAAGCGCCTAGTTGCCGTGAAAATGGCCTAGGAACATGTAACCAAATACTGTATGTATATTGCTGTATGTATATTTTTTGACCCAGTCAGAAGAACCAAACTTTATGACTGTTTTTGTGACAAACAAGTATGTGTTCTGATCACTCTATCACAGAAAAATAAGAGTTGTAGAACTTATTGGGAACTCAAGACAGCCATGACATTATGTTTTATACAAGTGTATGTAAACTTTTGACCACAACTGTAATTCCATTTTAGGAGACTGAATGTTAACATTATTATTATTATTACATTTTATAATTAGGCATGCCAATATTGTGTAGGGCTGCAACTAATGATTATTTTAGTAATCAGTTATTCTATCTATTAGTCTGACGATAAGTCGAATTTTAAAAATTGCATTCTGCAAATTTTCATTTCAACACTTGCGCCTATACAGTATTAGAAATACATAAGAACATGTGAATAAATTCCTTTTTTTAAAATACACATTTTATAGACTAAAATGCAATGACAGCATTGTTTTAGTGAATGCAAGATCATTTGTAGCAATGTGTGGTTCTGTGGTTCTTCTAACATTAACAGCAAAAAGTGCTGAATATGTGTTTTTTTTTACTACAGAATTTGAACCAAGTGAAGATGAAACTACCTGACAAGTTTTAGGCAGTAAAATATTTTTTTTTTAGTTTTATTGCCTTTAATGGCTTTTATTTGATAGTGAATTGACAAGAAAGTGGGTAACGAGAGAAAGAGAAAGACATGCAGCAAAGGTCACCAGGCCTTGAATCAAACCTGTAACAGTCGTCTTGAGGACTAAGGCGTCCATATGTGGGTTGCAGAATGTGCCAAGTTTTTATTCAATTAAAATTAATTATCAAAAACATTGGTAAAATCAAAATCAACTTATAATTGTAAGTTTTATGGATTGAACCAATTCATTTGACTTTGGTTTCTATCGCTCACACTGTAATCAAAGTACAGGCACAGACAGAAAAACTACAATACACAGTTCTTCTGTTATAGTAATAGTAACAGCCTGTCCACTTATCTGACTCTTCCATGTAGAATCAATGCAAAGCTTCTTCTAATCAGATTGAGAATCTTCCAAACATCATATCCATCTTCTGGAGGACTGAGCTGCAGGAGGTGGACTTCTCTGACAACTGCCTCAAAGAGCTTCCTTCCTACATCTTTGAACTGGAGGTATGGACCATCATGTGGATTGTTACTGGACATTTCTGTGGGTTTAAGATTAATTACAAATCTAAAGTAAATTTTCTATGACAAATATGACTGTGTATATTCTCAGTCACCCGAGTCATGACTACTGCAACCTGAACCACCAGGTGGGTCTATCTACCCACATTAAAATTAGCCATTCTTATGAGCCAGTTCTATTAATCCAATATTAATCCTTTTAGGATATGAAATGTTGTAAATCACATTTTCCAAGTGACTTCAAAGAGTTGTTGTAGATGCTGATGAGAGTGGACCGGGAGGCTCTCACATAGCAGTCTGTATCACAGCGGCACTGGAGAATGTTCTGACAGAAAGTCTTCAGTTGCTATGTGACAGTCTGATGAAGAGTTTCTTACAGGTTCTCTGTTCTTCATAAATTGTATTTCCCTGATTTATGCTGAATGTCTGTATCTTCATGAGAGAAACTGATCCTCATGTGACCTGAAGCACATGCTGATTGTGGTGCAGTTTGTTCCTGTTTATTGTTGAAAAATTAGGAACTAGTTAATTCCTTTATTTTATTTAAATATCACTGAATTGTGACCAATTTTCTTGATACTTGTTTTGATATCAGATGAGGCTGTATGGGCTAGTATTCTGACCTATTTCTTACTGTCTGCACATTTATATTCAGATCTACATTCACCTAGAAATGATTTAAAAATGACTCATAAATCGGCTGTAACCAATAATTTTATAGCTTGTTATGGGTCATGGAACGGTCAGATGGCGGGGTAACCGTGGAGGTGCAGGGAGGAAGGGGGCTTATCCTGTCAGACTGCTTCCTTTCTTTTATCAACCTTACTTTACACATTATTCTTTATTCAACAAAAAGGAATGAAAAATAAAAAAATAAAACAACAAATTAACTCTTTTGAGTCTGATGTTTTGGGTTACAACTGACCTTACAACCAGATGGGTGGATGTCTAACATTGAGTTTGTTGCTTCATTTACCTTAAATACACTACAGAACGAGGTGGTTTCAGTTTGTTTGCATTCAGAAACTTCATGTGCAGCAGGAAGTCTGTCAGCATCAATGTCCTAATGCAGGGGTGCCCACAGTGGGTCCTGGAAGGGTGGCAACCTGCATGTTTTTGTTCTCTTCCTGGTGGTAGTCACAACCTTTCCAGCATGTCAATGTTCTTCTTAAGCCTCTAATGAGCCAACATTGGATCCAGATGCATTAAACCAGGCAGAGAACTAAAACATGCAAGCCTCCGGCCTTCCAGGATCCACTGTCCTAATGTCTCCTGCCTCCATCTGCTCTTCCCTTCAGGCCATCGTCTCATTAAAGCTGTGTGGGAATCTGATTGAAACGCTCCCTTCTGCTAATAAATGGAAGTGCTCGAAGCTCAAGACTCTGGATCTGTCCAGGAACCAGCTTGGCAGGTCGGTCCACATGCTCACCTGGAAACACTTCCTGGTTCACAAGCAGGCGGCTAAAATTAGTCTGGCGGGAATAACTGTGTAGCTGATGTGAAACCAAAACGCAATGCCTCTGTGGTTTTGTTTTTCTCCATCTGGATAGTAAAGCTGTACAAAATTTTATATTGCAATGAGTTTAGTTATAATAATGACGCTTTTAAAAAAAACATTTTCTTAAGCCCTCCTTTTAGTACATACACAAGCCCAATCCAGCTGCTTGATATTCTGTGCAGCTTCATTCATCAAATGAATTCAGTGACTGACTACATAAAGTGAAACTTTACATACATTATTTCCAAAGTGTTTCCAAGCCTTTATTTCTTTTAGTTCTTCTTGCAGCTCTTTGTTACACCATATTTAACATTAGAATGCTTCATCAGACCAATAAAAACACTTTTGTGTTGCAATTTATTCCACAGAAGTCTGAACATGGCACACATTTAATGTAGCTTGAAGCTTTATTATGAGGCCAGTATGCCACCATGAAGATAAACCATCACAGTCTAGCGGGTCATTATAACACCTCAAAACAGACAAGTTCCACTTTTATATGGAACAAGAGTGATCACTTCTTCTTTGCACAGTAACTTTTTCCATTCCATGGAGTTCTTGGTTAACTCAGTGACGGCAGTGATTGTTCTAAAGGTTCTGTGTGGTTTTGTTTGGAGGCAATTTTGCTCATCTAGGTGAGCTTGTGATTTTATATTTTATGTTCCATTTATCCAGGCTTCATTCTTACTGTACTATCATCAAAAGATATGAGGGCCTTATAAATAAAATCTACTATAACATTGACATAACATAATAATTAACATGCTAAATGTCTGAGATGAAGCTCAAAATCTTTATTTAAAAAACAATATATTATCCATTATGAAATGTTACATGGCATGTAGAATAACTGTTAATTCCAGTTCTTTGTAAAATAAAGGTGATTGAATACTAAAAAATTTCCACTGGGGGAAAAAATACAATTTAATTCAAAAATATTTTATTTATCTGAAAGGAAATTAAATGTTGTAAATCTTATGAGACAAATATCAGAGCGGTTTTGATGGTGAAACTGTTGTTAGGATGTCTAGCAACTAATCTGAAGAGACCTCTCACTGAAGGTGTTGCTGTACCTTAGTCTCATGACCTTCATGCTTTGCTAACAGGTCAACATCAGGGAGCATATGATATTCCACAGTATCATATCCTGGGTGATACCATCAGTTGTTGGCGGCTTTTCTAGTTCATTTGTTTTGCTTTTGCTCTTCCTTGTTAGAGAGCGTTAGTCTGGATATGATTCTTTCCTATTACAGTAGATGGAGGAAATGACTTAAGCTTCCTCCTCTTTGCTCTGTGGTTTTGCTCTGGATCCAGGAAGTCTTGTTTTCACTCCTCTGGAGTTTTGAGTCATAGTTCAGATATTATCTCAGCTTTTGAGATGCTAATGAGCTGCTACTAGTTGTAAAAATAGAAACTTGTTGCCACAGTTATATGATTGTATAACTGTGTATGCCCTGGTGGAGGCTCTGCTGATGGGCAAGGTGTCTCCTTTCACCCCCTCAGAATGCAGTATCTCCACCTTCAGCCAGAAGCTGGAAAAACCCAATGCAGGCAAAATAATTTGAGGAAAATGCAGAGAACTCATAACATGTGCTTACTGTAAACTCAGCATGCACACAGACTCAAAGCTGGAACATTTCTCCATGCGTCCATCACAGAAGGAGTCAGTCGTATTCCATGTGTGGGATATTGGTGGCCCGGCCAGCATGACCACAGTCAACCAATTTTTCTTCAATGATAAGTCCCTTTAAGTGGTTGTCTGCTGATGTTGAAGTGTACTTCTGACTTTATTGCAAATTCTGTCTTTTAGAACTGAAGAGGGCCCCAAGTCCAGGAGGCTAGCTTTCCTGACCACATGGAACAGAAGAGATCCAGACCCAGGTAATGATCGCTCAGTCGGTTTGTCAGTTTCATAAGACTGCAAATATCTTAAGGTCACTGTGTGTTACAAACAGTGCTGGTCTTTGAGAATGATTTTAAGCATTTTATTCTGGGTTTAATCTATGTAATCTTGTCTGGATTTAGTCTTAAATTTCTGCTTAGTTACTAAAATTGCAGAACTAGAGAAAGACTTTCTTGGCAGCAACATTTCACTGCAAAACTGCCTCGAAAAAGCTTTGAAAATGAAATAGACGCACAAAATAAGTTTAGTGTGCATTTTGTTTGTCCAAACAAAAGGTGCCAAAATATCCCCCAGATGTGTCCTTTCAATTTTTATATACATTTTTATTTAGTTTATCAAAATGTGCCTCTCAAATTATAATTTGATCTACATGTGTGAGCTATTTATGTATGAGCTATTTTTCTTTATTTAGGAAAACAACCTGAAAGGAGATGTTATTAAAATTCAAGGTCGAATTTGTTTATTGTAAAGTTATTCAATCTTGTCTTCAGGCATCTGTGATCACACACCTGCTATGGTCCATTTTTTGTGTCTGTAAAGATCATTTACTCAAAAGCTTTTGAATGCCACTCTGTGCTGTAAACACTTACAGTCTGATTATAAAATGTTTCACTCCAACATATTTATCCATTCATATGTAGCAGAGATGTGTATTGTCCAGTGTGTCTGAGCTGTGAGCTTTGACTCTTTGTGTTCTCTGTTCCACAGTGTGTCCCATTGAGTTCCCCAGTGTTCTGCGAGATTCCCTGGAAGTGTTGATCCTGAATGATAACCAACTGGAGTGTGTTCCCCAGTCACTGTGTGCTCTACGCAACCTTACTGAGCTGTATCTCTCTAAGTGAGTCTCTCTGTGTGTCTTGTTGATCTGTCATGGTGAAAGTCATATTTAGGATTAAAAACAAATGCAGTAATTTCCTTTAGTGAGGGATCAGTATTATGTATTTTCCAGGCACATATTGAAATCCTATAGCACAATCAAGTAACTATGTTACCTTCAGTTTTAAAAAGGCTATATATATATATCAAATATGACTGAGAATGTGATTTCACATCATAGCTGTATCTGATGCCTTAAAATAGGATTCCAGCTCTTCAATAAACTCCTCTCCTTTCCATCACTCTGCCTTCAGCACGTCATCACAACACTGGTTTATAGTTATGTTGTTTAGAACTGCTGTTATGAGCATTATAGCAGAAGCACAGGTCCACCAGGTGCTTGCTAATTGTTGCTGCTGCTAGTCTGAAGGAGCTGAGTGGGGGAGAGGTGCTCTGTGAGGCAGAATCTCACTTTGGAAACTGCAGCTGCAAGGTAGAGCTTTGCGTCAATAGGCATCGCTTCGTATGAACATGCAGGCACCTATGAATGGTTGCCAGAGTCAAAGATTCCTCAAATTTGCTTGGAAGAATCAACGTAACACACCAGGTATGTTTTTTTGTGAGATAATAACATTATAACATAGATAAGCCTAAAAAAATTGATTGTGCGTAATACCCACCCTTTAACTAAGATTAGTCTTATTCAATATATTCTTCTGAAAAGAAGACACACGTCTAGGTATCACAGCTTGGACAGCCAGACAGTGTGATAGCTGTGAATTCCCCTTCCTGTGACTTTCTGATTGATGTTATGTTTCCTGCTGATAGTAATCCTGGAATCCGAGAATTACCAGCAGAACTGGGACAACTTTCCAACCTGTGGCAGCTGGACATTGAAAACCTCAACATCAACAATATTCCACAGGCAGTAAAAGATGAAGGTAGTACTTTGCCACAAAACACTCTGATTCTCCTCACAGATAGACCTAACTGATTAGGTTTTTGATTGTCTGACTGTGTGGTTGTGGGACTGAAAAACTATAACTTCCATTTTTAAGGAATGTTTTCTAAAAACAGAATATCTTACTGCCAGCTCAGTCTTGAGTAGTCAGCTGCACATCCTCTTAAATCTCTGGTTCTATTATTTTTCCCAGCTGCTTTTGTTGACAACCCCCTCCTAATGTATGCACAAATAACTCGATTTAGCTCTTGATGTTCATATTGGGTCATGCTTTTAGGTTTTAAAATTTTAGACACAATACACACAGTGGCAATGTGATCCTGTGAACAATACCATAAAGTACTGATGAATCCATGCAAACATGGTAAGCACTTTTGCAACAAATTCAGAAATAAAATATATGTGCTGTGTGATGTATTGGGAAACAGGTGCCAACTCTGTCCTGGCGTTCCTCCGGGCACAACTTCGAAAAGCAGAGCCCTGCAGACTGCTGAAGATGCTGGTGGTCGGTCCACCCAGGCAGGGGAAGTCGGCCCTGGTGGAGGCTCTGCTGACGGGCAAGGCGTCTCCTTTCACCCCCTCAGAATGCAGTATCTCCACCTTCAGCTGGGAGCTGGAAAAACCCAATGCAGGCAAAAATAATGTGAGGGAATTGCAAAGAATTCATAACATGTGCTTACTGTAAACTCAGCATGCACACAGACTCAAAGCTGGAACATTTCTCCATGCGTCCATCACAGAAGGAGTCAGTCGTATTCCATGTATGGGATATTGGTGGCCCGGCCAGCATGACCACAGTCAACCAATGTTTCTTCACTGATAAGTCCCTTTATGTGGTTATCTGGAACCTGGCTCTGGGAGAGGAGGCTGTGGCCAACCTACAGACATGGCTTCTCAACATAGAGGTGACTTTTCTCCTTCCCACTTTTATATTCACACACAGGCAAACACATGTTTTTATTTCTCCCTATATTGTCACTTTTCATTGCCTTTCATTCATTTTTTTATTCAATTACTAAGTGTAACCCTGACCTTTATCCTAACCCTATCCATTACCAGTATATACCTAATCCTAAACCTAACATAAACTCCACTCAACTTTAGTCCTAAACCTGACCCATAACCCTAGAACAGCAATTTTTCCTATGGCACCCAGACTTTGAGCTCTATAAGGGGCAGCCAGTCTCCACAACATTATATTTGTTGCAAAAATGTGCCTTATAATCTAATACAAGGACAGACACATATACACACACACAGAAGTTTGTATTTCTACCCACACTTTGTATTAACTTCTGTTGATTTTAGCAACTGCATTTATGCCTACCCCAAACTCTTACCTTATTCATTAGCATTATACTCATAATCCTAACCTTAACCAAAACTTAAATCACATCATACCTCTAAATCTAACCTTCATCTTAAAAAGGGCTTCCCCTGCATTAGAACTTCACTGTAAAAAAACTTACTGAAAAATACCAGCAGACAGTGTTTTCCACAGCGTTTCTGTGTCTTGACTTTCATCTACATGTATAACAACTTCCAGTGTTTTGTGTCCTCTAGGCACGAGCGCCCAACTCTTCTGTGGTAGTTGTAGGAACCCATTTGGACCTCATTGATACTAAGTTCCGCACAGAGAGGCTGGCAACACTGCGAGCTTATGTTCTTGCACTGTGCCGATCGCCGTCTGGATCGCGGGCCGCGGGTTACCCTGATGTCAACGTTAAACAACTGCAGTAAGACACAGTCTATCTGTAATCACAATTATTAATAGCTGCACAAGTCTAATATTGATGAAATGCTTGTTGCACAACACTGTTGAGTCACATTTCAAAAGGAAAGTCAGATTTTCATTGGTTAATTTCTAAGAAATTTGTATTCATTTTCACTTTAATCAGTTTCATGTTATATCAGTGGCAATGTGACTGTTTGGTCAGTAACAGAGGGATGGCATCAGTTCTGTCCGGTGCCTACAAGTTAAGAAATGTTTCCTGATAAAAGTTGTAGCAGTTTTTGCATGAAGACCTTTTGACACCCAAACACAACCAAGCACACACTGTCTCCCTGTTCATCAGATGTATACATGTGTTGATGTGACCTTTGATTAAATGGACTGACTGAACTTATATAGTGCTTTTCCAGTCATATTGACCACTCAAAGCCCTTTACCCTAGAGCCACATTTACACATTCATACACCGATACGCAGATCGCAAGACTACTACTCTACCGTTCAGCCACAGTCGCCCTCTTGAACTAGACCTTGAATACCTGAGAGTGGGGATAAGGGAATGTGACTAGAAGTCTGAAAGTACTTTGAGAAGTTAGGATGAATATAAACATACTTCTTTATTGACAGATCTCATAAATAAATAGAACTGTTTTTTTGGACACAGAAGTTTCCAAAAACGTCTGTCTTGACTTTCATCTACATGTAAAACAACTTCCAGTGTTTTGTGTCCCCTAGGCACAAAACACTGTGCTTTCCAGGCAATTTTGATCAAATTAAAAG
This sequence comes from Poeciliopsis prolifica, assembly GCF_027474105.1. NCBI lineage: Eukaryota > Metazoa > Chordata > Actinopteri > Cyprinodontiformes > Poeciliidae > Poeciliopsis > Poeciliopsis prolifica. The sequence continues at coordinate 3,311,284 of NW_026562432.1, forward strand.
ATGACTGTAATTTTAAATATGCCATATGTCTGAATGACTATGTTGCTGTCCTTTATCTACATAATAAATATACCTACAGTATAGCATATTTTATGTTGACTTAGCATTATTTCCTAGCTGCCAGAAGCGAGTTTCTCTCTAATCTACCAGAGAAATATGCAATTTGTCAGACACCCAAAGTGTTTCCAAAACATCAATGAAACCTGCTGCACTCATCAGTTTGTGTTTCTCCAGTGAGGTGTCATGTAAGACTCTGGAGGGTTTTGATGGTCTGAAGATGCTGCTCTACCATGTGGCTCTCTCGATGAAGGACAGCAGCAGCAGCAGCTCAGGCTGTGGGAGCAAGCTGCTGGCCAGACTGGTGAGTTCTGCTATGAACTGATCATCTAATATGTGGACTCCCCATTTACTGGGTTTATTCTTCATGATCGCCTCTCCCACACAAACACCTTCTGTGTGTGAGTGGATGTTTTGCTAGGTAATCTGAAAATGAAAGTTATGTTCTCTGATTGGTGCCATTTTCTGCTGCTCATCTGGAGATTTTGCTTTAAACTGTGTCCCATGTTCTTCTGATAATGTTTGCTACATTATGTAAACTTATATGTAAACTTGTGGTTTCAACTGTATTTTGGCTCACCGAATAACCAAAGATCATGTTGCTTATGTGAAATGGAAAAGTGCTGCTTTTTTTTTTTTTTACACGTTTGTATTTCTGTACGCTTTCTGTCAGATTCCCAGGAGCTATTTGATCCTACAGGAGGCAGTGATAGCAGAGAAGAAGAGGAGAGATGCTGAAGGAGAGGTCCAGTACCTGACTGAAGCTCAGTTACTCAGCATCATTGAACAGAACCCAGAGAGTGACATCAGAGATTATGAGGACCTGCAAACTGGTACACAGACTGGAATGGAAAACCATTTCATGTTCTAACACTTTGATGATGTCTTCACTCATAAATGTTTTCAGGAGACCAGAGTATTTATCCCATTTTACAGAGAAAAGACCTGGCTATTACTCTCTGCTTTTCTCTTCTTTGTACCTCATCTAGCCATCAGTTTCCTGATTGAAACTGGAACCTTGCTGCACTTCCCTGACACTAGCCATGGTCTGTGCACTCTGTACTTCCTGTGTCCTGTGTGGCTGTCAGACTGCTTAGAGAGGATTGTACATCTGAACTCTTGTCGTCCTGCCCCCAAGAATGGACTGATCAAAGTGGAAGACCTCAGGGTGAGCCTTCAGTGTCTGCTGTGTTGTTTAATGGTGATCTGAAGCTTCTGCAGACTCCCCTGCTGTGATTTCTGCTGTGCAGAAGCTGCTGGCTGGAACAGGGTTCACCCAGGAGACAGAGGAGCAGTACTTCCAGTTTCTGGCAAAGTTTGAAATAGCTCTGCCTGTTGCCAATGACAGGTAAAAAAGAATTCTGTTCTTATATTTTACATGACAATATAAAGTAGTGATGGGACTTTTATTCCAGAGTTTGTCATTTTTTTCCAACACATTTTAGTCAAAAACAAAACGTAAACAAAATAAGCAACATTTTCAATTCAATTCAATGCAGCCAGAGCAATCAGACTAAAGTTTAGTTACATATAGTTCAGTTTGATGCAGTTATGTTGTATTTTCAGGTTCAGTCAGTCATGTGACGAGTTAAACTCTGTAATCTGCGTATTCCATTTCTCCATCCTGAGCAGCAGAGAGGAACAGCTCAATTTAAACAAGAAGTAAACATCAATTTGATCCATCTGCTTGACTGAACCAAACAATAATAGTAGTTTGAAAGCTGGAGTCAGCATTCAATATTCTTACTGTTACAAACTGAATCATCAAGAAGGAGAGCAACACCTGGTCATGGAGTAAATAAATATACGTTTTCCTGTCCATCTTTATTCTTGTTGTGTCTCCTTCTCTAGATATTTGCTGCCACATCTCCTTCCTCCAAAGCCAGCCATGGACATCCACAGCTTCCACCGGCACACCAACAACACGCTGCAGCGTCTCTTTAAGATGAGCTTCGTTCCCGTTGGCTTCTGGGAGCGCTTCATTGCCAGGATGCTCATCAGCCTCACAGAGATGGACCTTCAGGTGAATGCTCCATTAGAGCCTCAGTAACCACCATGTCATTGTAGGGACTTCTTCATGATTGACATATATTGTGGTGTTCCTACAGTCATTTGATTCAGCCAAAAACAGGAGCCTGAACCGCAGGAGTTCCCTGATCTACAGCTTCGCTGCCAGCCAGCAGAGGAACCGCTGCAGCACCTTCAGGGTCCGACGCAGCCAGACTATCTACTGGAAGGAGGGGCTTCTGGTCACTTTCGATGGAGGTTACCTCAGGTCAGAATGGGGGATGCATGAACGCTGACATTTACTGAAGAATGATGAAGTACAGCTGGGCAGAAAGGCAAAGTTGTTCATCAGAATTCAGAAAGAGATGCTAAGATTTGTCAAAATAATTTTGTAGCGGAAGAGATTCACTATTCTCATTAAACAACAGTTTCCTCAATCCACATAGCGACCTATGACCTCATCCGCAGCCAAAACCTAGAACTTCTTAAAGATTCACGCACCATGACAGCTGATGACTGTAAACATCAGCTGTTTACAGTCAGGTGGAAAACTGACCCTGCAACACCAAATGAAAGCATGTGGATATATGGATATTTAATAATAAATCAACAAAACTGAGATTCAAGTAATAAGACTTTATTCAAACTTAAAAACCGTTTCACACTTAGTGTAAAATAGCATCTTATAGAATACACTACCTGAGTCTCACATTTTTTCCCACTGAAAACAATCGACAAGTGTCTGATGAGAACATTACCCAGCACTGTGAAAGCGGTTTGTCCTGTTAAGAACCATTTAGCCTGCTGTGCTCCTGTCTGTTGGGCTGAAGACAGACTGCGAGAGCTGTCTGCCGTGTTTTCATTGATTTGGTATTTTGTGTAAAACAAATTCTCATTTTCAACAAAAATAACCTGTTCAGGAAACATCAAAACATGAAACAGGATCTCATAATACAGCCATGTACATTTGGAGTCAAATCCCAGATTTTCTCAGTGGGATTCTGTGGACTAACTGGAAAACTGCAAACAGCTCACAACTAAAAGTGATGAGTGGGGAAAATGTTCCTCAGAGAATATCAGAGTCTTACTGCTATTCTCAGTAACACTGACAACAAAATTAGAGTGTCCTAACTTTTTATATTTTAGAATATAAAAAGTTATATTCTATAATTTTATTATAGGACATCCTATATTATTTTGTTTGTTTGAGTAAAGCAGAGTAATATTTCTGCTCAATTTAAACCACTTTCTTGTTCCAGTTGTAAATAACGAGCTTAGTCATCGATATGTTAATATTATTTGTTAGAGAACTAAATATAAAATAAGGAATTCTTATTTTTCTGCATATTCTATTGAACTAATATAAATAAAATTAAAAAAATACACACCAAAAAGTAGCACTTTCAGCTACTTTGCTCGAGCTCATTTATTAAAAATGCATTAATAATGTATTGAATTTGTAAGACTTTGGCTGACGGAGGCCATATGTTCATGTTTGCAGTGTGGAGTCATCAGATGTTAACTGGAAAAAGATGAAGAGTGGAGGCATAAAGATCCTCTGTCAGTCAGACATCAGAGACTTCTCTGCCATGGCCTTCATCACTGACCATGTCAACTCTCTGATGGAACAGTGGTTTCCTGGTCAGCGCTCCTTTCCTCCCATATTTGTAGTTGAAGAGGAGGACAACTTTTGTCCTCCTTAGGTTGCTGTCTTGCTCTCTTCTAACAATTTACACAGATTAGTACTACTTGCACATGTGATGTTTCATAATGAAACACTTCAAGCTCTCAAATTGAATGCTTCTCACACTGAACCTTTCTGCTTCTGTCTGAGAGCCATGACAGAAATGTCCAGTGATTGGCTCACTCTGTGGTCTCTCCTCTATGTTGATCTTCACTGAACTGTAATGTTGATCCCAGCCTGTGTGAACTCCAGCCAGTGCTGCAGGTGTGCAGATGCCACTGACTAGTAGGATTCACATAAACCTTGTGTGAATAACTGCCTGGCAGGAATCCATTACATGCAAGACCTTGCTCTGTTTTTCTATATTGTCTTAGCTTTTTTGATGCTGATCTGCTGCTTTCAGTAGTAAAAGCCTTACCTTGTTGCCACAGTTAGCATCATAGTGACTCTCCGAATGTAAAAACGTGCGAGCAAACATCCTCTCAGCTGCTCAGCATCCATAACCAAAGGCAATCATTGACCAAACAGGAACCAATCAGAAACAACATAACAGAACTGCTCCAACATGCTGTCATCGGGAGGGGCGCTGCTCCTAGCTTGGTGTTGCTTTTGCATCCATTAAACAAGTAAATCACTTTGTCTTCCTGTCCCTGCTCTAGCGTTGACAGGCACTCAGAGTGATGGTAGTCTCCTCATTGAGCAGTATGTGCCCTGCTCCCTATGTGCCCCGAGGGACCAGCAGCAGGAGCAGGCAGAGGACAGCAAAAAAAGACAAGCAGAGGTTAATTACTTCAACATGGAGGACTGTGTGCTGGCGGCTGTGGAACAGGAACACATCGTCTGTCCTCAGCATCCGGAGCAGCCGATCCCTCTGCAGGAGCTGGTCCCAGAACTGTTCATGACCGACTTTCCGGCACGGTAAACTGCTCTCATTAAATAACACCTTATACTGCAGACTTGTGGATTGTTGAGGAAAGTAACTAAAAACAGAATCAGGACTTAAAATTAGTTAAAAATAAAGACTGTAACTTTAAATATGTTTATGGATTTTTAGTGGAATATAGTTTGTTACAATGATAGGTTCTATGATCAATAAAAGTTATAAGGAATAACTTGTATTCCTTTTGTTCTCCTGATGCTTTTTACAGGCTGGTAGTAGATTGACACATATTTGTTCACTTTAAACAGTACAATACTGACTGAGCAATTATGGCCTCATCCATAACATAAACATCATCTCTCACTGTCGCAACCTGAATCATCTCAAAGTTTAGTTGCAACTAAAGGTACCATTAATGTTGGCTTGATGAACATCATGACTCACAGCTTGGACAGGATTTAATGGGAAAAAGGGAAATGCCCGTTAGCGCATGCATCAGTGACTCAAATAACATTATGCACTTTATGCATAATGTTATAATATAGAACTAAACACTGAAAAGAAATTTCCCAAGTGATGTCTACAGCTTCAGCGTGGAGCTTAATAATTGGCATGCTTGTGTGTGTGTGTGTGTGTGTGTGTGTGTGCGTGCGGGGGGTGTGTGTGTGTGTGTGTGTGTGTGTGTGTGTGTGGGGTGTGTGTGTGTGTGTGGTGGTGTGTGTGTGTGTGTGTGTGTGTGTGTGTGCGTGCGTGTGTTAGGCTGTTTCTGGAGAAGGCTCATCTGGAGCTGTGTGAGGAGGAACACAACATCCTCGGTCAGGGTGGCAGTGGGACCATCATCTACAGAGCCAGATACAGAGACCAGCCGGTTGCTGTGAAGCTCTTCCACTTTAAGAGATGTCGACAACTGTCGGCCACCAGTGATACAGGTGCAATAGCTTTCTTTATATGTGATTACTTTGGTTATGAAAGAAACTATCGGTTTGGAGAATAATTTTACATAAAAATGGTAAATTTACATGATTAACCCATAATTGAATGCCACTGGCAGCAATTGTTGCCAGAGATTTTTTCTAACTTCTAGAAGCTCTAAAATAATTGTTTTGACTTTTGGCAGATAATTGAAGTCTTAAAATAAAAAATAATAATGTATCCACTCTAAGCAATATCAATTTCATGTATCGAGTGTGAAAGGTCACATGACCAGACCTCTTTACTTCCTGTAACGTTGGAAGTAGATGTTAGTCACAAACAAGAGGATGTCAGTAAAATACTTTAATAAACAAATATAAATAAAATATTTTGAACATATTTTCTTTTAAGTGTCTTCTACTGATATACAAAGAAAATTGTACTCCTTCATTCATATTTTGATCATAAGAAGAGTGAATGTAAGCATGGCAACAATTGATGTAGGCAGCACGATGCTATGTGTACATAGCTTTGCTGTTTATACTATATGCCTTGCTGTTCCCACACAGCTTAAAACCATCAGATATTTTAGATCTTTCAGACCTGAAGAAACCTCAAAATGATGTAATCTACATCACTGTCATTGAACCCCTCCTATATTTCATCCCTCCAAAGGGCGATCCTATCCACAAAATGTGGCCTATGCACTGAATGACCTCTACAAGATGACCCCACACCTGAATGTAGTTTAGAATAGGGTCAAGGCGTAGTTCTTGGTCTGGTAGAACAGGGAGATTTTCCTCCCAGATGCAGATGTGTTAATACTAACATTTTTAACTGATTTTGCCTCTTTGATGAAATTACCAAATGAGGTCAAAGGTCACTTGGCACATTGAAACAATGAGATCTGCAGCATGTAGCACTGAATCTTTATGTATCTAAAATGTTTCTGAACACTCTTGTAACCATTTTTTGTAATAATAAGTGATGCATGTTGTGATTTTTGTTATGTTTTTTTATATGTATAAATAGGCCAGAGTTGTGTAATACAGACTATGTAGTTTCCCACAGGCAACAGTTGTTGCCGAGTATAAAACCTAAATTTTCACTAATATAACCAGCATAAAATGTAATAATTCATAAATATCATGTGTTCGGGAGGTCCATGGATTAAATACATGCTCTTAGTTTGCAGGACAAAATTGGGATTAAATGGGTTAATGTAAACTTAGCTATAGTGGCCATTGAGCTAGTAGAGCAGCTCCAGGTTTATTCATGTTGATTAATTCACAAATGCTCCAACTTTATATAAAACCCAACATGTTCAGTTATAAATATGATGCCTTATTTTAATTTAATTTTAATGTATTTTCTGTTGACCTTTGAACTCCTTCACATGAATGAGTAGAAATAACAGTCAATACAGAATCCAGTTATATACACAAAGCACCTCAAGTATTTTCCTTTTCAGATTTTTCTGTCCCTGCTATTTTCATCATTCTTAATGTTTAGATTATCCAACAGATTTTAATATCAGAGATTCCGTATCACATTTACAACATCAAACATTTCATTTATGAAAGGGGACATATTATGCAAGGTTTTCAGCTCCTTAAATAAATCTTTTGTGTACTTTGAAGTACACAAAAGATCCTGATGCTGCATAGATATTTTTATACTCATTTTGGGTTATAGTTTTTAGGTTGTTCATTTTCCTCTATTCACTATAAAAATTTTCTTGTTTATAACATCAGCACATTTTCTGTGGAACTACTAAGCAAGGTTATGATTTTAGGGTAATCAGTTTTGTAAATCCGCCATTTTCATTTTTTTTTCACACCAATTTTGTAATCCAAGTTCAGTTATGCCAAAGTTGCAAGTTAACAAGTCAAAATGTTCAGTTCTAACATGGATTAACACACAGGATTCTTTATATCGTCCCCTGGTATCAGAGCCTCAAAGTGTCTGGTTAGATTTGATTTATGCATCCACTCTAGCTTTGACAGGAAGTGATGAGAGTCTCCTCATCACTCTGGGTGATGAGGATTGATGTGCTCTGCTCCCTGTGTGCCCCGAGGGACCAAAATCCATTTGCACGGATCCCTCAAGGACGATTGCTTTAGCAACTTCTGCCATTATCAAAAGAAATTTTCCGAAATACTCTGAATGAGGCCTCAGTAGCCTTAGATTAGGTCAGAGTTCATTCAATTAAATTCAAAAGGTACTTTTTTTTATCCCAAAGAAAAACTAAATGTTGTTATAACTCAAACCGTTCAAGTAGCTGGTGATGATGACGCTGTGAGCAGAAAGGATCTGCAGTAGCAGTCAGTTGAATCTGAAGGTGCCTCTGACTGAAGACTGTTAGCCTGTCATGACAAGTTGTCATACACCACCAGCTTAAATATATTTCTGCGAAGATGTGGGTAAAGGAAGTCTAAGTTAAGTGTAAGTAGTGGAAGTATGGATAAAACATGTTAGCTGCTGCTGCTAACTTTTTATAATATTCCATAGTTTATTAAAACCATGACAGTAATAAGCTCTTGTTCTGCCCTCAGACACCATGGTGAAGCACCTGCAGTTTGTCAATGCGTGTCGCAGCTTCTCTGAGTTCCGTCAGGAGGCCAGCATGTTGCATTCTCTGCAGCATCCCTGCATCGTAGCTCTGGTGGGCATCAGCATTCATCCCCTGTGCTTCGCGCTGCAGCTAGCGCCTCTGGCCAGCCTCAACACAGTGTTGGAGGAGAGGCACAAAGGCAAACACTCCTACAACCGTCTGTCTGCTCATTTCCTCAGAATGCCTCCAATATTTTCTCACTTGAACACTTGGTGTCTCTTGCCCAGGCTCAGAGTACATGCCTCTTGGTCACATGCTAACCTTTAAGGTAGCGTATCAGGTTGCAGCAGGACTGGCCTACCTCCACAGAAAGAACATCATCTTCTGTGACCTGAAGTCAGACAACATCCTGGTGTGGTCCCTGGAGGTGTGTATATGGCTTCCTGCGTCAGCGCCATGTCTGGAGGCTTGCTGTTCATTAAACTGTGCTGCTCCAGGTTCAGGATCCCATCAACGTTAAGCTGTCTGATTATGGAATCTCTCGGCAATCCTTCCATGAGGGGGCACTGGGAGTGGAGGGAACCCCAGGATACCAGGCTCCCGAGGTCCGACCGGGCATTGTGTACGACGAGAAGGTATCAAGCTTCTCTTTTTTACTTCACTCTGCAAATACTGTGATTTTGAGCTTTACAGCTAATAATGAAGTTATGCCAGTGTGCTGGTCTTTTTGTTCTGCAGTGTTTGAATGAACAAATGAATGAAAGTTCAGAATTTCAGTCTCTATAACCGGTAGAAACAAACTGCAATGGAATTCTGTTAAAGATGCTTTATTAAACATGTAATATAGGTGTGGGGGGGGGGGGTCTCTATATGCACCACACACTGTTCAGATTTTTATTTGCTTGAAATTTTTTTTAAAAAATGGAATCAAACATTATTTCACAGACATGAAAACATTATGTTGGTCTATCACAAGAAATCCCTGTGATAGAAGGAAAAATAAATATATATATATATATATATATATATATATAATATATATATATATATATATATATATATATATATATATATATATATATATATATATATTATTGCTGTATATATAAAGGAGCCACAGCTAAATACCTCCAACGAATAAGGCAAGTCCTGAGAAGCCAGCTCAATGGCAAGAACAAAATCCGTGCGATAAACAGCTATGCCCTGCCAGTAATCAGATACCCTGCTGGAATAATTAGCTGGCCAAAGGAGGAGATAAAAGCCACAGATATTAAGACTAGAAAGCTACTAACTATGCATGGAGGGTTCCACCCCAAATCCAGCACCCTGAGACTGTACACGAGCCGCAAGGAAGGAGGCAGAGGACTAGTGAGTGTGAGAACCACTGTCCAGGACGAAACAACTAAGATCCATAAATACATCAGGGACAAAGCCTCAACAGACAATGTGCTCAGTGAATGTCTCAGACAACAGGGAACGGAGGTTGAGGTGCCAGAGATACCATCATGGGAGGACAAGCCCCTACATGGGATGTACCACCAGCAAATAACCCAAGTGGCTGATATCAGTAAATCCTACCAATGGCTGGAAAAAGCTGGACTCAAGGACAGCACAGAGGCCCTCATCCTGGCCGCCCAGGAACAGGCCCTAAACACCAGAGCAATAGAGGCCCAGATCTACCACACCAGACAAGACCCAAGGTGTAGGTTGTGCAAGGAGGCCCCTGAGACAGTCCAGCACATAACAGCAGGGTGCAAGATACTGGCAGGGAAAGCGTACATGGAGCGACATAACCAAGTGGCAGGCATAGTGTACAGAAACATCTGTGCAGAATATGGACTGGAAACCCCGAGATCAAAGTGGGAAAAACCCCAAAGGTGGTGGAGAACGCCAGAGCTAAGATCCTGTGGGACTTCCAGATCCAGACAGACAAAATGGTAATGGCGAACCAACCAGACATTGTCGTAGTGGATAAACATCAGAGGAAAGCCGTTGTGGTAGATGTAGCAATACCAAGTGATTGCAACATCAGGAAAAAGGAGCACGAGAAACTGGAGAAATACCAGGGCCTCAGGGAAGAACTGGAGAGGGCCTGGAAGGTGAAGACCACAGTGGTGCCTGTGGTCATCGGGGCCCTCGGGGCAGTCACCCCCAAACTGGAGCAGTGGCTACAACAGATCCCAGGAACAACATCAGACATCTCAGTCCAGAAATGTGCAGTCCTTGGCACAGCCAAGATACTGCGCAGAACCCTCAAGCTCCCAGGCCTCTGGTAGAGGACCCGAGCTCAGAGGATAAGAACCACCCGCGGTGGGTGAGAAGGGAATTTTTTTTTTTTTATGAATCATGTTTGGGTGGAGTTGTGATATTGTGTTCGTAGAGCAGCTGCAGTTGTTCCTGGGCCTGTGTTTGGACATTTCCAGCTTAGGGCCCACTGTAATGCTGCTGAATGCTTTCTGCCCTCCCCTGTCCATCCAGGTGGACATGTTCTCCTATGGAATGGTTTTGTATGAGCTGCTGTCTGGGCGGAGACCGGCTCTGGGGAACCACCAGCTCCAGATAGCCAGGAAGCTCTCCAGAGGAATCCGGCCGGTGCTGGGCAGTTTGGAGCAGGTCCAGTTTTACAGCCTCCACACCCTGATGACTGAGTGCTGGGACACCAAGCCTGAGAAGGTGAGGTTATCAGCAAAACGCTGAAGCTTTTTGTCTTGTTGTCTTCATGGATCCTGTGATGTCACATCATATTACTGACATGTCATTTCATGGACACACCAGGCTGTTTATATAATAAATACCAATGCTGGGTTTCATATCTAGACGGTTTCTGAATTTGTTACATAATGCTGCAGTATGTAACTTTGAATGAAAAATAATGTGTTTTCTACATATTTCTTAAAACTGCCACTATGATGTGGTGGTTTAATGTGAGAAAATCTGAAAAAAAAAATCAAGCAAATCTGCAGAAATACAGCCCTCAGTCAGAAACAACCAATCAGAGCCAGGAGGCGGATCTCAGCGCTGTCAATTTTCCTCATATACACACTGCTCACATCCTCCTCCTTGCTCTCTGCCATGCTGCAGCTGGTTCTCCACAACTGGAGCTTCCCACAAATGCTAAGGCAAGATAACATGGTCAATGATGATGACAGAAAAGATGTTTTCCTGGAATGGAAAATTGTTTCTCTGCCCTTAGCACTTTAGCAGCAAGTACATTAGCTGGATTGACAACACTAAGCCCCTCCCCCTGGCTCTGTCTCATATTATACTGTCACAACATAGTGACATTTTTAACAAATTGTACATGTTTAAACATGTAAAACATCTGATATCACTTACCCTGCTCCCCTAAACACAAAATCCAACTCTCGCCCATAGCAGACGCTGGTCTCTTAATCTGGTTGCCTGTCAGATCAAGAGACCAGAGACGAGCTGACCATGATCAGAACCGGCCGTATTGAAAAACGTTGTGAAATTTCACAAAACCTGCCAACTATATCCTGTAACACCTCTGTAAACGCTTTAGTTTGACCAAGAAATCTGTTATTCTGGAAATATTATACTGTTTTTTCTTCAAAATATAAGATGTGGTGTAATTATGTAAACTAAAATATATGCATGTGGTGCATGCAAAAATGAGGAAGTGAAGCATGAAGAGATCCAAAATGTGCAACACTTCTGAGGAACTAACACATAATGTCACTGCCTGATAATTAGGAGCTGCTTTTATTTTTAACTTTAAAACTATAAAAGTTATTAATGATGAGAACTGTAATTTTTAGTGAGCATAGAGCCACATATATATCGTCAAGTTTTCCAAGGAGAGTATCCTGAGAACCAACCCTCTACGTTTAGGACAGTTCTTAGAAGTCCAGTAATTGAGAATCATTTTTTTTGCTCATATAAAAGGATTTCAAACAGCTCAGCGTTGTTGTTGTTTCTTTTGCCGTCTACTGTAGCTGTGAGAATGCATGAATGAGCTTGGATGGAAAACAAAACCGTTTGGTCCATGTGTGGGCTGTATCAGAGATGTACAGTACAGTAATAGTGTAAACCATTTTGAAAACAGGTTTCTGGAAATGTCTCGTATCTCTTTTTATTTTGTAAAGCATTCATGGTTGTTCTGAAAGCACTAAGAGATAAAATGCATCAATGAATATGTTGAACCATATTGTATGTGTGTGTTTAGAGACCAGTGGCACTGCGGTGTGTGAGACAGATGGAGGAGCCCAGTTTCCCCTGCCTCAGGTATCTGTTGTCCTGCGACAGCCAGTCGCAGCTCTTTCTGTCTCAGCTGCAGGGATGCAGCGCTGTCTTCTGGCACGGAGACAACGAGGACAGGTTTGTCTCCGTTTAGATGTCTCCTCTTTACTGCTCTGGAAATCAAACGTTCACTCTGTGCTTTTAATCAGGCGATTTAAATTGTTAAAGGAGAACATGGTGATTCCAAACTCTCAAAAATATTGGCATTGTATTGAGATTGCTAACCTGAAAACAATGTTATTATGAAATGACTGTTATTTTAATATAATCCTCATATTTTAAATACTGACCCAACAGTGAGCATGTCATGGCTAAAGCCAAATACACTCATTACATTTTATTCCCTCATTTAACAGGTAGAGCATTTGTGTTGTTTATCACTCAGGTTTGACAACATCTGCAGGTCAGGCAGAAGATTTTTAATACAGTTTACACTGAAGGACATTCAATAAGCTTAAAATCCAAGAAATTCCTGTAAAGAGGGAATATTTCCCATAATGACTGTTTTTCATCAGAACTCTTTTTTGTTTCACATGGTGGCTATAAGTCAAATCCTGACTGATGATATTCTTTGTGAAAAAATTGTTTTCTTGGCTGCTATTGAGAATTTAAAATGTGTAATAAAAGCAGTTTCCTGTTGTAAACTTCCCAGCCCTTCCCAGTCCTGTAATTCTGCAAAAGCTGTATCACCATTTGCTGCCCAATCAACTCATGCCTGCTTCTGCACTTTATGTTGGTCACATCAAAAACTTTTAAACCACAATGCGTTGACGGCCCTAGCTATGCTGCACATTCTATAACATACTTAAAGACACCCTTCAGGTTATAGCTATTGGCAGCCATTAGTCCAGTCTTTACTAGTAGTTAAGGCTTTATTTAGAGATAGAGCTGTCTCCTGACTCTTTCCTGGACTCTCATTGTTCATTGTCCAATCACTACCATCATCCTAGATAAAGAAAGGAGTGAAAACTAGATTGTTGTCTACTATCTGTAACCTAAAGTAGGTTCATTCTGAGCTGCTGGAACTCCACAGTGTGATCAGATGTTCATCTCTACAGACTCAATGTGACTTGGCAAGTCTTTATTTTGAGGCAAAAAACTTTTTCAGTCTCTCAGTAAGCTGCACTGTTTGGCTAGCTCTAGGAGTGTGTGTGTGCACCAAAGCATACAGCTGGTCCCAACGTGTCGAATGGATCAAACTGTATTATATTTGGTGCCTCTGATCGTTTGGTCTTACATTCTTGATGGTTTCTATGCATTGCGCAGAAACTACAGTGTGGTGAATGTGGAGAAGGGCCAGGTGGAAGTAAAGAGGATGTGTTGTCCTGGCAACAGGATCAGCTGTCAGATGAAAATGCCAAATTCTCTATGGATATCTACTGAGGTATGAACAATAATAATGCTAATATTTATATGTTTTATATAGTATAATCAGTTAAGAGTTTGGGCTAACTCTTTCTGTTCTCATCTGAAAGGAGCAGGAGGTGTTTGTCTACAGCCTGAAGGACATGTGTCCCCTCAGTCAGCCTCAGAAACGCCTGTCCTGTCCAGCTGTGGTCACCTGTCTGTTCCACGTTCCAGCTGCAGAGCAGGTCAGTTCCAATGGCAGCACACACAAACACATGCAAATACACAGATCATCTGTGTTCCTCTTAGCTGGCTCAGACCAACACATGTTGGCCAAATGGCCCATAATAACCAGTGGTCTCCAACCTGTGGCTCTGGAGCCACAGGTTGGTCTTTGGACTCAGATGACCTTGGCTAAAAATGATAAAGAACCAGTTTCTGGCATATTTTATATATAGATATCATAAATAAAATTACAGTTTAAGTAGTACTTCAGTTGCATTTGGTTTTTCTGGAAATCTTTCTGAGAGTAAGTTTTCTTGTTGGAAACAGACAATTTTTTCTCCACAAATATCAAAGTACCATGGAAAAAATATATTCATCATATTTTTGAAAAAAAAAATCTCTATATAAATATGTTTTTCTTTCTTTCCTTTCATAAGGAGAGGAAGCTTCAGAGCTTCTTACTGCCATAAGTTACTAACATGAGACTGTAAAGGTAGTAAACTCTTTCCAAGCTGGAGGTTTTCCCTCTGAAGAGGCCAGAATTGCACATTATTCACTTGGATGTATTTTGAACCAATAAATCTTTACTGTACAACCTGCCTGGTTTTTAAAAAGAAAAACAAGGACAACGCAATCAAAGTTCTCTCCGACAACAATGGATTACTGCCCTGTTGTTTACGCTCAGCAACATTTTTTTCTTGCATGGTCCACGTGTTCAAACAGAAAAAGGGAAGCTAGCATTCAGTTCTGTGACTCCTACAGCCTGGAACCAGCTCCAGTCTGAACTAGAAATGTTGGATCTTATTCCATGGGAATTTTTAAAGCAGTTATTAAAACGCTCAACATGATTCTATTAGTGTCATTGCTTATAAACTGTTTTGCAATTTGTTTCAAACGCATGCATTTGTTTTAAGTTTATCTTACTTTTGTTGTTGTGTGTTGTTGGTTAAATAAATGAAGAAATGGGAAGGAAAGAAACTGATTTCTGCAAAACAATGAGAATTAAATCAAAATATTTAACATAAACTATGTGATTCCATAAATATCCACCCCTTTAAGTTGACTGACCTTTTTTCAACAAGACAGTCAAAAGATTGTCCAAAAGTACTAGACAATGTGCATAAATACATTTCCTAATATGGTAAACAGAGCCTGGCCAAGGTGTTTGCTGGGATGTCTGATGGTTTGGTAGCTGTCTACACGTTGGTGGACGATCTTCCTCTGGATGGAGAGATGTACCTGTGTTCACACACCTTAAACAAGACTGTGTTTGGCCTGAAGGACTCTGACCCAAGGCAGAGGCCCTACCCCATCCGGAGCATGGTTCTGCTCAGCAGCGGCTCTCAGGTGACCATGAAGCCACATTTTCCCTCTTCGTCATGGTTCAGGTCCCAGAGCTCATCATCTAGTTTGTGTTTTCCACTCCTGGAATCAAAGTGATAGTTTGTTGTATGTTTTCCAGCTCTGGTTCTCTAACGGACCGGGCCTGCTGGTCATTGACACCAGCAGTCTCCAGGCAGTGCAAAGGCTGGAACCGTACAAGGCTCCATCGTCCATCATGAGCATGACCACTAGCTTTAGTCTGTGTGGAGAGGAAGCTGTGTGGACGCTGGACGACCACAGCAACACGCTCAAGTTGTACTACGCCGCCTCATACGAGCTGTGTGCCACCTACTGGTAGGTGTTTGTCAACTCATGTTCCATTTGGATCACACAGGCAGAAACAAGTGGTCAACAAAATGTCCTTTTAAGCTACATTAATCAAAGTAGACAGTCAGCTTTTGATGGTCATTTCTAGCTGAAATAGACTATTGGAATTTACTTTGGAGTTCTGTTTTTTATTTTTAAATCAGATTCTTTTGCGTTTTTAATTTCTCATTTACAATAATGGACAGCCACTGAAAGAGAAATATTGTAAGCTTGCAGCACATCCATAAGCATCTGAAATTCTGCTAAAATGAAATATAATTACATAAAATAACCTCTTCAGAAATTCTAAGTAATTTTAAATGAGTTAAGGTTGGAATGGCTCACATATTAGGATTCTGTACTGATGCATTTTCTGCCAGATAAGCCCAGAAACTACATACTGGAGGCGTATCTATATGAAAATCTGTGTCCATTTTGATATGCAGCATTAGTAATGCTGATATTATAGACATGATAGATATACACTACCATTTCAACATCTTCAAAAGAAAATCGATCACATTGCTGACTTTACCCTGGCTTCTCTGCTTCAGTTAAACTCCCACAATCCTGTACTGCATCATTGTCACATGACCAAAAGTTTCATGACCAACCACCTCCAGAAACCAACAGCAAAAAGATGGAAATAAATATTAGTCGTTAATACTGGCCCATTTTTATCAGATTGATAATAATATGTTAGAAAATTACGAATATCAAAATAATATCAATGTTGGTGTCGATATATCATGGAACGCCGGCCACTATTAAAAATTAGCATCATTGTCCGCTTCTTGAATTGACAATTACCAGAGGAGTAAAGCTGTGTTGAAAATGTTTGTCTTCATTGTGGTGATTCTCTGTGGAATTACTGATTAGTTGAAGTTGGGAATGTAACAAAGTTCAGCTCTCCTTTGGATTAAAAGATCCATTTAAAGACAGTTAACATGTTTAAAGCTAAAAACTGTCTGCTGAATTATACAGGAAATGATGGTGAAACATGTTCCACTGTCAGATTTATTCTCCAGTGGAAGTGTGGAGCTTCAGATTTAGCGGGGGAATTATTGATCAAGAATGTAGTACACATCTCTATGTTGAAACATAATAGAGTAATGTTTTGATTGCTTTTCTTTCCTACTTTGAGCTGTGGGGACAGAAACCCTTTACGAGACGTGTTCGCCGTGCAGCGTCCTGCTGGGATGGCCGCGGCGGCAGGTGATGACGTCAACACTTCGGACCCAAACAGGAAGCAGGAATGGTCTAACGGAGATGTGACGCTGATTTTTAGTGAGGAGGCGGGCACACAAATCATCCAGCACCAGGATTCTGTGACAGACTACTGCTCCCTGTCGTCTACCTGCTCTCTGGAACTGCCACAGTCAGACTGTCTGAGTGCCACAGACTGCAGCTCACTGAAGAGTAGAAGCTGTTTACCGTTGGCCCAGAACATGCAGGCCCAACAGGAATCCAGAACTACAAACCTGGACTCTGCTGAGGAAATAAGCCCTACTGTCCCTGAACTGCAGGCCTTGAATCTGCTGCCAGTGAATGGGACAGTGTGGATCCCCAGGTGAGAACGGTTCACCCACCTGGAGGCCTGGTGACGTGTCTGATCCAGCTGAAAGAAAAACTGTTTCCATGGCCTTCACTTTTCTAAATGTTAAAAACATAATTAAACAACACATGGCATTGATCTTTCCACTACACCGTGTTCCAAATTATGATACAAGTGATATTTTCTCAGATTTTCTTAAATGGTCAGTTCAAATGATGGTCAGACTTTATATTACAGTATAAATCAAATTTTCCTTAACAAAGCTCCCCATATTTTTTTCAAAAATAAAAAACTCAAAATGCACTGTACCAAATTATTATGCACAGCAGATTGTATGAATATAAAGAACTGCTAAGGGTCATTCTTTGAATGCAGCATTAAGTGGTCACTCCCTGAAATCAATTATAGTGATTCAAAGAGCCCTGACACACAATACCATCTATAAATTTATAGAAAAAATGTAATCTTTATTACACTTAAATACAATTTGCATAATAATTTGGAACACAGTGTATTAAGCTACAATGCACAAAAACAAAGTCTTGCCAGTTATTTTTGTTCTAGTTTCTGGTGCAAAAATTTTAGAAAAATTCAAATAAGACAAACTAACTTACAAGTAACTTTTCAGCAAGATATAGAGGCTTGTTTTTAGTAAATAATTCCTTAATATTGGTGAAAAAGCAGTAGTTCCATTGGCAGATTAATTTACTTACAACAAGCTGTTATAAGTATAATAATAATAATAATATTCATAATAATCTGCCAGTGGAACAAGTAGTTCTTCAAGATATAGAAAAAAATTGTCTTTGGTTTCTGCCTTTCTTCCTGTCTTGCTAGTAACTGTCTGCTGCAGTAAGACAGTTGCTGCTTCTATGAAGAAGCAGACTATTTCAACATTCAGCTTCAGAAAGAAACTGAATTGTTCTTCAATCTTTGTAGAAACTGATGCTGAATGTATGTGTTTGACAGGCGTGGAGGTGATCTGATAATCATTGAAATCCAGTCCTGTGGAAATCAACTCAGGGGACGTGTCTCTGCTGTCCTCAGTCCACCAGGACTGTCCTCTCTGGGGTAAGTTATTCAGCTATTGTCCCTTCCTGCAGGAATCAGGGTGTTCTGGTGGGTCGGTTCCATCACTGTAGACAAAACCCCAGCACCTCAGAGTCCTCTGGACCTGCAGGGTGGGGTTGGTGGTGGTACTTAAGAAATATGGTGAAATCTCTGAATGTTTGAGTTTTCCTAGAAATTTATTTTCACTTTTTTTTTTCTTTATTTCAGAATAATCTCTGCTCCTTATTGTTGCAGCAACAGTTAGCTCAGAGGACAGCTCTCTGCCAGTTCCTGTTAGTTTAGGAGCAAATCTGCATTTGCAAAAAATGAATTTAATTACATGTTTAGAAACTATAAGAATTTACATAATAGAGATGAAAAATCCATTGTTTTGTTTTGATGCCAAAAGGAGTTTTCTCTGCAGGTTCTTGGTTCCCTGTGTGTTTATAGTAACTCTCATAAACAATCTGTTGGGGAGTTTGGGGGTGGGGGGTTACAAGTGGAGGTAGTACTTAGAAGCTTTGTTTCATAGAAACATTTCTGTCTATTACACCCATTAGAACTGAAGCTCAGTTCATTTCAGAACATTTAGTCCCATGCAGCATGTTGTGTGAACATTTGAACATTTTTGGGGTTAGGGTTGATCCAGTGATCCTCCCTGAGGTTCCCATGGTCTAAGGAGGAGGGATGAGGAGGAGGGGGGCTTGGATGTCTGGAGCTCCTCACAGCCTCTATTGAACATTCATATAAAGAAACCTATCAACTAACACACACACACACACACACACACACACACCCACCCACACACACACACACAGGTGTTTACAGATGCACTCTATGCTGAGCTGTGGTTGCCACTAAATACATCTGGTGTTAATCAGTTGCATGGCTGCTCATTGTCGTTGCTGTTATATGTTGTAAATCTGTTTGGTTTCTCTTTGGCCTCTTACTCAACAATACACATAAAATACCAGAAAGGAACTTTTCTGTATTAAAGCTGTAGTATGTAACTTTTTGAACAATATGTTTTCTATGTATTTGTTTAAACTGTCACCATGTCATAACAGATAATCTGTGAAAAAAAATCAAACTCCTCTACCTCCTTTCTGTGGTCCTACTGTCATCTGCAGTACAACCAATCAGAGCCATAAGGAGGGGCTAAACGGTGTCAGTCATGCTTATGAATGTGCTGCTCACATCCTGCCCCTTGCTCTCTGCTAGTTCCCTACAGCAGACCTCAGGCTAGTTAGCTTAGCCACTGATGATGGCGGATGAACAGTTTTTCACCATCGTGATGATTTCCTTTTTTTCTGCCATTTGTACATCAGCACACTTACATAAGCTGAGATGGAAACATTCATTTTACAAGACACACATGTAAGAATCTGCCTAAAATCTGTTTCATGTAGCGCCTGCAACAATACTCTGAAATTAAAAGTAATGTCTCCTGATGTAAAGTTTAGATTACAATGATGTTCATAAGAGCTACTACAGACATTGTTTATTTGCATTGCCATGTTGAAATTGCAACTTCTTAACTAGAACAGCGTTACGTCGGGTCTGACTCCAAACCCAGGTAACTGGAATGATGGATGATACCCTCTGACAACACGCTTACCTGTGTGTTACCGCAGGCAGCCTGGACTTTACTGTCTGACATGGTAGAGACCAGGACTGCAGTAAAGGTCTAGTTCTGCTCGTCTTCATGCTGAACACAGGTTGTGTTCAGTAGCCCAGGCTGCCTGCTTGCCTTGGTTGAAGTGAATCCCTCAGAGGAGCAGGTTAATGACGCTCCTCAGTCTGGAAGGAGCTAATCCAGACTGTCTTCTCCCTTCCTCAGGTTGCACTTTGCTCAGTTGAGTTTCAGAAGACAGATCAGTCCTGATATTCTTCTCTGCTCATCTTTTATTGCCTTTAATCCCAGACAAGCACAAGATCTTCATCTTGTACAATCACTTGGCTAACACGAGCTGTAAATCTAGTTCACTGTTGGCTTTTAAATGAGCTGCTTGTGAGTTTCTTGGAAAGGCAAATGACAGACATGTTTCACTGGCTCCTCACCCCTCTCTCTTCTGCCCCCCACCTCAGGACCATGGAGGAGGCAGCGCTGGTGGCTAAGGACACGGTTGTGTGTGGCTTCCAGCAGAAGGAAAACATGGAGTGGTGCCTGGTTGTCTGGAGGGCCTGGGGCCCCCAGGAGCTGGAAGTTTTCTACCAGTCCTGGGAGGAGCTCTACCGCTCTGAGAGCAGCAGGAGGAGGCGGTAGTTGCTCAGCGTGAGGGGGGGGGTGCTGAGCGGGACACACACTGTACCCCCCTTCCACCATATAACTGAAAAAAAGACTTACATTTCTGTCTGGCATTATAAAACAGTCATGGTTTTTTATTTTAAGCTAGTCAGACAAATGACTAAAATCATTTATTTTTGCTAAATGTCAGAATAATGAGAAATATCATTTGTTGCATTCAGATGGTAACAGATAACATGTCGCTACTCTTTTAATGATTTTGGAAAGTCTGCATCTTGATGGCTTCAGAAGCTTCCTGTTGGTTAGTTCTTCATGCCTGATATGGAATATTATAAAGTGCCTCCATGTGAGGCATCATGGGAGAATGAGAAAACATGAGCCAAGATCCAGGAAGACACGGTGGGCCTTCCTGATTCCTGAAGGGAATGGAGGGAACGTCCACCATGACAGCAGGCAGGAAGCGGGCGCTGCGGTCTCAGCCCAGCGCGCGCTGAGGTTCATGGTGAGGCAGCGAATCCTCCAGAGTCACATGAAAGAATCTGAGCTCCAATGTTTCAGTTTTGACCTTAACTGATTAGAACTATATGGACTTGAATTAAAAACTTTAAAGTACCATACCAAGAAAAAAACAAAGTAATTTCAAATTAGGTCAAATTAGATTTATTTAAGATTTAAATCTTTGGATTTTCTTTTGATTATTATTAAAATTGAAGATCGCGAATGATCTAATCATCAGTTTGCATAACCTCCACAAACATCTCTGCTGTGAAAAGTTTGTCTTCATCTCTAAAAATCTGGCAGCTTTAACAGAGATGAAGACCAGGACTGTAATAACCTACAGTGGGACTAGTCCCACTGTAGGTTATTATATTTATTCCTGATTTCTTTTCAATGTTCAGAAGAAGACCCTCTCCTCTGTCATGGGGCTCCACACCGCCTCCTATTGGTAAGGCTGTGGTCTGGGACAGACTTTAGAAAGGACTGACGAGGGCAGCAGCTCAGGGCCAAAAATAATTCTTTTCTTCTTTTCTTTAGCAAATGCATTTTTAACAAACATTATATTTGATATAAAACTATTATATATAGTATACAATATCTAATTATCTTAAAATTCTGAGGTTCTAGTGGATTTCTTTGGGAACAACATAGAGCTGCTGGCTGGGGGACATATTAAACCCACCATGCATCAGTTCATACGCACTGATATATAAAACTATTTATTAATATACTGTAAATTTTCCATCCATCACCAAATCTGCCTTTAGCCAGCGGTCCACTGGTGATCTCTGTCTCACTGTCGCTAAATCAGAACCAAAACCAAAGACCTGCTGACTGTGTGAAGTTCCCCAGTGAAGCATATTCTGTCCAGACATGAGGTTAAAGGTCATTCTGGGAAGAAGAAGCAATGACTCTTAAAGAAACAGTAAAGGCAGATTAGAGTCTGCACATGCACACAGAAACAGAGAGCTGAATGTCTGGAGGTCTGCCCTGATGACACTAAAATATAACCATGGATCAGTAAAATACCTGAAAGCCATCTTGACTGACACATCACCCACAATGTGGGTGATTTTCTGCAGGAGGAGCTGGTGGACAATGTGGGAGATTTTCTGCAGGAGGAGCTGGTGGACAATGTGGGACAGCAAGGAGAACTGATCCAGACCTGAAACACATTCTACATTCTAAGAAAGGTTCTCATTATTTTGACATTTAGCAAATGGAGATATGTTTGGTAAATAAGAAATGTTTCATATGACTCTTTATCTGACGGTGCGGAATAAAAACGTGTGTTTTAATGTGTATATGTGACATGACCCAAAGCACATTAGATGCCCTGGAGCAGATCCCGGCCCCCCGGTCCGCCTCCAGCTGCTCAGCTCCTTCTGTTTACTCCTCACATATTTCTGTCCACTAGAATTTGTCCAAACTGAGACAGGTTCTAGTGGAGCTTCACAGGAACATTCTGGTCTTCAAACACAGACTGAGCTCTGTCCTGCTGGGTGGGTGGATCCCTCTGACGCTCTGGGGACAGGATCCTCTTTGGACCTGAGCGCTGCCAGATGCAGACTCATCTGGACTTGAGGTTGAGGACAGGAGCAGCTCCCCGTCCAGCTGCTGCTCTGTAAACACATCTTGGAGGCTGACTGCAGCTCACTCCCAGATATTTCGCAGAAATAAACAACGAGGTGCAGCAACAGAAAAACAAGCTGCGAGACGCTGCAGCATCTCCAAACATCCCGACACTCTTAGTATTGACCTAAGGAGACAGGAGAGAGTCATTTACTACAACTGTATACTGAAAACTATGCAGATGCTCAAGATTATTGTATGAAATTATGTTCAATACATTTTTTGTAAATAAAGGTCCAGTGTTTTTCTCAGACTTTGTTTTAAGATGGGAACTTTAGAACTACATTCACTCACATTGACCTTTTTTATATTTTGTTGTGTCACACTAATCATTTTTTAAAGGACCTTAATGCACTGAACACAGCAGCTGAGGAACAAGAACAATGCACCATGTGGAGACGGACAGACAGATTGATGGATTGTAGAATCAACACTTTCAGCTTTGAGTGAAGGAGTAAAATGACTTTAAGTCGTTTCTTATCCTGAAGGTTTCAAGTGTTGGTTTAATACAGCAGAAGCAGAAATGACATGGAGACATGTTAGGAATGTCTGGGATTCCCAGCTGCTCAGTAAACTATCTGCTGGTATTTTATTTCCCTGTGTAAAACTGAGCCAGTGTGTCTCCATGACGTCCTCCATGGACTCCAGATGGCTGCTGACTGCAGGGCTCTGCACATTTCGTCAGTGATGCTCTTGTTACTTTCAGATAGTTCTGATGTTCGCTGTAGGTGACTGATATTAGTAAATCCTGCTGCTGACTGGGCTGTTCAGGTCAGAACATTCTGACCTCGCTGCCTGAAGCGCAGGGTGGATGGGTGTGCATGGAGAGGAGCCCAGGGGCCACGCAGTTGAAGCTTGTTTTTAGTCGGTCTCTCATCAAACACTAGAGGGCAGCAGAGATGCAGCTTTAACAAGAACTTCAGGCCGACCTGTATTGATTATTTTTATTTGATAGATTACTTCCCGTTTCTTGATAATGCTGCTCCTAATGTCATTCTGCAAAAGATTTTCCTTTGCAAACATGTTCCTGTAGGGGGCGCCACATACAGACTGTCTTTCCTCTCGTCAAGTTACTAATAAATAAAGGCCACTAGACCAATAAAACTAAAAAAACCAAGAAGTTCTTGAAAGGGGCGGTTCAGGATCCTCTTGGATTTGTTTAAAATGGATTTCTGTCTTAGAAAAGTCATAACTAATGTTCAGTTTTTTGCTGCATAACTTTCTGAAGCAGAAACTGCAATGTGTTGAAGTGATTCCATGTAGAACTCACTGCTAGACTGAATCACATCAGGGTCACATGATGTCTGTGGCTTTTATTTTGTTTTAGTTTCTAAAACATACTCCAGCCCATTGGTTAGCACTGTTGCTTAGCAACAAGAAGGTCATTGGTTCACAGCCTGGCCTGTGGACTTTCTTCATATGGCTATTAATTGGTCCCTGAAATTGCTCCTGTGTGTGTGAGTGTGTGTGTGTTTGTGTGTGTGTGACTGGTGACCTGTCCCAGGTATTCCCCTCTAACCCAGTGATAATAACTGGAGAACGTTATGGACAACAGATGGAGGTTCCATTCTGCTAAAAGATGCTTCATCCATGAAAGATGTGGATTAACGAATTGTGTCTTTTTTCTGCTAAAAAGAGTTCAGGTACGTTTGGACTGGAACATTTTGTCTTCTTGGAACTCATCCTCCCAGAATATTAACTGGACATGTTTCCACTGTGAACCCAGAGGACTGAAGGGCGGCAGAGACCGAAACTCTCTTTATTAGAAGTCAGGAACATCAGACCGTACATCTGTTCCCATTGATCCCAGCTATTAATCCTTCAAGTTCAGATTACTTATTTTCTATAATCATTGACTTGCAGCCTCCACTCCTCCTATATGAGCATAAAGTGACAATCGCTTGCATTGTCGTTGACTTTACAGCAATGCCTTATTCAAAGTGTGCATGTAGCAGCAGTGGAGAGGGAAAACTCCCCTTTAACAGGAAGAAACCTCCAGCAGAACCAGAGCCTGGATCAGTACATGTAGTAGGTTAGAGAAGACTGAGCAGGGAAAAAAAACACAACAGCAGTGATCCAGAGGAGTGAAGAAATATCAGCTGCAGTCGCTTCTTTTGTGGCTTCATGTAGGAAACAACAAAGCAGAAGCTCAGAATGAATCACTATCCTAGCAGCTGAAACTCAGTCAGGGGCTTTTCATTTTGCCAGGTCAATCATCTCTACCATCTAATCTCTAAAGATTTAGATGAAGTTATTAACACTGTCAAATATTTCATAAAGTCTGAGAGCCTGAACATGAGCACCAGGATCAGATATTTGTTTCTTAATCTTAACAATACTGATCCACATGAGTTGTAATTGTTTTAGGGCAAAAAAAGAAAAATAAATAAACTAATTTAAAGATTTATTCTCTCCTTTGTTTTGTTTTGTTTTGTTTTGTTTTGTCCTTCTGTAAAACCCTCTATAAAAGTTCCAGGTGGAATTTCAGGTATATGAAAAGCTGCAAGGTTTTTATCAGGGTGCAGTGCAGCAGAGTTCGCCTTCTTTACATGAAATAAACACTTTTAGCTTTAAATTCATATTTGGGCATAATTCAATTGTTACTTGTATTAGTTTTGAAAAGACTGCAAAAATAAATCATCCAAATAAACTTTGGACTGAATCTCAGCAAAACTATTCAATGTGAGGCTGATAGCAGCTCAGAAGTAGCATTTCATTTGGCGCCAAAATATTTTTATATAAATCAGAGCTGATGAAAGTGAAATCTGACTGTCCTGATCCAAAGGTTAGAGACAAAAACTCGCCCATCTCATCAGTTCGAGCGCTTCTAAAAGTTTTACCTCCCAGGAAACAAAGCAAACAGGAAATAAATAGATATATGTCACACATCTTACTTCCTCTTATCTTAAAATGGCTTTAATAAGAAGTCAAACACATGAGCGATGTCCCTGCACAGAAAACACCAGCACTTCTTCACTGATGTTCAGTCAGTGCTTCTGTTAGGTTCTACACAATTTGGCTGAAAATGGAAAATATATTCACACATTCTGACATCATAAAGAAAAGACTTCTACAACACAGAGCACCTGAAACCAGATGTTTACACACACACACACACACACACACACACACACACACACACACACACACACACACACACACACAATTTTTCTGGAGGACAAAGATCAGGGATTTGTGACGACCATACCAGAACGTTGACCTGTTGACCTGTAGCCTCAACAGGCTCTGAGGGATATCACCCTTCTGGACTGGGTTAAACTTCCTGGTTGACATCTTTAGAAGTTGCTTCAATATTTTCCACATAATTGTCTTATGATGCCGTATGTTTAATAAAGTGGACCAGTTCTTCATGCAGCAAAACAACCCCACAGCATGACACTATCACCACCATACATCACAGTAAGGATGATACAACAATGGTCATCATGTCCAAATAGTTCCACTTTAATTTCATCAGATCACAGGACATGTCTCCATAAATGAACAGGACATGTCTCCATAAATGAACAGGACATGTCTCTATAAACGAACAGG
The DNA here is from genome assembly GCF_027474105.1 of Poeciliopsis prolifica. Classification (NCBI taxonomy): domain Eukaryota; kingdom Metazoa; phylum Chordata; class Actinopteri; order Cyprinodontiformes; family Poeciliidae; genus Poeciliopsis; species Poeciliopsis prolifica. Next base: position 3,337,437 of record NW_026562432.1, read on the forward strand.
ACATGTCTCCATAAATAAACAGGACATGTCTCCATAAATGAACAGGACATGTCTCCATAAACGAACAGGACATGTCACCATAAATAAACAGGACATGTCTCCATAAATGAACAGGACATGTCTCTGTGTTGCAGTGGACATTTGCAAACTGCAATCTGTCTTTCTTGTGCTTCATTTGCAGTAATGGCCTCCTACTCTCTGGCCTTTCAGCCTGTGTTGCTACAGAACATGTTTCTCTGTGGATAATGTCTCTGTCTCACCGGCTTCAGCAGCATTCCTTTAAATCTACTGAATATATATGGTTTTAACTATAAATGACTTGTGATGGAGAGAGGAAACTAATTGACTCAGCTGAAATAGCAAAACCATCTCTATTGCTTGTAAATTTCTATTAATTTCCACATTCTCATTACCGTGTCTACTGATAAACATCACTATTGGACAAAGTTGTTTCTTCTTCAGTTTAACAGTTGTAGCAAATCTTAGGATTTCCTCAGACAAGAGCATAATACTGCATTAATGTCTACTTTAAAAAAAAAAGGGTTTTAATTTATATATTTTTTGAACATAGAACATATTGTGGTGCCTGTCAGGATGCGGTGGTAGGAACATCTGGATGTGTTTGAGCCGCAGCAGAGAGGAAAACATTTCATCAGAGCCTCAGCAGATTTTGCATCCGTTCTGAAGACTACAGAGATGCACAACCAAATATCAGTTTTCAAATCCATAAGCTGATCAATTCAGTCAGATTGCATGGAGAGGATGTGAATTGAAGGCTTGTGGGACTCAGCATGAAGAACCTGAGCTGACAGTAACTGAACCCCCTGATGAAGCTCAGCTCTGCACATCGGCTGTACAGCAGCTGAACCTGGTTCTACAACAATATAATGCAGATGTATTCAACTGGAACCTACTGCCAGTAAAACAACCACATGATCTCTGTGTCCCTGTTTGAAGGTCATAGAAGTGGACTTCATGCAGAGCAGAAATCCCCTTTGATCCCTGCTGGAGAGGAACAACATCTCTCTCCCTCAGCTTGAGACTCTGCTGGCCTTTTCTCCTTCAGCTGTGTGGATGTTACACTCCAGCCACCTGATTTATGCTCTTCTGTAAAGGGTCACAGGATGACTGCTTTATCTCTTTAGAACATTTGGCTTCCATATTCAAGAAGCAAAGCTCTGCAGTGTCAGGGCCTGAGCTTTAAGAAGCAGTAATGAATCTACCAGAACAGACATTTTTTACATAATGAAGGAGTTCTGCTGATTTGGATGCACATTTCTAATCAGGCTGGTCTGAATCCTAGCAGCAGCTGTGTTGGTAGCATCAGTGTGTTGGTCCTGAAGGTTTAGCAGGATCGTGTCCTGAAGAGCCTCAGCTGCGTTCTCTCTCCAGCTGCCAAAAGATGGACTGCTGAATGCTGCCTGTTCCTCTTTTTAGAAACTACAAAGAACTCAGAGATCACATGAGGAGTCCTGTGGTCAGGTTCTGTTCCTAAGTTTGTCTTTGAGACCATCAGCAACAAGGTTAATCTACCCATCTCTCCAATTTTACTTTCCCATTTTGTTATTACTGCACAGACCAGGAATAACTTAGTTGATAAAGTTTTTAAAGTTACATAGTTTCTACACTGTCATCATTAAAGGTTCACAGAGTAAAAAAAATCTCATTAGGTGAATTTCAATAAAATTATCTTTATTTTTAAAGCACTAATTCTCAACAGGTCATCTCAGTTGATCCTAGTTATCTGAGTTAATGCTGCCATCAGCTAGTCGTTCTCCCTCTCCTGCCATCAACAGTGGAAACCCTGACTTCCTTCAAATCTCAAGTAAAAACGCACCTGTTTAGAATTGTATTTGAAATGTAATATGTATGGATTTGTATTTGTGGATATGTATGTAATTTTCTATTTTTTTTTTTTTCCTATTGTGGGGAACGGGGCCCGGCGAATACCCGTGGTTAAACGGCGGTAACAGGCGCTTAAATTCCGTGTCAAAAGGTTGAGATCTTTTCCTGTTGTGGGCAACGGGGCCCGGCGAATACCCGTGTTTGAACGGACGGCGGAGTCCGGCGGTAACAGGCGGTAACAGGCGCTTAAATTCCGTGTCAAAAGGTTGAGATCTTTTCCTGTTGTGGGCAACGGGGCCCGGCGAATACCCGTGTTTGAACGGACGGCGGAGTCCGGCGGTAACAGGCGGTAACAGGCGCTTAAATTCCGTGTCAAAAGGTTGAGACCTTTTTCTGTTGTGGGCAACGGGGCCCGGCAAATACCCGTGTTTGAACAGACGGCGGAGTCCGGCGGTAACAGGCGCTTAAATTCCGTGACAAAAAAAAAAAAAAAAAAAAAAAGGGAAGGGAAAAAAAAGAAAGAAAGAAAAAAAAACTTGGTATTTTATTCTATGTTGCATCCCTTTGTGTTTTGTGTTTATGATGTAAAGCACTTTGAAATGCCTTGTAGCTGAAATAAAATTTGATTGATTGATTTTAACTTTCATAATATCTATTATTCCAACATGTTCATCTGTTTTTGCTCTTTCTTCTCAGCCCTCCAGTCATCTTGGCAGATGGTTTGTATTGATTCAGGTTCTGATTCTGCTGGAGGTTTCTTCCTGTTAAAGGTGTGTTTTTCCTCTCCACTGTCGCCCCCTGCTGATCAGGAGGAATGAATACTACATGTCCATGATTCAATAGAACAGAGTGCAAAACATAATGTGAAGTGATTTGTCATAATACAATTATATTCGATTTACTTTTTTAATGACATAAAATGCCACTAAAACTACTGAATACTTTTTGAAAGACATTGTTAGCACCCAGTCAGAGGTGTGAAAAGTTTAAGTTCAGTTAAAAGGTGGATTCCTCTCTATGCTGAGTGGAAGTCGCCCTTTACTGTTTTGTTTATTTAAACTTATCTCAGGCTGACGCCATCTTGTCCAAATAATTTTCAGCTGTACTTAAAGGTTTGATAAAATGTTAGAAAGGGAGACTTTCTAACAATTTTAGTATTTTCAAAGAAATGAACATGATCTGACATAAGTTTTACCTGATAACTTACAAACAAAGGCTGCAACATGGGGTTAAAATGTCTCCTAATGCTAACCATCCATCAGACTTTAATTAAGAAGAGGGAAATTAGGGATCCTGTTGAAAGCAAGGGTGTGATCAAGTTCAGGGTCTGCATCCTTCGGAGGCTTTCTAAATTACAAGGCTCCTCCAAACACGGTTCACAGCTACTTCTTTCAATTCCCTGGATTCGAAGGAGGGGTCTGGTCAGCCAGACTCCAGATGAGTTTCACAGGGGGAGCAAAATGAATATATAGCAATGATAATATTATTCAAGTAAAAGCAAAAGGTAGGGTAATAAAACTACACATATAAGTATCTTTTTTCCAAAAAGTTACTCAATGTAACAAGTACAACACACTTTTGAACATAAACTGTATCAGTAGTCTACAGGCTACTAGTTAACAAGCTTAAGGTGCTGCATTTGTATTAGTTAGTGTTTTTTTGCTAACATTATCTGCATCCACCAGCATTACTCAACTCAGTCGGTTAGTTTGGGAAAAAAACTGTTCAAAGTTCTTTTTGTTTTGCTGTCATAATTCTAACACAGACTTGTGTGTATTTCCCTCATGTTGCGTTTAAAGGCGGCTCGGAAAAACAGGTCATGGTGTGTTAATGATTAAACAGTTTTAATGGCTGAAAAGTGACAGAAGGCTCTGAAATTGGAAGTGCAGAAGACCCTACTGTAGAAATTGATACAGGAATAACAAAGTTGGCCACTGTGAGGTAAAAACAAAAAACAGCTTCCAGTTCAGAGAGAGGACGGCTGAGTCCGTGGGCGGGCAATGCCCCGGCAGCATGCCCACCCATGCTGCCGGGCCTGGTCTGGTGTACCTTTCACAGACACAGCGAGAGAGAAGTACAGTCCTAAACATTAGTATACTGGAATGTGATGGAAAGAAAATTAAAAACTTGAAGTGGTTTGTTTTTGTGCTCATTAAAGGATGTGCTCCACGGCAAAAGGCTCTTTGAAGGACATAGACCTGAATTTGGACACGAAGAAGAAATAAATCCAAAACTCCAGCCACGTCTATCAGAATCAAATATCTTTACTTGGATACAGAACTCCATGAAAAACGGTCTGGCTTTTTTTTTTTTAAGTTGTATGATAAGGAGGATCATGAAGAAAAGTGAGGCTGATGCTGGAGTCACCAAGGCACCTGCTTGGACTACATCAACCAGCAGAGAGAAGCCAGAAACCTGGTGAGAGCAAAGTGAAACTTAAGGGTCAACAAGGCCTGTGATGGGAGGCGCCGTGTTCCTACCATACAGCTCAGAGCCGGAACGCAGACAGACGGGGTGAAAACGTTCAGCTAGTGGAGGCTGTTTGTCATGAAGAGTTAGAAGCTTCAGAATCAAGAAAAAAGTCCTTCACCCACACAAGACTTCAGGGTGTACTGCGATTTAAGAACACAAGTATGTCAGTTTTAGTTTGGGTCATGATTTACAATAAATGGCTTTTATTAATCATGAGACACTCTAGTGTCTGTATTAATCTTTTGAGCAGTGCTGTATAAAGCTGAGCGGAATGTCGTCCTGCTCCGTCTCACCCTCCTTCCAGCCCTGGGTGGCTGGATGAGGCGGGTGGAAATCCCAACATTGCTGCTCTCTTTCTGTAGAGGAACGAAGCCACTCTGGACCAGCCCTCTCTTAAGACATGATTTACATTTTCATTAAGCGCACAAGGAAACAAATGTTTGGGAGTATCTGCATCTAGACCTTGTGAAATAATTCCAGACTAATAATGATGGAGGAGCACAGGAATGTCCCCAAGGCTGGATTCCTCAGAAGGAACTGCAGGGACTGCAGCTGGATCATTGTGGGCATGGTTTTCCCACACCACCAGCCTCATTAGGCATTCATGGAGCAACGAGTCTGATGACAGTCATGAAAACCTGGGAGACAAGATCAAACAGGCCTTATTTCCTATTGCAACACTACAAAAACTGCAGACACACCCACATCACTGAAACACAACACTTTATTCAACAAAGTCATTTAGGAAAAGGAACAGCAACATATGACTTAAGATGGCCGACAAGAGAGCTGCTCCCATTTTATGATGCTGCTACGACGACCTGAGCGGCTTCAGTTTGTTAGAAAGGCCAGAAACACACAGCCTTTACACCATCACACACCTGAAGGATGCTACCCACACACACACGCACGCACGCACCCACGCACGCACGTACGCACGCACGCACACACACACACACACACCCACACACCCACACACACGCACACACACGCACACACACACATCTCTCTCTCATACACACACAGAACAAGGGGAACATCTAAAGCAGACTGCAGAACTGTCTTTGGTGAGAAATTTAAAAATAGGTTTGCAAAAAAAGAAGAAACAAAGGGCTATGTCATGACTACTGATGCGGTTATACAATCTTTTCAATACACATTGTTCAAAAATCAGAAGGTAGAAAACAGAGCCTGCAAATTCAATAAATTAGAAAACAAATAGTGAATTGCAGATATCAAATCCAGCAGTAGAGTTAAAAAATAATAATAAAAAACTGAAATATATATAAAAAAGGAAAAAATAGTAACAGTGTAACAACATCTAACCAAAAAAAAAAGAAGGTAAAAAAGACACTGGAAGTCTAACAGAACAGCTCTGATTGGACGTTTGGCTGGGATCATGTTCAGGCTCGGCCTTGTGTAAACATTCCCAATCAGGAGGGGAATTCTGCTCCGAGTACTCTTGGTTGGTAAAGTACACACACCAGACAAACAGAATGTGTTACAAGCATGACTGTGTACTTCCTGAGGTACACACAAGCAACCGCTGCATCAGCACTGATGGAACCTGTCAGTGGAGAAGAGCCTCAGGTTCTGGTTAGGACCCACCAACATTCCTCCTATGATCAACAACATGAGTCCAGGCTGCCTACGTGAAAAACAGTCAAACAACGCAGAGCGGGAAGTCTTTCACTGTAGTAAAAATAAATAGATGAAAAGTGAGCTGTAAAGCAGAAGTGAACGGCCATGGTGTTTTCATCATGCTGTCCTGACCGAGGCATTGCTGCTGGCCAGCCTCCTGAAGCCGTGGTCGTTCTTCTCCAGCCAGAGCTCGGACAGCTGTTGGGTGGAGCCGTACGACGAGGCCTTGGAGCCCAGGCACATCTTGTACTGCTTGGCCTCCAGGTTGGGGTCACATATGACCGGGTGGTGAACGTGCACGATCCCCGTGTCCGTACTTCTGAACAGCTGGATCCCCCACTGGACAAATTTATTATAAAGGTCGACGTCCTCTAGCCCCCATCCCTGTATGGAGGTGTCGAAGCCCCCGGCTCGGACCAAGTCCCCCTTATAGACGCAGACAATCCCAAAGCCATAGGTCCTCCATAGCCCTGTCTTGGAGGTGAAGACATAGTGGTTGTTGCTAGGGACCTTCCCAGAGTACACCACTTTGGGGTCATACTGGCTGAAGATGATGGGGAAGTAGGCCTGCTCTCCCAAGGCGGTGTTGGTCCGGCAGCGCTTCAGGAAGTCGCTGGAGAAAAGCAGATCTACGTCACAGTAGAAGAGCAAGGAGTCGTTGGAGAAATGCAGGGAGCCCACTTCCAGAGCCAGAGCCCTGGAGAAAGAGCCGGCGACAGGCTTTATCCCCATGTCAGCTCTGGGGTACTTCAGATGGTACTCCCTCATCAGCTCCACCTGCTTGACCCGCTCAGTGTTATTGTCCGTGCTGAACAGCAGAATCAGCAGCTTTACATTCAGGTTAGGAATCAAGCAAACTTTCTCGAAGTTAGCCATAAAGCGCACAAAGATGTCGTAGCGGCCCGACAACGGCACCAGGATATTAATTTTACTTTCTTTGGGCTCCCTCTGGTCCTGTCCTGAACTAGTGAGCTTGAAAGGCACCAGCATTTTCAGAGAGTTGGACAGAAAGGACAGGGAGTCGGACTCCTGGTTGATGTGGCTAGCGAGAGCCCTAGCATCCATCTCGTCCTCTTCTCTAAACTGGATCTGGCTGAAGGTCTGCTGAAGGTAAGCATGTCTCCTGACGGGAACCGTCATGGTCTTCCCTTTGTGCTTCTTGTACAGCAAAAGCAGATCCAGCACGTATTCTGCCCCGTACAGCGGGTTGACCCGTCGGTAGCCGTACTGGATTTCTTTGAAATCGATCACCCGTCCTCGCGTTTTGGCATTGGCATTGATCATCTCCATCACCTGCATGATTATGTCATCCAGAGCCTGCCTCTGAGAGGAGTCCATTCCACGGCGAGGCGGCTGGCTGTCTGAGGAGGAGAACAGGTACTTCCCCGTCAGGAACTCCCATTCCAGAACTTCCTCACGTTGATGGGGATGAAAGCGCATGAAGGATGGAGGAATGCCCAGCTGGAGGTCCTCTCGACTGGGCTCGGCTGCTCCATAGCGCCCCATCTGGACGATCTCTCGGTGTAACTGAATGGTTCTGTGGCGCAGGTCTGCGATCTTGCGACTGAGCAGGTAGCTGTGCAGGCGGTACTGGTAGGGCGGGTTCTTGTTGGGGTGCAAAGTGATGGCTCGATGGATCTTGCTGTTGTGGAGATCTCGTATGTAGCCTTTCTTATTTGGTTCATAGTTCTCATAGAAGAGTTGCTGCATCTGAAAAGACAGGAGACAGTTTGCTGTCAGAACACTTCAGGTTCAAATTCAGGTCACATTGCAACCGTCTGCCCAAATAGACCACTGAACACGAGGAGACAGAGAACTAATTCTCTCCTTACTGTCTCCAGACCAGTTATCAGACATGAATAATGCAGCTGGCAGTGGAACCAGGGCAAGTACAAACACACACTGGAAATACACTTCATTAGGAGAGCAGTGAACCAGCAGGGACTAAAGTGTTGAAAACAGATTTAACTGCTTAAATAAGGGGTGTTAATACTTTTGAAATTTTGCGTCAAAACAGATCCAAAATGTATTGACTGTTAAATAGCTGCCTCTTCATTGAATAGATTCTTCTTTTCATGTTGACTACTCCCTCCAGGATTTCATGATTGTTTTTGTAAATTTTTGCAACCAAAATCTAAATTTTCAAGGAATTTCGTGTTATTTGTGCTGGTGTGACTTTATTACATTTATCATAGTGATCACAGAGCCAGGCTGAGGCAGCAGTGTAGTAGAAACACTGCATATGTAGTATCACTCAAACCCAATGTTTCTGACCATTTTTAGAGAAAATTTGCAATAAACTCAAAATTATGAATTTGTGTGAAAAATATGCAAGGATCCTGTAGTGGCGCTCCTCACCTGCAGCGCCACTACAGGTGAGAAGTGAAACCAGACTATTGGTGCTCCAGCTGTGTGTGGTTCCTTGCAGTGAGCTGACAGATGTGCAGGTGACAATAGAAGCTGCGCTCTAAACGCCGTCGTCAACTCCAAGTCAGAGATTATGGATGGTTACAGATGGCCACAGCAGCAGATTGGCCAATCACAGCCTCCACAGGGAGAAGCTCTTCTCTACACATGTTGCCATGGTTGCATGAAAGCTCCAAGCAGCTTCCAGCTGCGGTCCAGGCTGAGGTCACAGCTATGACCTTGTCTGGGGAGCCGTGTAGACTCAGACTAGACACAAGCTCCATGTTGCCAATGTTTACATGAAATTTTTACAATGCTTTATTTTTTTCTGAGTTTTCTGAGTTTATCTGAGTTGATAATGATGCTGGATGAAAGCCCAGACGGCCCCTAGCAGGGTCATCAGCTGGCAGCCAGCTGGTCACAACCCCTCCCACTCCCCATAGCTTTAGTCATGAGGCTGACTCTTCACTGCTGCAGTCATTAGTTTCATTTCTTCACACTCATTAATCTCCTGTCATTTCTTCCTGCCAACAAGTTAAAAAGCTTTTCTAATCTGAGGAAAAACTTTTCTAGAAAGCTGAAGGTTGAACTTTTTATTCCAGATGTTAAAGACAAATGCCTTACAGACTTAGCTTGTTTATTTTATGTGGGCTTGTGTGGAGTAGATGACAGTAGAAAATATCTTACACGCAGAAGCCAGCAGACTCAACACAACCTCAGCAGACACAGCTAGTGCAACAACAAAGAGACTTCAATGAGGAAACAGAAACAAAGCCTCATTTCATTCAGTGTGTCATTTATCATGTCTGAAGATTTCTGTTTATTAGGCCGACTTCTGAGCAGCAGTCAGTAAACCACCACCAGGAAAATTCCTCCCAGGTTCGCCGGACTGAGAAAGCTCTTGACATCACTGCTTTGGTTTAATTCAGACGCACTGGAGGATTTTCAAGCACAATCAGATTTAAGGGTGCCTTCATACCAGACCTGTTTGGCCTGCTTTAACTCTCATTGGTTTGGGGAGATGTGAATGTGGAATCAAACTCTGATGTAGACCAAAAAAGTGACTCTTGCACACCAACAAACCTTGGTGTGGGTTTGGCTGAAGTGAATTCTAGTGCAGTTTAAATGAACATTTCAACACCAAGAACACTCCAAAAGTAGAACGTGGACAATTCTGCAGTGCATTCTGGGTAAATACAACCAAAACAAACACACAAGTCTGGGAAATGGCTTTGGGACTTTTATCAAAAGCAAAAAAGAAATCCTCCAACCACTCAAATCTGACGCCACTTCACTGTTTACATCTCATGAAAAAGGAAGTTGTGTTCAGTGCTTCCTACAGAGGTTTTTGTGTCGTTTCCTTCAGTGGTTCTTGATGCAGCGCCACTACAGGTGAGGAGTGGCACATTTTGCTCAAAGGGTTTGATTGGTTTTGACAGTTTATTGTTAAAAAGAACCACAGCAGCTGGAAATGGAACAAATGATGCAGCTGTGAACCCAATTGAACTGAGGGGTCCAGTTCAACCCCTCAGTCCAGGAAAACGCCTGTTCTGTGTTCTACGTGTGAGTTGGATAATATTTTGGTGCTAAAAGTCAAAATAAATTACATAACTCTGGGGATGCAGCTCCACCAAGCTGGGTCAGAGGCCTCACACATTCTGTGGCTGGGTTTAATCTGCAGGACAAAAAGCAGGCCCCCCCAAAGCACCCCTCCACCATCCAAACCTAATTGGAGACTGGCCGTCTAGTAAACGCTGGTGATGTGTCCAAATTCATTTTCCGCTCCAGGAAAAGTTTCTCCCAGCAGGACAACTCCACAGTAGGACTGGGATTGATCCGCTTGGTGGGCAGCAGGACAGCATGTGACTAGATCTAATTCAGACAGACACCCTGTGACTGTGACACCCAGTGGACCAACAGGACAGATGGGATCTTTGATTGCCTCATAAAAAGCTTTTAGGGTCAAATGATTCATAACACACAGATGTGTCATTTCATTCCACAAAAGCAGCAGCTTATCAACATCCACAGCTACAGAAAACAGGAAGTAGATAAGTCTGCTGATGAGAAAGAGATGTACATACTGACCACTCTGAGCACCTCACACCAGAACCACACATACACACAAAGATCAGTATAGACAACCTGGGTAAAGCGTCTTGCCCAGGTGCACATGGATATGTGGCAGGGGAGATCTGGACTCAAACCCCGAACCTGGTTTGAAAAATAACTCTTTCCACAGTTGCTACAACAGTTATCTACAGTTACTATGTCAATACAGCAAGGGGTGGGCATTTTTCAAATAATTTATTATTTATTGTAGAAAAAGTTCTTATTGTAATAAAAATTTGGTTAATGACACTGAATAAAAAAACTAAACTGACAGTATTTTATCCACTATTCCACAAGAGCAACAATAAATATAAATAAACTTGAAAATATAAAGAAATTAAGTCTATATATGCAGTTTAGTGATATAAATCTTTAACTAAGAGGCGTTTCAAATGGGAATGGTTCTCCAAGGCACAATTTGAGTTTGTGGTGACATGAATGCTGTGCCATACAGTCACAGTCTGACAGTTACCTTAAAAGGAATTATTATTTTTTTTAAATCCTAATTTGTATTATTGCAATACAATTCCAAGTGCATATCTGCAGCTTTCAGAGGCTGCAGGTGTCAAAAGCTCAGAGAGAAAAGCTAAACAAGTTCATATGATTAAAGATGTTTTTATAGAAAGACTGAGGCTAAATCCAGGTGATGCTGCAGCAGTGCCAGCTGGAGGAGCTTCAACTGCCACACAGGTTCACATCAGCATGACAACCTGGCCAAGGCCAGAGATCAGCATCAGCAGTGTCATGTGAAAGAGTCAGGAATGAAAAGGCGTCAAGTGTTTGAACATTTTCTTATATTTAACTTTTAGTAAGCTGAAAAAAAAGGTAAAAAACCAGTCGGTAGATGTTCTCCAAAGGACAAACTGAGAAAGCAAAGCTTCACGTCCTCAGGAAGAAATGTTCCAACATGTTCCTGTCAGTAGCAATAAATCAATAAATCAATTCATCACGCAATATCAAATTAATACAACCTCAATAATTTCTATTTATGAGTTAGCGTTTCTTTTGCTCTTTTTACTAAACACTGGATGATACAAGTCTTCAGGCTGGTGCTTTGGTCTCAGTCCTTTTGTTAAAGGACAATTTAGTTTCCAGAAACTTCACTGTATTGTTTATTTAATGTGGATATTTAGCATATATTCCAGTTCCAGTGTTAAATGTTCATTAGAATTCAAAGTTCATTGATCTATGAGAATGTGTTGTTGCATTGTTATGTCTTTGCCATTATATTACTTGAAAATTATCTCAAAATGACAATGTTATCATTCATAGCAATAACTACTGGGACAATTTATCATCCAGCAAAAAGATGTAATTGTTTATTATAGCAGGCTCAGAAGGAGATCTGCCCGTGACACAAACCAGAGACCAATGGAGGACAGGTTTGGAACATTAATGGTTTACTGGGATTCATATTTTAACCAACTCCGGGTAGAACAGAGAAGACAGGAAGTCAGAAACGTGCTCTCTGATCAGAACCATCTAACTCAACAAACCAGTCCGAGAAAGACAGCTCATAGCTCAGACTGCCAGGAACTAAGCAAACAAAGCTTTGCTCAGTTCATAGTTTATTCAAAAAATAATCTGAACAACTCATTGAAAAACACAACAGTGGGGTTCTGAGGTGGCACAGGGGTTAAGCACAACCCACATATGGAAGCCTTAGTCCTCGATGCAGCTGTCGCAGGTTTGATTCCCAGTCTGGCAACCTTTGCCACATGTCTTCCCCCTTCTCTGTATTTCCTGTCAATTCACTTTCAAACACAGACCACTAGAGCCAGTAAAACCTTTTAAAGAAAAACACACCAGTAAAGTGTTTTGTCAGAGTTCCTGTTGTAGCTGAAACCTAAACCCTAAATTATAGAGGGAGAAGCTCTCCATTCATCGGTTTCATTCCACAATACACAGCTCATTATCTTGATTTATGTCATTATTACTCAGTGTTGCAGTGAATATCTTATTACCCCAGGATTAATAAAAGCAGGCTCTTTGGGTTTCTGTGTTGTGTAAATATTAAAACAGTCCTGATGGTAGAAAAGAGCCTTTGTTCGTTAAACCCACCTGGTTTCATCTGCTCATGTTCCCAGGAAGAGATGAGCGATAAACTCCATTAATGGATTCAAGAACCAAGAGAGCTACGCCTACAAGAATAAAAGCCTCTCTCACATTACCAGCCAAAGCTCTGGCAAAGTCTACAGCACTGAGATCAGGCTGGACAGAGCAGAGGCCTCACTGCTACAGCATGCATACGGTTAGAACCTAGGGATGGGCAATAAATCAATAACAATCATAACAGACATCATCAATATCAATATGTAATCTGATAGAATTTTCGATAATTTTACTGATCTCTGGTCCAGAACCACAGAGCCTTCTGGGGGATGTAGGCAGAGGAAGGACTTTAGCTGATCAGCCTCTCACAGCTTGCTAGGAAAAGTAGATGGCATCAACTAACCCACTCTCTCTTTGGTTACCTAGCAACAACCTGTTGAGTAACTTGTGCAGCAGCAGTTTCAGGTTTTGATGCTGTGGCTCAAAATGGCTTTGTGACAGCTGTCCCTGCTGTCACAGAATAAAAGAAATTATTTTCTGTTCTTCTTTAATATTACTTTATATATTTGTTTGAATAGTTTAGATTATTTTAAAATTTGTCTTCATTAATTTGACCAATTTAGTTAACTATGTGTAGTGCACCCATTTAGTTAACTTTATTTGTCAGTTCTTTATAATTTTTGTTAAATGCACTAAATTTCTTTTGTTTGAGTTTATCAGTTTCCCCTGGAGCTACAGATGATTTCCAGCTGATGCCCACTGGTGGTCAACTTCCCAGTGGGTCATTGCATCTGCTCACCAGGGTAGGGGGAAATTTGGTTTTTTAGTTTAGTTTCATTATTTCTTTAATGTTTTTTTCTTTTGAAAGTTAGTTCAGTTCTAATCTTTATTTAATTTAAAGATTTAGTAATGTTCCTTTGTATTTGTTTGTGTTTTTTGTGTGTTTAATTATCCCTTTTGTGTTTAGTAGTGGTTTGATCACCCACTATTTAAGTTCTCTTCATGTCTTGTTAGTTAGGTCAGTTTTTTGTTTGAGTTCTTTGTGTTGCTACCTGAGTTGTAGTTTGTTATGTTGACCTCAGTTTTGGGCCCGATTTATCATTTTGAAATTATTTGTGGATTTTTTGTAATAAATTAAAATTTATTTTGAACTTTACTCAATACTCTCTGGCTGGTTTGTGGGAAAACCTCACATTTGGTGTCAGAAGTGGGATTTTTGCCAGCCAGAGTATAAAATTTTTTGGGTTTTTTTTTTGTCCCCCATTACCAACCCTGATGACTGGAACATGCCGCGTGGTGGAAGGAGTAAACGAGACAATTTGGTGGAATTTGAAGGAACAGCAGGCCTTGATGAGGAGACTGATTGCACTGAAGGAGAAGCATCTGGAGGACCTGGTGGCACTGAGGGTGAAGCAGGAGAAGAACCAACATATGCAGATCTGATCAGCATTCTTCGTACCCACATGAGCCAGCAGGAAACACAAAATAGAATAATGAGAGAGGAAACAGCTCGTCAAGATGAACGGTTCAGGACTCTCCAGCACCAATTCAGTCTTTTGCAGTTAGAAGTGCAGGCTTGTACTTCTGCCACACCCGAACCTGCTAAGCTGGAAAACTCTGATTCGGAGGAACCAGAACCCCTTTACAAGAACCTGCCATCAGGAGATCATAAAGCCATCTCTACTTCAGGTCAGTTCCGATCCTTTTTGGAGCCTAAACTGGAAAAGTTAACAGAAACTGATGACATTGAACATTTTTTAATGACTTTTGAGAGGATTGCAATTTCATGCAATTGGCCAGAGAAAGAATGGGTCTTTCGGCTGGTTCCTTTGCTCACTGGGAAAGCTAGAAGTGCTTATGTGCATAAGGACATTGATGAAGTTAATGATTATATATCTGTCAAAGATGCAATTCTTAAGAAATATGACATTAACCCAGAAACCTATCGTCAGAGATTTCGCTCTATAAAAGTGGAGCCTGGAGAAACTCCTAAGGAGCTGTATGTAAGGCTAAAAGAGTTGTATCAAAAGTGGATCCAACCTAAAGGTAAACAGTGAAGGACATTGGTGAAACTATTGTTTTGGAGCAATATCTCCGTATGTTGTCTCCTGAGCTACAGGTTTGGGTCCGGGAACATGATCCTCCAACCGCTTCCAAAGCTGCTTCACTTGCAGAGGTGTTTGTGGCTGCAAGACGGAAAGGACAACCATGGAGTTACTCTTCTTGGAAAGCATGTAAAGATACCCGCAGAGCTGCATCTGTACAGCACCATCAAAGGGTGTGTCTGCTGTGGGTAAGGCCTCCCTAAGAGAAAACCAGTAAGCCCAACACCCAAGCAATACAATAAAGTGCCTGTTTGTTACTTGTGTGGTCAAGAAGGCCATACAAAACCCATGTGTCCGAAGAACCCTCCTAAACTCACTCAACTGTGTGTTGTCCCATTTAAAAGTGACAATTGCATCACTGTTGGACAGTCTGTGAAACTGAGTGATGTTAAGGTTAATGGGAAAAGTGTAAAGGCCTTAATTGACACTGGAAGTGTTCAGACACTTGTTGAAAGACAGCTGGTTCCAGCTAACATAATCTGTACCTCTGATACCATCCCTATCCGCTGTGTGCATGATGATGAAAAGTCATACCCCACAGCAGATATTTACATTGAAGTACAAGGACAATTATACCTGTTGAATGTTGGTGTTGCAGAAAATCTCCCTTTCCCAGTAGTATTGGGTAGTGACTTACCTGTGCTGTTTGACTTGATACACAACCCACAGAACTGCAATGTAGTAACTCGTTCTCAAGCAAAAGCCAGAAGAATCTCCACCAATTCTCAGTGTGCTACCTTTTTATGATGCAGACCTGGATGTGCAGCCTGGAAAATCTAGAAAATCATGTCGACAAAGGAGACAGGAGAAGTTTCTGCATACTCCTGTTACCTCGACAGAAGGGGTTCAGGATCTGCCCCAGGGTTTTAAGGTGCCTTTAAATATGGCTCAAATACAGAGTGATGACTCCAGTTTGGCTGTTCTTTTTCAGAAAGCCCAAGGACCCCAGAAAAATGACCACAGAGGTGATGCTGAGGAGTTTGTTCTACACAAAAATATCCTTTATCGTCAACAGGGGGCATCTCAGCAGCTTGTGGTCCCTAAGGTTGCAAGAGAGACGGTGCTTAATTTGGGCCATTCAATCCCCTGGGCTGGCCACCTAGGGACGCAGAAGACCCTGGCTCGCATCAGGCGCCATTTCTACTGGCCTGGATTACGGACTGATGTTGCCCAGTTCTGTAGGACCTGCCCTCAGTGCCAATTAACCTCCAATAAGTTCCCTTCAAGGGCACCACTGCAGCCACTTCCCCTAATCGACACGCCTTTTGAGCGCTTGGGTATGGACATTGTGGGTCCACTTGAACGAAGCAAATCTGGACATCGATATATGTTGGTGATAACAGATTATGCAACCAAGTACCCAGAAGTGTTCCCCTTAAAGACAATTAAAGCAAGAGCCGTGGCTTTCTCCTTGGTGCAACTGTTTTCAAGGGTTGGATTTCCCTTTGAAATTGTGACAGATCAAGGCACTAACTTCATGTCTACTCTCCTAAAGCAGGTATATCAGCTGCTGGGGATTAAGGGTGTTCGAACTACCCCTTACCATCCACAGACAGATGGACTCACAGAGCGGTTCAACCAAACACTGAAGCAAATGCTGCGTAAGTTTGTGGATGAAACCGGCTCCGATTGGGATCAATGGCTGCCTTATCTCCTCTTCGCCTATAGAGAAGTACCACAGGCCTCCACTGGGTTCTCCCCTTTTGAACTTTTATATGGCCATGAGGTGAGGGGACCTCTGGCATTGTTAAAGGAGACCTGGGCTGGAGAAGAGGGGAGGGAGGGGCCTGTTAATGTTATCTCCTATGTTATGCAGATGAGAGAGAGGCTACAAAAGATGACAGCTTTGGCCCAGCAGCACATGGCAGAAGCTCAAAAGCACCAGAAGGTTTGGTATGACAAATCGGCCCGGCAGAGGACTTTTGTCCCAGGCCAGAAGGTTTTGGTCATGCTACCATCCAGTGAGAGCAAGCTTCTGGCCAAGTGGCAGGGGCCATTTGAAGTAGTGAAACAGCTTGGACCTACCACCTATCAAATTACTAAATCGGGACAACCGCATTCCACCAAAGTGCTGCATGTGAACCTCCTTAAGGAGTGGACAGAACGACCTAAAATGGGGACGGACGTCATGCTGATTAGAGCTGTGGAAGAGGAGGAAGCTGTTGATGATCAGTACCTACCCTCATCAGCACCAATGGAGCTTGACTTGAAACATCTGTCAAGTGAACAACAACTACAGGTCAGAGCATTATGTAATCCTCAAATATTTAAAGAATATCCAGGTCGTACAGACATTCTTGAACATGAAATTGTGTTGAAAAGTGATGCTAAAGTTAAACGTCTGAGCTACAGGATTCCAGAACGCCTGCTCAGCTCCCTGAAGAGAGAGTTGGAATTGATGCAGTCCCTCGGGATTGTTGAATCTTCCAAAAGTGAGTGGTGTAATCCTGTCGTCTTGGTGCCGAAGAAAGATGGAACAATGCGTTTCTGTATAGACTTCAGGTACCTTAATTCTGTGTCAAAATGTGACTCCTACCCTACTCCTCGCATTGATGATATGGTCAATAGATTGGGCAAAGCTAAATACCTCACAACTATTGACTTGTGCAAAGGTTACTGGCAAGTGCCCCTTTCCAAGAAGTCCAGGGAGTTGACGGCCTTTCGGACTCCTTGGGGACTCTTCCAGTTTACAGTTTTGCCCTTTGGACTGCATGGCGCACCCGCGACCTTCCAAAGGCTTATGGATCAGGTACTGCGTGGATGTGAGGACTATGCCTGTGCCTATCTCGATGATATTGTGATATATAGTAACTCATGGGAGGAGCACCTTCAACACTTACAAGAAATCTTGGGCCTCCTCCAAAATGCAGGTTTGACCATTAACCCAGCAAAATGTGTTTTTGCACAATCAGAGACAGAGTATCTGGGTTTCATAATTGGAAATGGTGAACTTAAGCCACAGGTTCGCAAGATTCATGCCATTGAATCCTGTCCCTTGCCTCAAACCAAAAAGCAATTGAGGTCATTTCTAGGGATGGCAGGGTTTTATCATAGATTTAAAAGACTTTTCAGCTAGAGCTTCCCTCGCTGACAGACATGACTGGATCTAAATGTCCCAGTAAAGTCCAATGGACGGAAAAGACTATTGCAGCATTCCATGATATTCGACAAGCACTGGGTCGGAGCTCTGTCCTGAAGTGTCCTGATTTTGACAAAGGTTTTATTCTACAAACAGATGCCTCAGAAAGAGGTATTGGAGCAGTCCTCCTGCAAGGTGATGAGGCTTTACAATCTGTAGCTTTCATAAGCCGTAAGCTACACCCCAGAGAAGTCCGTTATTCTACGGTGGAAAAAGAAGCCCTCGCCATAAAATGGGCCCTGGATTCCCTGAAGTATTACCTGCTTGGAAGAGAGTTCATTCTCCAGACTGACCACAAAGCTCTTCAGTGGCTACAGCGTATGAAGGACACAAATAGTCGCATTACAAGATGGTTTCTTGCCATGCAACCCTTCCGCTTTACAGTACAGCACATACCTGGCAAGCTGAATGTGACTGCAGACTACCTTTCGCGTTGGTGTGAGGACCCTTCTGAAGGGAGGGGGAATGTGACAGCTGTCCCTGCTGTCACAGAATAAAAGTAATTATTTTCTGTTCTTCTTTAATATTACTTTATATATTTGTTTGAATAGTTTAGATTATTTTTAAATTTGTCTTCATTAATTTGACCAATTTAGTTAACTATGTGTAGTGCACCCATTTAGTTAACTTTATTTGTCAGTTCTTTATAATTTTTGTTAAATGCACTAAATTTCTTTTGTTTGAGTTTATCAGTTTCCCCTGGAGCTACAGATGATTTCCAGCTGATGCCCACTGGTGGTCAACTTCCCAGTGGGTCATTGCATCTGCTCACCAGGGGAGGGGGAAATTTGGTTTTTTAGTTTAGTTTCATTATTTCTTTAATGTTTTTTTCTTTTGAAAGTTAGTTCAGTTCTAATCTTTATTTAATTTAAAGATTTAGTAATGTTCCTTTGTATTTGTTTGTGTTTTTTGTGTGTGTTTAATTATCCCTTTTGTGTTTAGTAGTGGTTTGATCACCCACTATTTAAGTTCTCTTCATGTCTTGTTAGTTAGGTCAGTTTTTTGTTTGAGTTCTTTGTGTTGCTACCTGAGTTGTAGTTTGTTATGTTGACCTCAGTTTTGGGCCCGATTTATCATTTTGAAATTATTTGTGGATTTTTTGTAATAAATTAAAATTTATTTTGAACTTTACTCAATACACTCTGGCTGGTTTGTGGGAAAACCTCACAGGCTTAAAAAAAAAAAAAAAAAAAAAAAGAACAGCATGGAGTGAAAGGAGAAAATGAGAACAGCAGCTGGCGAAGAAGCTGTGGATGGAAGAGGAAATGCCCTGTCACAGGTTTGGCAGAATTTTAGATATTTAAAAGAAAAAAAACTTCTTATTGATATTGACTGATATGAAACCCCTTTTACTGTGATATCGCCCAACATAATAAAATAACATGTCAGAAATTGTTCTTTCATTATCCAATTAAAATATTCCAGAAAAATGTTAAAAATAAAAAAAGGGGGAAATCTCTCGTTTGTGAATTAGTCGAGGCTGGTGCAACTGTTGCGTAACTGAAGCCCAGAGAGCAAACAGATAGTGAGAGTTGCAAAGGGAGGTAAACACATGATGTAGCAACATTTGGTGACAACTCTTTCCACACATGTACACAAAGATCAATGAGTCAAAGCCTACAATCTGGAGCCAAGGCCCCGCCCAGCATTACCCCTCCACTGCAAAAAAATAAATAAATAAATAAAAAATAAAAAAAAAATATTAAAAAATCAGCTCTTTCTTAGGTCCACTCTGTCATTTCAGCATGCAGTTACAGAGCTGGAGCCAGAGTGTGTGTAAACAGGTGCAGGGTGTGTGAAGCAGGTAAAACACAGCCTCCAGTCCTTACAACCTCACTGGAATGTAGAAGCCTGGTTCAGATGTTACCGATTACATCTGACTGTTCCAGAAACCACTGATGGTGGAGGGTTATCAATTGGTTCAATTACCGCTACGTCTGCCGCTGACATTGTGTCCTTGGGCAAAACACTCCACCCATGTTGCGTGCTGGTGGTGGTTGGTGCATTACAGACCCACCTTTTTTTTTTGTGTTGAGAGACAACGCATGAAGAACGTGAGCCAGGATGCACAAGAGTGGATTCACATTGTGTCCACTGTGATGCCAAAGAAGATCTTTCTTCTGTTCCACTCGAACGGTGGGATTGTACATATTCACAATACCCGGGTAGCTACAATATAACATTCAGATCTGAAATAGTACTGAAAACAAATCAAAGGAAAATAAACTCTTGAACTTGACTAACTTGACTTAAGACTACTAAAAGAAAACATTGACTGTTTTGTTCTGTTCAAGTTGTCAAAATGTGTAATAAATGTGTTTTGTTCAACCCATTGTTCACTTGCTCCTGCTGAGATGAACCTAGTTCTGATACGCTAATTGATTATAAAGATTCAGAGTCACTGATTCCCTTGTCGCAAGTGGCTTACCAGGCTAGTAGACCTTACATAAGTGGTGAGTCAGGCCAGGAGGAGCATTTGAAAAGCGAAGATACTATTTAATGTGAAGTACCTTTCAGCACCATTAAGACATTTTGTTTTGTCAGATGTAATTTACTTTTGAAACCATATTTTTGGAAAAGTGTAAAATTCCATACATCTAAAAAAAATGGATCTTGTCCAGTGTTATTGTATTGATGTAACAAGAGCCATCAGTAGAAATGGAGTCACTGAAACAGATTCCAACAGATCCTTACACATGGTCTCTGTTGTCCATGATCTGTTAATATGACATCAAGATCATGTCTGTCATACAGCAACAGACTTCAGTCAGAGGCTTTTTCAGATTAGCTGCAAGATTGCCTGCTTCTAGAGACCCTCCCTGACCACAATGACTCTTTAAGATACTTCGATGATATGAGTAATGGCATTTAATTTCCCTTTGGGATCAATAAAGTATTTTTGAACTGAATCATAACTTTACTGTGAAAATTTCACAACATTATCATCCTCACTTCTTTATTCCAAAACACAGCACACAGTAGCGTTCCACTGGAGAAAAAAAATATTTTCTTATTGCTGATTAAATGTTTTAAGCCGTCTGTGAATTAGTCAGACATCCACATGTCTTGATCAGGTGCTTGATTTTGCAGTGGTAGTCCCCAGGCTCTGGTACACACTGGGCCCTGTGCTGTGGCTCTGGGGCCTCCACGCCTCTTCAACAAACTGGTTTTGTTTTAAAATATGTTTTATTGATGGGTGGTTTAGTGTTTTGCTCTGGTTGAGAAGAATGTTATGGTAACCATTTAGAAAGGGTCAGTAGGTGTATCCTGTTCTTCACTCAGCTTGAGCTGACTTCAGAAAAATGATCCCTGCTATAATTGTATTGATCCAACAGCATCAATTTTTCTGCCTGTCTGTCAGGGAGGACACACACTCGTCTGTTCATTGTGTGAGTGTGTTGAAGGATGCAGAGGCATGTTTAAAGAGGCCATACACCAGCAGGTTTGCTCTGTGTTGTTCTTGCATGTCAGACCAGCTAATAATAGCAATTCAAGTGGACCACTGACTCTTCACCATGTAAGCTAGTTTTCCATCAACCACCATTGAGCCTGTCACAGTAAGCTTTAATTAATTAATTGCATAATAAATTAAAATAAGCTTGACAATTTCCATGTGGACAGCATTCATTAAACAGATGCTCCTCTTTAAATGTATAGCATGTAACTTTTATCAAAAAAAGTTTCTCACATGTTTGTTAAAACTGCCAACATGCTGAGACAGTTTATTATGAGACAGACACTTGTTTAATTATTATTATTATCATTATTATTATTAACTCCTATCTTACCTTTCAAAGCTGAATATTTTATTAAACGCAGTTTTGGTTTCAGAGACCCCATAATCCATTTTAATCAATGTTGTTTTGTTTATACATTTTGGACATTTAAAAAGTTTTCTGGTCTGTCTTAAATGGTCTTTAGAAGATAATGCTTTTTTTTTTTATCTTTGAGATAGTGTACCTGTATTAATATGGCATTATTATTAAGTTAACTGAAAATGGTCTCAAAAATGACAATGACATTGCAATAATT
Organism: Poeciliopsis prolifica; assembly: GCF_027474105.1. Lineage (NCBI taxonomy): Eukaryota > Metazoa > Chordata > Actinopteri > Cyprinodontiformes > Poeciliidae > Poeciliopsis > Poeciliopsis prolifica. Next base: position 3,359,241 of record NW_026562432.1, read on the forward strand.
TCTGGGAAAATTGATCATCCAGCAAAATATATTATCACGACAAGCCTAAAAGGCACTGACAAAGCTTTGTGCCTCTGATTTATTAAATCTCAAATAATTTCTGCAGCCATCAGCTTTTTGTTGGTACAGCACACAAACTGAATGCTGAACCTCAGAACTGGTGCATGTAGTAATCAGTTCCACGCCTAAAGCAGCAGCAGCAGCCTGCCAGAGGACATGCTGGGTGTGGGACTCTAATTACAACCCTGTCCCGGTTTGATCCCACCGACTTCACATCCACCCAAGCCCCAGGTTAGCACAGCTCCAGCTGTGTGCTGGGGTTAAAGCTACTGCTCCAGATGTGAGCTGCAGCTGGCCTGGGAAATTATCTGCAGCCATGTGACAGCCACCGACTGGAAAGAAATATCTTCTAACCCCAAATAGATGAAAGATCTCATTGTCTTGCTTGGTGGAGAGTTGGAGCACAGCTGCTTCTGCAAACATCTTCATCTGATCAAACTGTTCCTGTCATGGCTGGTTTAGGTGGAGGGTGGACGGTGTTGATGGACAGCAGATAGCATCTAGACTGGGGATAGATGATGCTAACTCAGTTGCTAGTTGAAGGTCCCATCCAACAAAGTTCTGGAAGTCTTCCTCCAGAACCAAAGCCATCTACTGATTCTTCTGGTTCTGGCGGGCTTAAACAGAACTCTGGGCGGAGCTTTACGTCAGGGCCTAGTGACGGTCAGCAGGTGACCTGAAATTCAGTTAGGCTGGAGTGGGGGGAGAGGTGGACGGTGCTAACTGGATTTACACAGCTTTGTACTATCTTGACGGCGCCGTCCAGAAAGAAAGTCCATTACCAACACACACATAAACCCACATGGTACCGCAGAGAACTTCAGCTGCTTCCCTCTGTCTAATACAACCGGAACTGCTGAGTGAACAACACTACTTCTGTTCTCCATCAGTCCATAAACATTGTGTCATGGTTTGTGCCCAGAATAAACGGAGCAGGACCAAACAACATTAGTGATGGAAAACCACATTCAGACAGAGAGTCAGGATGTGATCACTGGCTAACAATTCAATTCAAGTATAATTTAATGATACAAAGAGAATTTGAATGTTGTAACTCATATTGTCCAAGGTTCTTCAAAGAGTTGTTGTGGATGATGATGGCTGTGAGCAGGAAGGACTTCCAGTAGCAGTCCAAGTTAAAGCAGATCTGAACAGCCTCTGACTGAAGCCACTGTTTTAACAGTGTGAGGAAGCAGATGCTCAGGGTTGTCTGTAGTTTTTTGATTTTATGAAGTATTCTTGTTTGCACACAAATGAATCCCTCCAGACAGTTGCAATGTTGCAATCACAACTGTTCATGCAAATTCACTCATAATTCGCAAATTTTGCAGAGACTTACAATTACCACCGGTCATCGCAACTTTTCTGCAAATCTGACTAATCACCTCAATGTTTTATATTTTCATTTGTTCAACACTGAAACTAGGCCAAACCTCCTTCTTATTTAACTTTGTGATTTATGAAAGTAGAACCTGCCAGATGAAAGCATGTGCCACTACATTCTTACATTAGTCTTTTTCTTTTTTTCAGTGTAAATGGTTCACGTTAACTTGAATGACCAATATGGAATTTGTCTTTTGCACTTTGACAACTCCTCTGGAGATGATTCTATTTGTCCAGAGGAGGCTGCCATTTCAGCAAGGTACTAAAAGGTTTTCTAGATTTTAAATACTATGTTAAAATCCTGTTTATATTGGGAAGGTTATGTGCCACAATTCCAACTTTTTTATAAGATCATGTTATGGCAACAACAAAAAAATGTTTAAAGAATTTGCGACTTTGACCACATCGCTCTGAAAAAGCTGCAACTATCACAAAAAACGTCATCACCTCCTGGAGGGACTGACTGGCAGATTACTCAAATCTAATGCTTCACAGATAAAACAGAGCTGGAGGAGCCTGTTCAGAAACAAACTGTTCTAAGGTCAACAAGGCTTTTGCATAAAAGGTGTGTCAGACACCTATTTGTGTAGGTTTATTGTGCTACACAAATAAACCTTTCCTGCCTTTTATTTGCGTTCTGTGTAAACTTAAACAGTTTACACAGAACGCAGAAAACAGATTCTACTGGATGGTGTAGATATGAACACAGAAATCACACCAAGCTGAGACCAAACTCTACAGAGACCACCTCTAAATGCTCTCAGTAACACGTCACAGTTCTTCCTGTTGCCAGGTTTGTGTTGATTTATGGGATGAGGTAGAGAAACTTTCTGAACATCTTCTCAAAATATTTTGGTATTATGATCTTTTGCTTGAACTTGGCCCCAGAATTCCACTAATGATTTGATTACACTGGGTTTTTTTCTACTTCTTTAGAACCCAGAAGTTGGTACTCCTGCCCTGGACATATCTGACCAATAAACAGACTGGACATTGTCACACGGTGTGTAGTGAGAGTTTTTGGTTTCGCCTGGAGTTTTCTCTGGGTAAAGAGAACACGAACCAACAGAACAAGTTATGAGTTATTTGATTTAAACTACAGTGAGCCAACAGTTCTCCAAAACTGCATCCCAGAACTTTCAGAAAGCAGCAGCTAATACTCAATCACCTATAAAAGTTTCGCCTGGAGATTTCTCTGGGTAAAGAGAACACGAACCAACAGAACAAGTGATGAGTTATTTTATTTAAACTACAGTTAGCCAACAGTTCTCCAAAACTGCATCCCAGAACTTTCAGAAAGCAGCAGCTAATACTCAATCACCTATAAAAGTTTCGCCTGGAGATTTCTCTGGGTAAAGAGAACACGAACCAACAGAACAAGTGATGAGTTATTTTATTTAAAAACTACAGTTAGCCAACAGTTCTCCAAAACTGCATCCCAGAACTTTCAGAAAGCAGCAGCTAATACTCAATCACCTATAAAACAAAGTTAGTCCTGGTGAGGCAGCCGTAGTGAGTCAATAAAGTTTTGGATGTAATAAGGAGGTGGATGGGGAACAAGGAGCTGACAGTTAATGGAGGTCAAGGTTTAACACAAGAAGCAATTCACTTAAAACCAGCAAAAAAATATTTCAGTGTAATTCCCAGCAACTGGCAACAGTGGAGGAACCTCATAGAGACAACAGTTCAGCTGAAATAATCAGTTTGGCAACTATTTATTATTGAGTATCTAATAAAATTAACCCTATTAATGACAACGTTTAGTTTTATATGTTAGTGTTTGCACAATCTGAAGTGAAAAACAGTGATTCCTTTGTTAAGAGCCCAATTCTGTTGGGAAGCCATGAATCCTACAATACTTCAACATGTACCACCCACCTAAACATTACTGCAGACAAAGCACATCTCACTATGGCAACCACACTCTCCAACAGCCGTCGCTTCTCTCACCAGGACAATGTGTTCTGCCACTCAGTGAAACTTGCTAAGTAACGGCACAAAGACAGCCATAAGGCCCCCCAAAGCCTGCAGGCTGGACAGATTCTGGACAGAAATGCTAGAACAAGCTTCCTGACGTAAACCCAACCCATCCTGGTGCAGCAAGTCAAGACCTGCCTGGTCCTAAATCTTAGCAGGTGCTTCTAATGTTCTGGGTGATCAGAACATTTTCTACTGCTGACCCTACTGCCACTACAGCAGACTCCATGCTAGCAAACAGCAAAGTCTCAGGTCCAACATACTTTATCTCCTGCTCTGCATCCTCAGTTTTGCATTCATGAAATGGTCACAGAGCTAAGGCCACACTTTTCAGCAGCCAGCCTCCTCTGTGAACCACAACGTACAGTTTCCATCCAGGAGCTTTAAACCAAGTGCCATTGTTAAAATCATCAATATACATCAAATATGTTGCTTAGTTTATCAAAAGCAACTCTAAACAGCTGTTTTTTTTTTGTCTTGATTTAAAGGAACTCAAGTGTTTCAGTAGTTTTGCAGTTTTCTGGAAGTTTGCCCCAGATTTCATGTGTATAGAAACTGAATGCTGCTTCCCCATGTTTGGTTCTGGTTCTGGTTCAATCACATTTCGTACCAATCAGGGATGAGGGTGGTGTTTAATGGCCGTCCAGTATTTGCTGTGATGTAACACCAACTAGGAGTTTCATCTTTCTAAAGGACTATATACACACACACAATATATATTTAATATTGAGTATATCCAATATATTTTTTATATATTTTGAGCATACCACAATGTGCCAATATGAAGGGTGAGCCTCTAGTTCTGACCTGGCCTTGCAGGATAATTACCCCTGAGCCAATCAGATTGGATTGTGAGAAGCAGGACGTGCTACAGTTGCCTCAGTTTTATTGAGATGACATGTTTCCTCCACCGAGGTTGACTCGTTCACTTTTTCCAGAGTACAGAATGACTCTGAAGTGCAGTTTATGGCTGATACCTGCACAGGAAGAGATCTCACACTATAAACAATTTACTTGGTGTCTGCATTTTTGTGATTCAGTGATCACCAGCCAGTATAAAGTAAACCTTAGTGACTGCTATGTCTCCTCTAGTCTCTGCTCAGCAACATGAGCCCAACACGACGGTGGAACCTGCTAAGGGACTCTAACAAAGGCTGCTTTCTGCAGCCCAAATCCACACTCAGCACCCTCTAGCAGACACAAAGGATTCCTTCTTCATCCTGTTCATCCGCGCGTTCAGCTTCTCGCTCATATTTAAGAACTGAGGACACACAGAGGCCAAGGAGTGTTTCTGGATATACAGGATCATTATGCTTCTATCACTCAACTCCATTATGGGCATTTATGCAGAAAACCCAAAGACAGCTGCAAAACCCCTTATAACTGTCCCTTAAAGATGAAAGCACTGGAAGAAAAAAAAAAAAAGCAAAATTACCGTATTTTCTGGATTATAAGTCAGATTTTTTTTCCTACTTATACTCCAGAGCGACATATGTGTGGAAATTAACACATTATTATATCATATCACATGTTATTTTCACACTAAACCACAAGAGGGCACTCCAGGCCTGTGTTCTTCTACCTTCGGAGTTAGCCGAGTTGTTTTCAAGCGACACCGAAGATGAAGATTTCATTCGATTTAGTGATTTGGAGACATGGATGGTTTAGTTAACTTGTTAGCATGTTATTTATGCTATAGTTATCTGAATAACTCTTTAACATGTTATGCTAACATACCAGGCACGTTCTCAGTTTGTTATGTGTCATGTGACGTTAGCATACTGTACAATTATTCAGCCTGTTGTTGTCTCTATTCTATTTTTATTGCCTTTCAAGATGACATGTCTGTTCTTGGTGTTGGATTTTATCAAATGAATTTCCCTCAAAAATGCAACTTATACTCCGGTGCGACTTATACATGTATTTTTCTTCTTTATTACGCATTTTATGGCAGGTGTGACTTATACTCCAGAGCGACTTATAGTCCGAAAAATACGGTAATTGTAATATTTGCTGCAGTTTTTGTGGGACATTAATAATATTATACATTTAGCTTCAGAACAATGTTCAGATGTAAATGATAAAAAACAGTATTCTTTATAAATTAATAATATGAATTCAGCTGCTTTTCATCTCAATATGTACGTTGGGATTTTTTGCATTTTTTCTCAGCTGATTTTGTGAAGAAGGATGTCAGTCGATGGCCATCAACAAAAACTCATCAAGTTTTCATTTTATTTAGCCATTTGAGAAACCATTTCAGAGAGAGCTCCACAAGAACCATGAGAAGGTCCTTGCTTTCCTTTTAAGCAGTTGACAGTTGAGTTTTTTACTACTGACAGTCATGGTGACAGAGCAACTGGATGGGCTTTTGCAACACAGACTTCCGTTACCTAGAAATAATGCCTACACAGGGCGGTGCAGTTTCTTGATAAAAATTAAAACATTTGTGAATGACCAGAAAAATCCTCTTCTGCACCATTAAATATAACAATTAATACAACGGACTAAACAACACTTAACTCTAAACATTAACCACACCATGACTTCTCCTCTTTCCTGCTGCGTGAGGCCTGCAACAGCATTGCAACCAGGTCACACACTGTGCTGCACAACACGTGACGAAAACAAACTATGAGCAATGAGCATGTACTCTGTGTGTCTTTACCTCCACTCCATTTATTCACAAACTAAATATATTTTTAAATTTAAAAAAAATGTCTGCTGCATTGGATTATAAGCAAGCAAAGTTGTAAAAAACAAACAGTTCTCACCAACAGACTCTATTGTTCAAGGTGAAGAGTCATTCAAAAGAATGGGATCATTTGCGCATGTATAAGTTTTTTTAGCAGATTGTTTCACCAAAGACCCTTTATAAAGTAACTCGTGTTTTAACTACATCTTGCTTTAATTACTGGAATCTGTATGCTGGACTCAATAAATCCTCAGCTCAGAGGAATGAAAGCTGTTCAAAGTGCCACTAATGAGCTGGACTGAGAAGTCCCAGTATTTAAGAGTATTTAAAAAATCCCAATTTTTGAAATATTGGGATTTCAAAAATTGATTGCCAAGACAGAACGACGACGAGAAAAGATTTAAATGTACAAAGATGCACCATGTCTCTTAAGTGTAAGGGTTTCAGGCCCTTCAGTTGAAACATATTCCATTTTATGGAAGATTGGGGCCATGTAGGTTTTATGTTAGTCTACTTCTAAGTACCTCAATCCAACATTACAGCATGTGACATTCTGTCCATAAAAAAATAAATGGCTTAGATTTTGTGTGTAGTTATTAAGCCCCACAAAATGAGGAAACTAGTTATGTAACTCTATTCGCCGAGGCCAGCTATGAGATTCTGATGGAATCTGTAGAGTGTAAACTTTAAACTTCACTTTCTAGATATAAACAACATTTACAAGACATGTGTAATGAAACGACCGTAACAACATTCTTTGCTTTTCATGCCATTAATAACACCAATGGGTTAAGTGTCAAGAGTCCACAGTAAATCAACCACCAACCCCCCATTATGCACCAGAGTCACATCATACCAGTGAATCCACTAAGATCATTGGCTATGTGAGCTTTCAGAAAATGAGGCTTTGGTTGTAGAACCAAACAGACATGAAGCAGAGCTCTGTCTAGTTTCTTAAACAGACTGGATGTCCTAATGTATTCAGAGCTTTAAATACAAGTGAAGTTGTTGAGTTGCAACGCTAGAAAGTGACATACTGCATCCGATTCTGCTGGTCGTCCTATCACAGATGATAAGGCCACTGGATGATGATGATTTTAGAACAGCGCCTCTCCTGGTGACAGCATGCTGAAGCGGCTCTGTTTTGTTGATTATGATTGGTTCTTTTTCTTGCTTGAATCATTGCTGTTAAGACAGTGATTCTCTCTGGTTTTGGGTGCTGTGTGGCAAGAAGGTATTTTGCTGCAACTTTTTTTTTTTTGCTTTCGGTCAGTTGTTATGATACATAACCATGGCAACAAGATATTGTTTTTACTACCGGGGGCAGCTCAAATCTTATCTGAAGTACGACACCAAATCCCAGGAGGTGAAATGGAGGCTTAGTGGATACAGAGATGCCTGTATTCACCATACAGGCTTCTCTGTAAATCTCTTCACTTTATCGTAATCAAGGATCATTACCCAGACTCTCTCTATATACAATCAGACAGAGATTTAGCAGCAGCAAAAGCAAAAGACATGGATTAGTTGAGCCGCCAACAACAATATCATATCCAGGACATAATATTGTGGAACATTATCTCTGCTGCCAAGATGATAATCGGTTAACATGACAGTAATTAGACATGAGATCCTTCCTGACTACATCATCACCATCCATAAGGACTCTGAACATATTTGGATGATGTGAGTTATGACATTTAATTTTCCTTTATGGTCAATAAATTACACCTGAATTAGTTGGTGTACTAGATATTTCCCTTAACAGAGCAGCTGTAGATGTGATGGGAAACAAATGCCTGAGGATTCCTCCAACATGAGAATACATAGTCTTACATAAAAGTAGCTGATTTAAGATGTTCAACTTCAGTGAAGCACTGAATTCTGCACTATGATAGAATTTTAATCCACCAGAATGAACAAATTATTTAGCAGATATAAGACGTGTTCAAATAAATCAATTACGGCTCCTCAGGGGTTCATCTATAAAGAGGAAACACATGGTGACAACCTGCATGGTCATTGTAAGACTCTTAGAAACTAATCTCCTTTAATTGGATAGTGAAGGCTTAGAATCAGTGCTGTGACTGATTGTGATGAGCATCATGATAGTGCACAGTGAATGGCACCGCCTGAGGACCTCACTACTTTTCTTATCCCACATACAAATCATGGTCTGATTACATTACTGAATAGAAACACATTGTACACCTTTAGTGAGAGGATTCAGTTCAGTTGAATCATATACAATTTCATTTTATGAAAACAGCTCAATTCAATCCAGACCCAGAATGGTGTGCGTTTGTGGATCGAAGTTCAGTGAAATTATCAACATTTCATTTTCTATTGATATTGAAATGACAATAGAAATGATCTTTATTATTGTCCAGCCCTCGACGACTACTGGCAGTGGAACATGTCTGGAGTTAGAGCTGTCACAATAAGCATTAACTCAATTACACAATCACATGTTAAATTAAATAATTTCCATGATTTATTGTTTTTCTCTTTTTCTCTCTTTCTACCAAAACCGGACACAAAAGTCTTCAGTCTTGTGCTTTGGTCTCATCTAGCCTTTCTTTGCTGGACCATTGTTTTCAGAGATTAATTTTTCATTTTATTTGTCGTTTCTGTTTTATTTATTTTGGATATTAAAGTGTCTTCCAGTTCCAGTGTTAAATGTTTGTTAGAATTTAAAGTTTCTTGATCTTTGAGATTGCATTCTTAAATTACTATACTGTTATCGTCATATTAATTGAAAACATTTTAATTTATCGCAATAACTTCTGGGATAATTTATTGCTCAGTAAAATTGACCACAGGTGTATTGGGAGTTAATGACAGGCTGTGGAACCTCCACATGGACCACTCTGGGTCATCCACACGTTTGTTTCCAGTCTCAACATGCTGATTGGAGGTAGTAGGAGTTTGACATGCAAGTCATCCTATTTCTGCCGCTGCCTCACGCAGACACTACTGAGCAGAGCACAAACCCTGACTGCTGACGTCACAGACAGGTTAGCAGGAGTAATCCTTTGGCCAGCCTGGTTTCTAAAGACTAGGCTCAGGTACCGTAATTCTTCATGTTAGACCCTGAGATGGTTATGGTTCATTAAATGTTTTCTTCCTGTCTCCTCACACTACATTGCTGCTAACACATTTCCTACCACTATTACTAAATGTAGGCAAGCAGCAGGTTCAGGAGTCCCTGGGCCAGTCTGCTGAACACTGAGTCATTCCTCTGACCGTTTATTGCACATCACCTGAAACCAACGACACTTTCAGCCACTGTTGTCCCCTTGGCTACCCTCCAGTTAATCAAATTGTGAAGCCAAAGTGTTTTTAGCTGTAAATAGTTGTTGAGGAATCCAGAAACACTTTGTGTCGTCCCAGCCAGCTGAGTTAAACAGCTGCCCTGAAGCAGTCTGGTTTGTGGCAGGTTCCACATGGGGCAGAACACAGCACACTGGTCCGTTTCAAACCAGCATTCAGAATAACATTTCCAATAAAAAAGACCACTTAACAGAATTATTCAAAAAGCAACTTCTCAGTGGTGGACTGCGCAGAATCAGAGGAGCTAAAAGAGAATGCAAATGAAGCAAGGGGCAGGAAAGCTTAGAGAGCTCTGAAAGGCCCGGCTGCTCTGGTTGCTCTGGTTGCTCTGGCTGCTCCAGCTGCTCTCCCCGCCACTGAGGAGACTTCAGGATTAGGACGTTGACTCAGCAATGCAGCCTTGTGATTCCCATTAACCGAGTTAGAGCTGCAGATTGGAGCTGGAGCTCTTTCAGTGCTCCTTAAAATAAAAGGCTATTGTTAGCTCCCCACCCCCCACCTTTCTGGATATTAAACTGCAAAGAGTGTGGGGTCTACACAGATAAAGCACTGTTAATGTTATGTGCCATGATTCACCAATAAAAATGATAGTTCATAGAGAAATGTTTGACTCATTTATGATCTATATCACTAACAGGGAAGCCTACTGTGATGGCCTCCAGTCCTCCAGTGAACGATCACCGACACCCTCACCAAGGAGCAGGAGCAACAAAGGTCACTGATAAAACGAGATGGTTCTGGTTATAGACTGGTGTATCCAAGCATTTTAAAAGAGAAGCTTTGATTCAGTAAATCATGTCAAAGGATTCTAGACCAGGTCCAGATGCTCTACAGTAGATGGACAATCTTGTCAGTAAGCCTGCATTTTGTAGGAATAAAACATTTCTTGTTATAAATCCTATTTATATCTAAAAGTGTTCCAACACCTGACAGTTCGGTAAATTCGGTTCGATTGGGGTAATTTACAGCTGCTGTGGTTTTCTTCATATTGCAGTCAAATCAACCAAGCAACCTGAGCAACCTGTTCCCTCCTTTGCCTGTGGTGACGCTGCAGCAAGAACCACTGAGAGAAACAACATGAAGAAGAAGACATTGAACACAACTTTCTTCACAATACCAAATGGAGTGGGGTCAGATTGTAGCGGCTGTAGAATTTCTTTTGTCTTTGATAAAAGACCATGATCGATTTCTTCTGCATTAGACTTGTGTGTTTTGTTTTGTTTTTGGGTTATATTTGCCCAGAATGCCCTGCACTGAAGTCTACTTTCTGCTTTTAGAATGGTGTCTGGTCTGCTTTCATTCACACTGCATTTGAACCACGCCGTTCACTTCAACCAAACCCAGACTGGAGTTTGTAGGTGAACCAGAGTTAGCTTTTATGACTGGCATCAGAGTTTGATTCACATTCACTCCTCCATAAATCAGACTTTCTAGGCAGAAGAACCGTTTGATTAAAGCAGACTATATATGGCTGGGGTGAAGGCATCGTAAATGAACAGAAATAAAATCTTGATAAATTATAGCCCTGTGTCCTGGATCTGTTTAGTATACAAACTTATGAAGTTTGTGTCTAAACCTGATCCTCCCACACTGATGGGAGAAAATGATGCTAAACTTTAAAGCCTTCTATCTCAATCATTCAGACCTTTAATAACTCATATTCTGATATTTGACCATAGATGCCATCTACATGGGTACTTTTTCCAAAGTATTGAGATGTGCATGTATCAGTTCCTGTTTGTAGCCCTCAGGTCTCTCTGCTGAATCATCCCAGACGGAGTCAGGAGGCAAACCAACATTTCCTATTCCAGTTCAAGTCAAGAAGGAGGAAAAAATGAGCATTCTGCAAATTCTGTATCCAAGTGACCTGCTAGCATAGACACAAGCTGTCTGTTCTTCATTCTGCAGGGCTATAATTCCCACTAATTCACCACTCTCGCCTCCACTTTCTGTTTATTTTTGAACTGTGAGCAGAAACATTCATTGGCGAGCCGTTTCACAGCCGTAAAGTGACAGGAGACGGGTTTTGGACGTGGTGGCCACAGGATGTCTGAAAATAGCCGAGGCTGACCACATACTGAGCTCTATGAAAGGCCTCTACAACCTCCACTGCTGCTCAACCTTCAGGCTTTTGGCCTTCCTGGAAAAGTCTGGGGTGGATTCAGCAGCCATGGCAGCATGTTTTCCCAGCCGCAGCAAACTAGTACAGCTGTTCTCCGACAATCACAGAAACTGTCCCCAGTTGGGATTTTAGGGAAGCAAACACATGGCGGCCTTCAACATCTTGGGTGGAAACCGTTCCTGCGTCACCTGCTGAATTCCCTGAAGTCATTTCCACACATGAACACTGGAGACAATGAGGAGGGAGTGCTGATGATCTGCTGCTGACGCCAAGTCCCAGACAACAAGCTTCACAGATGGAGAGTTCCTGATAGAAATTAGCTTCAGGAATGTGGAGAGAGACGTCGGTTTAACCCTGATCCTCCCACACCAGTGGAAGGAAATGATGTTAAATTCTAAAACCTTCTACCTCAATAATTCAGACCTTTAATAACTCATATCCTGATATTTGATCATAGATACCATAGATGACGTGCTGCAGGCAGAGCAGAGTGAGGATACAATTCATATATGAAAAACAAGCATACAATTTTAAGTCAATTAATTTGATTAATTGTGATTAATTGATTATTGAAATAATTGTCAACTAATTTATTAATCGATTAATTGCCAACTACAGTATGCTAACTCAAAAAAGGTAATATGCAGAAAGATCAACACATCGAGGCAATTAAGCCATAACTGTACAAAAATATTTACATCTTGCATTTAATGTGAAAATAATATTCAATGTCTGTAAATATGTTCTATTCAGAACATATTTGGTGGTTTAGCATCATCTGGTTCAGATTCTGTAAAAAAAAAAAAAAAAAAAAAGTTTTACTGAGCACCCATTGCTATTCCATTATTAAATGGAATACCAAGGCAATCACATCATTCTGCTCTGTTCTGATGTTCAGTCCAGCAGAAAGCCATGAGCTTTTTATGCTGGTGTTGGAAGGGTTGTTCAGCTGCAGATGCTTTGCTATAAATGATCAAGAGTTCATTAAAGAAATACTGTTAGTGACTTCTAGGAAGTAAATGTTTATTTGCATTTTTAAATGTATTTCTAACACTCTATAAACGTGGTTAAATAAAAAACCTGCAGAAACTGATACTTTTTTTTAATTAATCTGCATGTTCCCTTCATTATATTTGTAACAACAAACCTAAGAAAAGACAAGGGTGTGAAAACCACAGAGATGAGAGGAGCTCCTCTCTTCCTGCCAGCCCAGTCTCTCTCTACAGCTACACTTTTCAGCATAGGCTTCAGTCAGAGCTCTCTTCAGATTCGCTGCTACACTGACTGGTCCTGGAACCTCCTCCCCACAGCATCACCATTCACGACTCTTTAAATATACGTGTATAATATGGATTGTGACATTTCCTTTCTCTTTTGGGGTAACTAGAGCCAACAGTCTGACCTGCAGCCCACTCCTCTGATACATAACAGTAATTATCTTCAAAGTGCCTGAGTGCTTAACCAAAGAGGCACAGCAGAAAAAGTTCGTCAGGATTTCTAGACTCAGTTCATGAGAAAATTCATCATCAATATGAGAAATGAAAGCCGAGACTTCCGTCTCCCACAGAGATGGAGGCGAAGAGAACGATGGCGTCAGCAGGATGAACCCAGAGATAAGAGCATGTCGAGGCATCGCTCATCAGTGTGTGGGTGGATGACTTTATCCGCCATGTTGATGGCTATGCTAACTAGCCTGGCTGTGTTGTTGTAAAACAGCTGTAGGTTAGCAGAGAGAAAGGTGGAGGAGACCTCCTGTCTCTGATTGGTTGTTTCTGAGCAAGTGGTGTATTTCTGCAGGCTGCAATAGAAGAACTGGGAAAAGGCACAGGAATTGGATTTTTATCACAACTTATTTGTTTTATGACATAATCGCAGTTTCAACAAATATGCAAAAAAAATTGTCTATAAAAAATGCATCCGACAGCTTTCGCCCACAAAGGTGCAGGTTTTGATTGGTTCCCAGAAGAACGTCCCCAGCTTCTGGTCTGAACTTCCTCTCTGGATGCTCTGGTGATGTTCAGCAGGGAATCAAGTTTCCAAAACGATGTGTGACGTCAGGCAGATGATGTGTGGTGAGCCTCAACTGAATACTTATGGCAGAGCTCCAAGACTCTGTGTCGTAATGTCAGCATTATGTCCATGGAAAAAAAATGGTAAATACTGTTAACAACGTGAAAGCAGCGGAGGCACTGCAGCGTGGTAGAAACTGAGATTTTCCTGGAGAGCAGTCATCACTCATACACTGCAGCTCTGTTCCCCAGTCATTAGCTCATGTGTCGGGCCATTGGTACTTTTTACAGCATAGGCTTCAGTCAGAGCTCTCTTCAGATTCGCTGCTACACTGACTGGTCCTGGAACCTCCTCCCCACAGCATCACCATTCACGACTCTTTAAATATGATGGCTATGCTAACTAGCCTGGCTGTGTTGTTGTAAAACAGCTGTAGCTTAGCAGAGACTAGCTAAACTTCCTCACTGGAAATGAACAAATGTAATATTAGCTTAGAAGATAAGGATGGAGAGAGTGAACAGTGAGGGATGAGCTGTTGAATTAAAAGGTCCAACATCCGAGATACAAAACCTCCAGACAATCCAGGACAGTTTTCCTAGGAAGAAGATTTCACCCCCTTCACTTTTACTATCATCACTCCTAAAAGTTTAAGATCAATCAATCCAATTTTTATTTCAGACAAAGAGAAACCAGGTTATGTCTTAAAATTATAATTTCATTCAGGTAACAAAAAAAAAGTCCTCCAAACAAATCTTAGTCTATGAGAAAGATGAACAGTTATATTAATAATCTGTTAGTCTGATGATTACTCAGATAAAACATGGGCACATTCAGAAGATTTTTCATTTAACCACTTACATCTATTTTTGCAACATTCAAAAAGCATCAAACGACGCAAATGGACAAATAATTTTATCTCATTTTTAACTAACAAAATCAACATTTTATTGCCTGAAATTCAGTAAAGAATTCCTTTCATTGAACACATTTGTAGCAATGGATGAATCTGCAGCTACCTAGGGGTCTCAAACTCCAGTCCTCAAAGGCCGCTGTCCTGCAACTTTTAGATGTGCCTTTGTTGCACCACCTGAATGCAATAATTAGGTCATTAAGGCTCTGGAGACCTGATCTACACAAGGAGGAGGTAATTAAGCCATTTCATTCTGGCGTTTTTGTACCTGTGGCATATCTAAAAATTGCAGGACACTGGCCTGAGAGGACTGGAGTTTGACAATCCTCGTTTGATTGTGAGCTACACAATCCTAACATCATCATGTGAAAAGCTCAAACTTTTCAGTACAGAGTAGGGCTGACCTGGACTAACAGATGAATTGTTCAAAACCAGAAGATGAGTAATAGGAGAAAAAGAAAAGAAAATACTGAAAGGAAGTAAAAATATTCCTACCTCATAGGACCAAACACACTGGACTTTGGCAAACCTCCTCACACACCGGCCCACTTCCACATCCTCATGGGTGGTGTACATCTCCTGCAAGCATTCACGGATATGTGGCACCATCCTCCTCAAAACCTCACGGCTCATGATGACACCCGGCCCTCCCATGCAGAAGTTCTCTCCAGGTTCTAGAGCCAGCTTTCCGAGCTCATCCCGGGCTCCCATCCCGGTCTGGCCCAGGAAGATGGCCTCACTGCTATTGAGGCTCCGCAGAAAGCTCTCCAGCCGCTCACTCTTGATGTATACGTCGTCGTCGGCCCTCATGAACCACTCGTACTTGTCCAGGTAGTGGTCATGCATGTACTTTAGCATCATAAAGGACTTCTTCTGAGGTGGGTAGGAATCATCCACATTCCTCAAAGCCACAATTGGGATGGGGATAGAGGTGTCAGAGCCCTCGCTGGAGAAGAACTCCACCTTACCTGGGATTGTCTGGGCCCAAGTTCTGGAAACAATGACAAACACAGGCACAAAGTGAGACAAAGCTCAGAGAGCAAGAGCTAATATTAAGATGTCTGGCTTCTTGTGGGGATGACAGAGTCACCCGCACAAGTTTACATATAACAAATGAAGGTTATACATAAACTTCAATGGTTACACCTATAACCTTGAATAGCACATTTCAGCAACAAGGCAATTTAAATTGTTTTACATCATAAAAATATCATAGTCTTCATCATAAAAAACCAGACCAGAAAGGTCTGGAAGGATGATGAACAGCAGATCTTTATTGTATTGTGGTGCTAAACCAGTCAGTGAATTACAAACTAACAGTATTTTAAAATCTATTCTCACAGTGAAGGACTGTAGAACTGGGTGTTGTGCTCTGCCTTTCCAGGGTTTAGTGATTTCATACATCTTCCTTTTCCAGGCAGACGTATGAAGACATTGTTTCAGTAATCAATGTGACTAATAGAGCTTCCTGGGACATTAGTCCTTTAATCCTGGAAATGTTCCTCAGATGAGAGAAGGCCGGCTTTATAATATTTGTAATATCTTACCTGAAAGTTCAGGTCAGATTTCAGTCCTGATCTCTAGTTTAAACTAGTTTCAACTGTGGAAACTAGTTGAACTCTAGATTGTCAAGTCAGATCTTGCTGATCCACACTGTGATGACTTTGGATCGTCCCTCTGCATGTCCAAAGATAATAACGTTATGAAAAAACACATCCTCCTTTTTTCTCACCATGTAAAGTTCAAACACTCCAAACTCCTCCTGTTTCAGAATGGCCTAAACCAAGGCTTCTCAAAGTGTGGGCTAAAATTAGCAGGACAAGCCTCTGAAAATCAGAGCTGAGGACTCCTGTTCTAAAGTCCTGCCTCTCCAGGAAAGAAGGAGTTCATCTACAGGCTGATGCTATCCACATTCCATCAGCAGCAGGTTCATTCAGTTCCCCAGGGTGTTGAGATGTGGTGACCGACTGGCCTCCTTTTTATCAAACTTTAATTAGCTTATTAATTCTTTATGAACCAGCCAGGTGCTGTAGGCATTCACATATCAGATAGACTTCAGAAACTGGAATCAGGAACTGCTTTTGTTCCTGTGAGACAAACTCATACTCTTCACTTTCCACAACTCTGGTTTGTCCACAACAGTGGATCAGTCTAGTTCTGGTGACTCTGCAGCAAATAAATCTCACATCCATCTGAATGGCAGAGACCAAACTCCCACCAGCAGCACAAAGGAGAAAAACAAAGATGACTCATCCTCATTCACATTTTGCCAATGAGGGCTTCCATGATCCTCCAACCTCAGAAATGACAATCGCACTGCATTAAATATGCAAATTGAACAATGAGTGGGAATTCAGTTCACTTCTAATAAACACACGTAACAAACAATAAACATGGTCATAACAGATGTACAGTGCTGTATGTTTCATTACACACACTACAAACCATTAGAAGTTCAAGTAAAAGCTTTATCTCTGGATCTGAGTAGGACTGAAACAATTAATCTTGATGAGTCAATTATTGAAATAATCAACTCATTTTGTGTTTATTAAATCAATTAATCATGAACTACATGACTCAATATAGGGCTATTTGCTAAAAGAGCAGCACAAAACTGTACAAAATATACATTTTGAATTTAAGTTGAAAAAAATGTTTCACCCAGAACAGAACACCTCAAGTTGCAGTTTCAGCTTCACCTGATTCACATTCTGCTAAAAAAAGATGTTTATAGAAGATAAATTTATAGTTTATGCATTTAAAGCCGGATCAATCACACCGCTGTCGCCTCTGCACGTTGCCTCGCCCTGTAGCACTTGGATTAAGTTAACCTCCTTTCACTCAAACTAGACACAGGCTGACCTGTATCGATATTTACATCAACCCCCTGTGAGGAATTATGTTTCTTTCCAGAGTTTTTGATCAAGGTAGGAGTTTAAACCCCACCTTTGCTGCTCTGGTTACGCAGCTACGTGAACCCCAGAAATAACTTGTAGTGGTGCTGTTAGTGGTGCTTTGAGCGAGTGGTGAGAATGATTTATGTTTGAGGACAAGATAAATGTCAGCGTGTTTCCATCTCAACACACTGCCCAGCGCCCGGCTCTGTCTGCGCTGATAAAGTTTATATATGTGTTCCTGGTTGGCTGATGCACTCGTGATTAAAGAACCTCATCATGTAGGTTCACCCCGGTGAGAAGATTTCACACTCGCCTCATAATCCAGTTATTTTATTATTATTTTTAGTATTATTTTTCTGGTTATGAAGCATCAAAAGCTTTGTCTATTTAGTCAGACAGAGTTAATGTGAGAAACTCATCCTATAAACTGGACCAACCCAAATATTTTCTGTGGCTCTTATTAAAGACTCAGACACAAAATGGAAGAGCTACTAAAACCACATTAGCGTCATTAAATTAAATCTCCCGTTTGTTGCACATCTCTGCAGTGCAGAGGATTTAACTTATCATGCAGGGTCCGTCCAAGGCTTTATGAGGCCTTGAGCACAATTTGATGTAGGGGCCCCTCTTACTGTTAAAAAATCAGCATCTCTAACAACTTCTGTGCTAGTTTTAGTGAAATCTGGGAGAAGAGGAGGAGTTTATTTAGCCAACCTAAAAAGCAATAAGTTATAATTGCTGTTTACTAGTTTGTATTTGTGGGCAAGCAGAGCTCAAATGCAAAGATTAAACACACAGCATCAGATTGTTGCTATGGTAAGAAAACAGTTTAACTATGAATATTGTTCTTTGAACTTTTACAAAGTAGACTTGCCAGCTCCTTAAAATCTTACATATATTGAACAATCTAAAATCTTTTAATTTATGTATTGTGAAATCATTAGATCAAATTTAGCAGCACTGACCATCTGAAAAAAACAAATGTTGCATTTATGTATCTGTGGTTTATATTAAAATATTAGCATTTATGGGGCCCATAAAGTCCTGGGGGTCTTATGGAGCCGCTGACTAAATTTGGATTAAACGAAAGTGCAAATAATTGATATTCATTTTAATTGTGTTTTTTTGATTAGTTGTTTTTAACACTACTTGTGGGTTTAAATATCGTTTCACTGGTGGTCTTCCCACAACAGACAATTACCCAGTAATATTTTTACATTTCTTGTCTACTTAACAGCTTTTAATACAAAAACACGATGGACCGCTTCGGTGCCCCCATCACCGGGCTTAGCAAGTTATCAGTTGGACACCCTGCGATGTGTTCTGGGCTTTATTGCTTTGTGCAAGAAAACATTGGAAAAACAGTTAAGGCCATAAAGGGCCAATATTATGCAAAAATCACTTTTTGCATGTTTCAGTACTTCCATTTCAGTATCTCCTGCTTCTAGAAATATTCCAAGAGCAGAAAAAAATAACATAAAATAAACGCCCCGTTGATGGGAATAAGTAAATGTCCTGCTGGTGTTTGCAAAACAGCTGGTTTCAAAAACCTCTAACCTGTTGTGTCACAATTTGTTACCTAGCCAGAGTCCTATCAAATCTACCAACAGAACATGGCAGGATTTACCAAAAGTCTTGGACTATTCAACACAAATCTGCAGATAATGGTGATGAAAGTATATATTGATGTGTCGTGTGTGTTGTATTGTTGTTCAGCATGAACATTATTTGTCAGTTAGCATAAGCTAAAATTGTTTTTCAATTGTTGAGAGACGTGCTTATCCTCTAACCTTGCAAAAAATATATACATATAGGTTTTAATTGCAGGAAAAACAAAGTGTTTTGTGCTGAATTATTGAGCTTTTGGGTCTGAGGTGATGATGTAAACGCTGAGTTGGGAGGGCGTGCCCAGCAGCAGCTCATTTGCATAATCATGATGTAGCATTCCTAAATGAGCTCAAAATAGACAGAACAGATCGGGTGAAATCTCAATATCTGGGAATGATTCTGTGTATTAGATGTAATGGACATGTTTTGTTCAGTCCACTGATCTATTCCAGCTTGTTCAAGGAAGCATAATAATGGACCTTTAACAACCAAACATTACTAACCCATGAATGATTTGAAATGTTCTGCAAGCCTGCAAATGGTGGATCCATTTTATTATTCCCCATCTCATTTAATAATCCCCTTCCTCTGTTCAGGCATATGTGCACCTCTGTTTCAAAAAGCTAAATATTTTATCTCGACAATAAAACTAGTTTTCAGCAAATAAAAAGCACCACTTGCTTTTGAAGATGTTGCAGTGAACTCTGTGAGCTGAGGTCATCAAGTCCTTTGCATTCTTTTCAACAGTGATGCTGTGCAGTTTATCAGCTGCTTTATTCTAGTACAAACCACTAACACACACTGCCAATCAGCCACTGACAACTCATGGTTGAAATTGCACCAGAAACCTTATGCAAATTATACAACAGCAAAAATGCTGTTGAGTTCATGTTGCAATATGACATGAAATCAGAAATTTAAGTTCCTTCTGCACATTGTGTCAAATGCCTGTAGTTCAATATGTTCCATGGAATCAGGAGTTTAAGTTAAGAGATACAAAACAATCCCATCTAATTTACTTTATGTTTAAAAGGGGAATAAAAATTATTAAGAAAACAGAGCATTGTGTTCCAGTAACTCATGAAGTCAACCCGGAAGGCTTCAGGATTAGCAGCTTCTTGGACGATCAATTAAAAAGCAGAAAATGTTCCATATTAAGAATTGATTAAAGCATAGTTCAGAGTTCTTATTTAATTTGGTTAAAATCAGAATATATGAGCATCTATTTTAAATTATGCATTTTAACATCCAACTCTAACCAGGAGGAGTCAGTGCCTCAGCAGTCATGAACCTTGCTGGAGATGGAGACTCTACACCAGCTGAGTGATCTCAAATGGCTTTCCTGGAGAGCCAGAATACAACTTTCAGACACATCTCTGGTCCAACACACTGGAATTAAATGCTATAACTGCCTCACCAGCACACAGTCAGGCGCTGCAGAGCTCTGCGAGTGAGCTGATATTGGAGCCAAGTGTGCTGAAGCAGACAGAACTTCAGACAAAGACCCTGAAGGACTGGAGACTGAGACCACTGCTCTACAAACTGTGAAAAAATAATCATTTTAATTTTCTTTATTCTGCAAGTGTTTAGATTCTGTTGAGAAATTGCTGGTTTAACAACTTCTGAGTTTGATTTCAATTCTTGGATTTATTCTTCTTTTATGACAAATGATCAAAATAAATAACTAAAATAGGTTAAAGGTGGACACCCTTTAACCAAAGGGTGTCCACTAAGTCTAATGGTTTGGGCTCCCTACAATCTAGGGTTGCTCCTGTTTGGAAAAAGTTGAAATATTCCATGAAAGGTTAAGAATAAGGAAGACCAGCATCTGTCCCATCCTCATCCTGTTTCAGCCCGTCAACCAGAGTTCTGGCTCATCTGCCCTCTCCGTACCTGTGTGCTGCCACGGCCCGGCTGTTCAGGTACTTCTGAGCCGTCATCACACCCACGAATAGGAAACTCTTGGAGCTGGAATCCGGCATCACGGTCGTGGGGGAGCCGTCCGCCTGCGGTGCCCACAGGACTCTTCCGTGTTCGTTCCTGAGCCCCCCGTGGAGCCCGCAGGCGGCGGGATTGGCTTTGCGCTTCTGGCCGGCTCTTTTCAGCTCGGTCGCCTTAGGTAAGATGAGCCTGGAAGCCAGCGTGAAGCCGACCACCAGTCCCAGCAGAACACTAAACCATGCTCTTCTGCTTCGACCTGCCATTCCCCCAAAACTTAACCAGCTCGTCGGAAAATACTGCCTGGTTCTAAAACAGCGGTTCTCGAAGAAGAATGTCTAGGAAATAAAACCCAGGCAGTAAAAGACGGCAGGCAGCTAAAAGCGGCTCGGTGGGGTTCCAGAGGCTCACACACACAGTCTAGGAGCAGAAAAGCGCTTTTCTTCCAGATGCCCACGTAGCATCGCAACAGACTCCTCGAAGCCGCTACCTGAAGCTCCGAGCCCCGCCGCTGCCCGACCAGCCAGCAGCCCTCCACCGTCCACCGCAGGGGAATCACCGCCGAAGGACGCAGGTAGCGGCTTGCATTGCAGCTCGGAGCAGCGGATCCTGTCTGGTTTGTCCCCCGCACGGTAGCTGGAATGTCTGACAATCCAGATCGCTGATCGCGAAGGATTTAACACTGGTTTGACCCAAGTGCGATTCCGTAGAAATGTTCCGACGCAGCGTACCACGTTTTACCGGAAATCCCTTCTTAACCACCGGAGTTATGTGCAGTACATCTAATGTGGGGTTTTAACTGTGTTTATGATTATTAAAATGTGAGCAGAAGCCACAGGGCTGCTTCAATCTGAGGTTAATGTGCTGCTGCGGGTTCCAGCTGCGACCGAAAACTACCGCTTTAATATTTAGTGCCAACCCTTTGATTAAAATGGGATCGATAGGTTAAAATAGACATATCTATGTTTATTTTTATGTCGTCCTTTAAGTCAGGACATACAATTAAAAGAAATAAAAGAGTAGCATAGCTTATCTCGTGCGCCACCTAGCGGTTAAATTATTGTGAGTCTGGTTTTGCGTTGAGGGAAATGAAACAATCTAGTTTCGCATCTTCTGTATTTTTAGGCAACAGTCCATGTCTCGATGACAACATGGAATAAAAATTTAAATATTTCGGATGTTTTTCATTGTTTAGCTTTGTTTGAAAAGTTCTTAACTTCTACCGCTCTTTGTGTGATCAAATCCTGACTGACCCATTCCTCCTCCTGATTTCCCCTCTGCTTCTTAAAATCACCACGAGTTTTAAATGTGGTTCGAATCTGGGGCCACAGCTCCAAACCTCAATATTAAATTTTAACCATATTTAATATTTATAATGTTAAACAGACAAACACTTCTAGCACAGTTTCATCATAATTGGTCTTCTGGTTAAAGTAACTATTTTTGTTTGTTTAAGAACCTCACATCTGTGCTGATGTGACACAAAAGAAGTTTGGGGCAAAAAAAGACAAAGTATTTTGTTCTACATAATGTAAATCCCTTTATTCAATAAAGTTCTTTGTAATAAAACGTTCAAAAGCATTTGATTTTTGGGGGGTGCAATATGTCACCAAATTGGTCATTCTGCCAACATGCAGGAGGAAAGCTGTGCATTCTTTTATACATGACTTTGACTGGGCCATTCTAAAAAAGGAAAGGAAAAATACACAATACCCTGTTCAAAATAATTACAATTCCCAAAGTTAGTTAAGATAAGATGAACAGTTTACCTGCTGGTCAAACCCAGCTTTCCCAGCGATTATCTTCAATCAGTGGAATTGAACAGAGAAACAGACACAGATTTCTTACACTTTAATTTGTTTAGAATCACACAGTCAGACAGAATGTAAATAATATCTACTAGTTACAACTGCTGCTATGATTTTTCCTCAAATCTTTCAGAAATACACAACCATGAAAAAGCACCCTGACTGGGACAGATCAGCCAGACCTTCTGGTTAGAGACCATTTCAAGGAATGGCTTCATGTCAAGCTTCCAATGACACCAAGAACTGAGTACATGATGATCTGCTGTTATCCTAACAAAAGAGCTACTGAGGAAAAGAAAGGTCTAGTACACCCATTAAAATGCACTTTTATAGTATTCCTTCTGAAATAATCAAAGCTGCAGTAAGTAACTTTTACAAAAATTATGTTTTGATATTTGTTGAAACTGTCACATATGAGACAGATGTCTCATATGTGACATGATATGAGACATGTTTTTGTGAAAAAAAAGACCTTCTGATCTCCCAATGTGAACTAGAAACAACCAATCAAAGCCAAGAACAATATTTGTGCTGTCAATCAAAGTGCCCACCCTCCTTTTCCCATCCTCATGCTAGTTAGCATGGTCACAGATGTCAGCAGATAAAGGGTTTTCCTGGAACAGTAAGTTGTTTCTCTGCCGCAAGCACATTTAGCAGCGAGTACATGAAGGATGACTGACAGCACTGAGACCCTCCTCTGGTCTCTTGATTGGTGGTCTTTCGTTTGGAGCGATGCATTTCTTCAGATGGTAATAGCTCAGGGAGGAGGTGAAGGATATCAAACTTTAACACAAGTAATCTGTCACAAACTGCACATCACTAAGTTAGTTTTAGCAAATTTGTAAAAACATTTTTTATGAGTTATATACTGCAGCTGTAAAGATTATGTATTAAGTTAAAAAATTTTGACCCAAAGAATGAAGGAATTATGATAATTGGAACATTTTTACTCCAAGACAAAAATATTATTTGTATTTTTGTTAGATTTTTGATCGTGCAGTAAAATCATGTTGATGATGTTTCTCTACAGTCTCTATGGTGATTATCTCTAAATGGGTGTACCAACTTCTCCAGTACTGATGTTTAAGCAGTGATCTGAAAGCAGGAGCTCTGTTTCATTGTCAGCTTGGTCCCAACAATCAGAGTGCAGGTTAGTCTGGAGGCGGTCAGAGCACCTCCACCCTTTAACCTCATCCACTCCCTGAAGGCCCCCTCCTCCCTGGCCTCCAGGTGCAGGAGCCTCCTTGTCCCATCAGGGGATTGTAGTCTGAAACACAGAGACAAAAAAATTAGAATTCTGAGTTTATTTTACAGATACAGAGGTGAAATGTGTTTTTTATCCAGCAATCAGGCTGAGAAGAAACACTACACTTCAGCTGAAGCTTCTGTTTCTACACACTTAGTGCTTCTAGAGACTCGGCACCAAAGTCTAACTACTTAGTCGGGTTCAGTTTCTGGACCAGGTTCACATGAATCATCACTTCTCAATATGTTTGAACTCTGGGAGACATTAAAGCTTATTGTTATTGTCATTATTATTGTTAGGATGTTTGTGTAGAACCTAACCCAGCTTTAAACCCAACCAGAACCTCCTCTCCTTCCTACTGCTGTGTTTCTTGGTCTCCATGGTGATGGCTGTTCTAAGGAACATCTGAGGTTAGAGAACCAGAATATCTGGATTCATACTGAGATTAAATTTAATGGTTTACTATAAACTGCCTTCTGACTCCATTTAATTGAGCAAACTTGTTTTGAGGATATTTTAGTAAAGGGGGCACACTTTTAAACTATGATTTGTAAATTAATTTTATTACCATGGATAATTTTCCTTCCTGTTTGGGAAGAAACTGGTTCACACACGCAAATACACACACAAACACAAAATACTGTAGCAATGTAATCCTTGGCAGTTCGGTGCCATTTAAACATTATTTACATATTCTAAACATAATAATATGAGCTGTGGTGTTGTTGCAGCACACACAGCCTGATGATGAATCCTGCAGGCAGTGAGGCTCTTACCATTGGAGCGCAGCGGCTTCTTATCCGTCTTTGGTTTGACTCCAGCCGCTGCTGCACTCGCCTCCTCTGTGTTCTGCAGGAATCACACACAGTGAAACCACAGTGACATGACTGCAGCTGGTTCTATTCCAGCATTTACTGTTCACTTGTTCTTTCACGGCAGAAAGCAGGGTTCCTGACCTCAATCATTAGCCTAATATTCTGTCCTGAGATGAGACAAGGTCAGCTCACCTCAGATAGCTTGTGTCTTTTGGAGCTCTTCCCCTGCTTCATGCTCTCCCATTCCTCGATCTTCTGTCTTCTCTTCTCTTCTTCTTGCTGTTGATAAAAAACCGTGAGTAAAAGTCTATCTCGGTTCAGGTGGCCCACTATGCAGCCCCCGCTGCACCTGTTTCTGCTTCTCTTTAAAGGCAGCAGCTTTGGCATCCAGCTCCGCCTGCATCCTCTGCCGAGCTGCCTCCATGGCCTCCTGCCTCTTTGTTACCAGAGATGCATCTTCAGGAATGACAAACGAAAATTATGTTTGCGACAAAATCACTTCATAATTTTCACTGATAGGCCAGGTAAAGAGCTGGAGTCACAGCAGTGTTGTACTTCCCCAGGCCACTCCACCTGTTGCTGTGCACTGATGGCCAGCAGGCTGAAAGTTGGCCAAATTTAGCTTTAAAAGTATTTTTAGTAGAGAAAAATTTAAGATTACTTAAAATCTTAAATTTACTTAAAAATTTAAGTAATCTTTAGTGAAATTCAAACACGTAGCAGCTAACATTAGTTTTTTATACTTTCATAACTCCAAAAAAAGCAGACCTGCGAAGGGTGGAATATCTTGTACAACAGCTGCTTAAAAGAAACTGTGGCTCACATTTAACAGCCATAGTTTCTGCCTTTGTGCATTAAAACCAAAGCAACTATGAAGAATTGTTCCTACATGCAGCCATCAGGAGCAGTGCCATTCTACAGGTCCAATTACATCAACTGCAGGAAGAAAATGAAACTCAACAAAATCAAGACAGCATCCAACAATAACATGTTGGTCCTCCCTGAACATTTATGCTGCATGGAACCAACATATCGCAAAGTATTTGGCATACAAAGCATGGATACATGCTAGATGAGCTAATATATGTTGGAGTTCTTTCCAATATTAATGTAAAATGCGGTTTTATTGTTAAAATAAATTAGAATGTACTTTATTGATTCATGGGGCAATAACTTATTTGTTGACAAGCTACTACCATACAAAGTGTTAAATATTAGCAAACAAAAATATAGCAATTAGTGGCATAATTATATAGTAATTACTGAGGTTGATCACCATGACTTACAGCCAGAATGGCTCCGTTATTTTTATGTTGTTAAATTCTAAGAAATTGGAAGAAGAAATGCTGTTAGGACAGCGGCTCCACTTTAACGTTGTTACGGTGCTGATGCTGACCTTGCAGGTTCTGTGGGACGGAGTCCGGACGGCTCTGGCCGGTCCTCCTCTTCCTCAGATGCTGGATGAGCACCAGCACTGTGGCGGTGACAGCCAGCAGGTACCAGCCGTACAGGGACAGGAACTCCCCTACTGCCGGGGGACAGGGAGGAAGCATTTCAATTGTGCCGTGTGCTTCCCAACAACTATCCACTCAACTTATTAGTGTCTGATTTCCTGGCGTGTGTTTCAAGTAGAAAGACTCAAAACTGTTAAACAACAGCCCTTCTTAGCCGGTTTCATATCTTACACGTCATGTAACCGAGACCGGAAGTGTTGTCGCTGGTTACCTGTGAAACTCAGCTGACTCAGGTCCTGGTTCTTCAGAAGAACCTGACGGGGAGAGTTGTCATCGTCCACATCGAATATTTCCACATCGTCATCCATTTTACCCACCGGTACTCACACGCACGCACGCACAAACACACAGTGTGTTCTTAAAGGCACAAATCACACAGCGAGTCTGTTTTAAGCTTCTTACTGCGGCGCAAACTTCCTTATATTCCTTATAGCTCCATTTTAGCGGAATCCCAACTAACTGACACAAAGCCAAAAACTAGCTACTCTCAATCCAGGATAGCGGTGACGTGTTTATCTTCGTGTTATTAGTATTCTTCTGATTTTTATCGCGGTTGGCAAGCAACTTACTAATGTGCATTACCGCCATCTACTGGAATGGAGTGTGGATCGGGACGCTACATATATTTTCCCACAATATATATATATATATATATATATATATATAATATATATATATATATATATATATATATATATATATATATATATATATATATATATATATATAACTTAACCTTTAACTTTTCTATCAATTTCGTTTTCTTAAGGTAATTCATTAAAACACAAAAATATTCAAAAGTAGAATTTTTGTCGAAAATATCTTGGGTATTAAACTGTAATTCATTTTCTTGTAATCTACTAATTCCCTTCTCTCAACAGAATATTTAGAACAAAACATGTTTAATTGTCTCCTCTTGAAAACAAAAATCACAATTTCTTGTTGGATGTTTTCCCATTTTAAATAATGTACTATTTAACCCTGTATGAGCAAAACGTAATGTGGACATAACGATTTCCTCTTTTTTTCCGTCCTGTTCTGCTCATTACACCAACTTTTCTTTGAATACTGTAAAGCCATCTACCAGTTCTATCTTCTTCCCACTCTTTCTACCATCTTCCCCTAACCTTTTGTTTAATAATAGATTTGATCGCTTCTTTACTGAATGGGACCAATATATCAATATAACTATTTTTTGTGGCTTGTTTAGCATATTTATCTGCCAACTCATTTCCTTTTATTTCTACATGTGATGGTAAACAACTAATAAACCCATTGTCTAAATTCTATAAATTAATAACTGAATCCCTAATAAAAGGTCTGCTCTACTAATCAATGATTTTTTAATTTTTTTTTTTTTTTTTTTTATGAATATACTTGAATCACGACGTGTTTAGCTTCGCAGCAATCTCTTCTTCATCTGGAGTTTTGTACCAGTGTTCTGCTACCTCAATGATGATGCTTGGCTTAAGTTGAAAACAGAGACTGCTTTGAATGGAGCTAAAACAGTCTCATTATTCACAAATGCACTTAGCGCAATTTATAAATACACACAACGATTCACACCTTCATAGGATACTTTGTGTGCACAAAGCAATAGTTACAAATGCACAGAACAAGATTCATGCTTGCATTTTTGATACAAACGCAAATATATCTTGATTAAATCAATGTTCATAGAACTTGCCTGCTCAACACAATCTGACTGATTGGACAATGTAGGTTTTGAGTTGCTCCACAAGATGGCAGCAGAGCAAACTAGTGCGCAGGAAT
Organism: Poeciliopsis prolifica; assembly: GCF_027474105.1. Taxonomy (NCBI): domain Eukaryota; kingdom Metazoa; phylum Chordata; class Actinopteri; order Cyprinodontiformes; family Poeciliidae; genus Poeciliopsis; species Poeciliopsis prolifica. The sequence continues at coordinate 3,387,330 of NW_026562432.1, forward strand.
AGATTTTGACAGGTTCAGCTCATGTCGAGTTAGTTGTATAGTATAATCTGTTTTATATGATAACTCCAGCTGATGCTGTCACACAGGCCAAGCAAACACTGAAAGTATAGATTTCAGTAAGATGGAGGTTAAATCAGCCTTTTACTCTTTTATCCATAGAATATGGCAGAAGTGTAGGACTACAGTTAATACATATGCTTTAAAAATGTTTTATGTGAGAGAAAGGTTGGATATAATCTATAGTCAGATTTTCTTTAAAAAGAAGGAACCTCGAGCAGAACTTCTGTGATTTTTCACTATCTGCTCTGTTCTCCAGATCTTCAGAGAACAGATGTCATTTACCTTTTTTAATTTCTTCTAAATAGTCAGTTGTTTTTATGTACACATGCAAAATGCAAAATCTGTGCATTTTTAATAAGTCACTCAGCTGCAGATTTCTTTTGATGTATGATTGCTGTTTATGTTTTTTCTTCTATCCATCCTAACAAAATTCCACAGTTACCTCAGCTGATACCCGATTCTAATGTGGAGAAGTAGCAGCTCTATTGGCTCTATTGGCCCCTCTTTTGACTCCTCCTACAAGTGGAGAGCCCATGGGAAGGGGACCCATGTTTCCTCTTTGAGTTGAGCCCGGCCGAGCCCCGTGGGTTGAAGCTCATCAGCCACCATCTTAAGCAGTGGCGCACTGACACCCTCTAGCTCCGCCCCTCAATCAATCAATCAATCAATCAATCAATCAATCAATCAATCAATCAATCAATCAATCAATCAATCAATCAATTTTTATTTGTATAGCACATTTCAGCTACAAGGCATTTCAAAGTGCTTTACATCATAAACACAAAAACACAAAGTCATGCAACATAGAATAAAATACCAAGTGTTTTTTTTTCCCCCTTTTCTTTTTGTTACGGAATTTAAGCGCCTGTTACCGCCGCACTCCGCCGTCCGTTCAGACTATCATGTTATTATGTCTACACCTCAGACCAGTAGGTGGCGGTAATAGTACTTTAGGACTGTTTGTCAACCCCCATTCACTTACCTCCGAAGAAGACAACAAAAACACGAAGAAGAAATCTTTGTTCTGGCGGCAGTGTGTGACACGTTTTGATTAGTTTGGTGAAGAAAACTCGTTGAAGAAAAACAGAGCCTAAAGCTTGGCTCTATTGTCGATATGGTGAAGCTATCTGCGGAGCTCATAGAGCAGGCTGCTCAGTACACCAACCCAGTGAGAGACCGAGAGTTGGACCTACGAGGTAAGTCTGTGCGCCTCCCTCGCAGCGGCATCGGGCCTCGTTGCTTTTAACTTCATTCAGTCGGAGAACACCAGGACAGGAAGTAGCTGTGTCTGCAGACTGCAGTACCTGGCTTTGCGAGGCGTTCAGAACAGCATCTTCATTTGCTTCCTTTTTAATCATGTTGGCTGACCCGGAGAAGCTAGGCTGCTAGCATGGTAGGAAATCGGAGTGAAACTACAAGCAGGAGACTTTCTGGAGTTTCCAAAACGGCTCTGAATGCTCAGTGGAAAAGCAGCCGTGGAACAGGTGTTTGTATATAGAAACTATTCAAGTACTTTGACTTGAACCTTTCCTGTGTTTTACCCTAAAGGTTATAAGATCCCGGTTCTGGAGAACCTGGGAGCGACTCTGGACCAGTTTGATACCATCGATTTCTCTGATAATGAAGTGAGGAAACTGGACGGTTTCCCTTTGCTCAAAAGACTTAAAACGTTGCTGATGAACAACAACAGAATCTGGTAAGATGTCAGATCGAAGTGATCAGATGCTGATTGGAAGTAAATGGATCCTGCCTGGTCAAGTGGTGCCAGTGACCCCAGGCTGTGGTCAGGGTTTCCAGCCAAAGCACAATGAAAATCCCCACCAAAAAAGGGCTAAATCTCATATGACTATTAGGGTTTATTTATTGTTGTTGTGTTTTAATTTTGGATATTTCAAACATCTTCCAGTTCCAGTGATAGATGTTCTTTACAAAGTTAAAGTTTTCTGATTTTTGACAGGGTGCATCATCCATGAATTACTTGTAAATAGTCTCAACACAACAATATTACTGTCATCATAATAATTACTGAGTCAACTTGTTGTCCAGTGTAAGTTGCTATTCTGACAGGCCTACATCATGTGAGGTGTTAATGTGGCTGTTGTCTCTCATGCTGCTGCGCTTCTTCCAGTCGGATCGGGGAGAACCTGGAGCAGTCCCTGCCAGATCTCAGAGAGCTGGTGCTCACCAACAACAACATCCAGGAGCTGGTGAGTAATGTTACCATGGAGCCCCAGTTTCTGCTGTTTGGAACACGTGAAGGGTATAAAATCAAAGCAAACACGAGAAACTGTTGAATGAAAATTTGACCAGAACTAGGGCTGCACCAGTTTTCTCGCCGATCACTGATTATGATCTTTAAAAGGCATAACATGATGGTTCCAATTCCGGAACCATCAGGTTCCAGCATGAACATACTGAACATACTAGAATAGCTATTGAAGTCAGATTGGCCTTTACCCTTCTCCTTACTGGATAGAAGTACAACCTGTTGAAAGTCTGATCTGCTGCTCACACATCAGGGCAATTTGGGGTCTAATTTAAGTAAAATTAAAACCTGCCCATATTCATCTCTATTGGAACTTAGTTCTCCTTCTGCTCTCATTTTGTCTCAGGGAGACTTGGATCCACTGGCCTCAGTGAAGACGTTAACCCTGCTAAGGTAAAGCTCTCACAAACATGTTCTGCTGCAATGGGGCTGAATGTTGGACCCCTCTTGGTCATCACCTCCAGACATGCAGCTCTGTCCTCTGCTTGCAGCTTGTTGAAGAATCCTGTGACAAACAAGAAGCACTACAGGCTTTACGTCATCAACAAAATCCCACAGATCCGTGTGCTCGATTTTCAGAAAGTGAAGCTCAAGGTAAGGTCTGGCAAACTCAAAATACCGATGTATGTTAATAAAGATCAACATGTTCCTCTGACTGTGCTGTTCCAGGAACGGCAGGAGGCAGAGAAAATGTTCCGAGGCAAACGAGGCGTTCAACTCGCCAAAGACATGGCCAGGCGAACAAAAACGTGAGTCTGCTTCAACAGCAACGTCTCCGGATCCCTGATGAACTACTTCCTTTCAGCAAACCTGAACTATCATTATACATTTACATACATGTAGTGAAGAGGACAGCAGTTGATTCCGTCCCAGTCTCACAGATGAGGAGAAAGTCTAAATAAGCCGTGTCCCTTTCAGGTTTACTCCTGGGGTTGTTCAGCCAGAGAAGAGAAGGACGGGGCCGTCTCAAGCTGATGTGGAGGCCATCAAGGTCAGTTTGTCAAGTGGGCTCTCTGACCCCACCAGTCACACAAAGATAAATGTTTTTCTCACTTTTCTCCTTTGTCCTTTTATAAAAGGACAGATAAGAACTACATTATCCATGAGTAATAACTATCTAGACTGATAGATGACTGTGGGTCGTTATCTAGCTGTAGTAGGCTACATTTGGAAGGCCTCAGTGCTGGAGATATGTCTGTAATCAGGGTCATAGTTTGTGTCCACTTTTTTTAAAATATACTGCAGCTGTACAGCCAGCATGAGGTTCTGATTCATTTGAGAAGAACACAGGTTGTGCTTTAGCTTTCTTTCACTGTGATGTTGATAATCTGCATCGACTCCAGGCCAGATTGTAATAACATTTCAATAGTGGTTTTATCTGATCCCAGTGCAGCATTGGACACAATTGATCATGACATTTTAATGTCCTCATTAGAAAATAGAGTTGGTATTTGTGGCATAGTACTCAGCTACCTTTCAAAGTGAATGAAATAATCTGCAGGATCCATCCTCATCCTCTGCTCTTCAACATGTATAAGCTACGGTACATTGAAATTTTATGCAACAATAAGACATCACATGTACTCTGATGACACACAATTGTACTTTAGTTTTTCACCAGCACATTATAGTGTGGTGTAAATACTCACTAAATAATGTGAACAGATTAGAACAGTTTGTGTCAAAATTTTCTTCAGCTAAAAAAAATATTAATCTGAAGTTTTAGTCTTTGAACCAAACAAGCATTGATTAAAAACCTGTAAAGTATGAAGACTTTAATATTATTTGAATTAAATCTATTCTGCATTCCAAGAGTCGAACCAAAACATGCTGATCCGTGCCCTGTATCCACTGCAGGAACTGGCAGAGTCAGTTAGATGGTGCTGAGGTTGTGTAAATGTGTTTCAGAATGCCATCTCCAACGCTACGTCGCTGGCAGAGGTGGAGAGGTTGAAAGGCATGCTGCAGGCTGGACAGATCCCTGGACGAGATCTCAGACAAGGTGTGTTCCAACCTGCTGCTGCTGTCCTGTATGCTTCTACTGACAGACCCGCAAACTAGGATGTGTGGAGGTTCTGAAGATGCAAGATTGTTCCCTCATAGAAGTACTGCTTCAGAACCACCACACCACTGACTGAAAGGTCAATTAGAACAAATAATCTGCTTCCAAAGACAACAAACTAAGTCTGTCCTGGTTTAGTAGCTTTGGTCTCCAGGACTCTTTCCCTCAAACAACATGGGATTATTTTTTCTTTTCAGTATGAGGTTTTGTTGCTGAACACACTGCTGACTGACTCAAACTCAAGAATAAACCTGCTAGGAAAGGTTTTGTTCTGTGTTTTTTTCACATTCAGGTTTCCATTTACTGCCAAATTATTTCAAATATGATATAATATAAAGAACCCAGCTGTTTACAACCCATTGATGATGGAATGTGGAGCTGCATTCTGTTGTCACTGAACTAAAAAGCTGAAGTTTCACATTTCTCCATCACAATGAACCCAACGAGGTCTCAACACCACAGCAGTTTGACATGAAGTCTGTTATTTTTCTATGTGATGATGAGACAGAAACTCATGTCTCATCATTTGTTGATCAGATCCCAGTGGAATGGAGGAGGAAGAAGAGGAAGACTATAATGGTGCAGAGGTGCATATGGAGGAACGTTATGGAGACGGCATAAACAACGGGGACCAAGCAGAGGATGAAGACATGGAGGACGTGCCGCATGAAAACGGCTCCTGAACCTGCTAGCTTTTTTCTTTCTTTCTCAGATTTCTGGTGTGGCACTGCAGTGTGCTGGTTTTATTTTGTAAATTGACTCAAACAGATTTCTTGTACTCCCTGAGATCACATTCTTTTGTCAAATAAAATCTCACTTAGTTTTTTTGTTTTCCTGCGACCTTTGCTGCATTCTGTCAAACTTCTCAGCCACATTTCAGCAACATCAGAACTTTTCAGATAGTTGAGGTCCAGCCTCCTGACAGGAGGGTTCAGAAGCTGAAGCAGAGCTAGTGGTTTGACCACCAGGCAGACCTCCAGTTGGTTCAGTAGAGGAATAGATCACAGGGATTAGTTTTATATATGTTGTTTATCCTCTTTTTCTAAAATAGAAGAGTGAAAGTTATCAAACCCCATAAACTTTCACTTTCCCACCACAAGTTGTCCTTAATTTGTACACGATTGATCAGTGTGAAGTAGCATCATTTTGAATCCGGAGTAAAGTAATTTCTTTTATTTATTATTTATTCTTAATCTCTTGCATTTAATTGAATTTATTTGACTGGGATAGTGCACATTAATCGACTATCATTTTTTGGCAGTGTAAATATGCAGGAATTAGAACAATGTAATAAGATAATCACAAAACACCTCACTACATTTCACAGGACAGAACAAATATAGTATAAAGAGCTAAAACAAAAGATATACACAAGAAAATAACCAACAGACAGAAACATAAAAACAGCATTTAAACCCTCCACTATGATCAGTGGAAGACATGGATGAGATTCACCGGTTTACTGTCAACCAATGCTTGAGTTTCTGTAGCTTCCATGTCCTCTGATGCTGGTAGGCTGTTCCCTGAATGTGAGGCTCTGATATATTCCAGCTTCTGACTTCAGAATGGTTTAGCACCCTTTTCTACTAATTCCTCAGTCAACTTCAGAACTTCAGAGTGTTTGTACTGTAAGTATTTTTGAGTTATTTGCTTACCGGCTTTATACACTCTTGATCAAAATGGCCAAAACTCAATCAGGTTAGATGAAGAGCATCTGAAAACATAAATCTTCACGTTCTAGTAGAGATACTCAACTGGGTTTACATCTGGACTTTGACTGGACCATTCAAACACATTATCTTCTCTGAACTAACATGTCATGAGACTGAATGTACAGGGCAGTGGTCCTGCTGGAGGGTGAGCCTTCATCCCAGTCTTATCTTATGCTTCTTCTCATCTTCCATCACTGCAAAAGAAAAGCATCCTGCCACCACCATGATAGTGACGATGTTCAGTATGATCTGTGAGATATCGAGTGTTTTCAGCCAAAAAGTTTCACTTTGGTCCACAATGCTAGTTTGAACAAAAATTACACAATTGAATATGTCATTATTATCATGATTGGTCAAAATGACAGACAACAAAAAAGTCTAGTTCAATCCCTAGTTGTAGTCAAAATAACAAGTCCTGATGACACATTCATTTGTTGGCAACTCTGCTGATCCACCTCATTTGCTTTTACTTTTCAGTTTAAATTTCCATCTGATCAAAACTCCTTTTTCTGGATATTCAAAAATCATGAGCAGTGGAATTTTATGTTGTTTCCAAAATGTGAGATCACATTAAAATACTAAGCAAAGTTCAGCTTTATAATCTTTGAAACAGCATAGAAGTACTGAAAAGCAGTATATTTTTGTGGTTTGAAAAGATTACACAGTGCATTTTTGACTTTTTTCACTGAGATAAAGTTTTTCTCGTCTTAGATAATTTTATGTTCAAGAAACACTGGAATTGTTCAAACCACCAAAAATACACTGCTTCTCAGTACTTCTATGCTGTTTCAAAGATTATAAAGCTGAACTTTCATGAATTTGCAGAAAATTACACAGTGGTGCATTTTTGACTTATTTCACTGAGAGAAAGCTTTTTTCGTCTTAGTCTTATTTTTGACTTCTTTCACTGAGATCAACACTGGAATTGTTCAAAACACTAAAATATACTGCTTCTCAGTACTTCTAAGCTGTTTCAAAGATTATAAAGCTGAACTTTCATGAATTTGCAGAAAATTACACAGTGGTGCATTTTTGACTTATTTCACTGAGAGAAAGCTTTTTTCGTCTTAGTCTTATTTTTGACTTCTTTCACTGAGACCAACACTGGGATTGTTCAAAACACTAAAATATAATGCATCTCAGTAGCTTTAAAATTACAAAGATTATGAAGCTGAACTTTCATGAATTTGCAGAAAATTACACAGTGGTGCATTTTTGATTTATTTCACTGAGAGAAAGCTTTTTTCGTCTTAGTCTTATTTTTGACTTCTTTCACTGAGACCAACACTGGAATTGTTCAAAACACTAAAATATACTGCTTCACAGTACTTCTATGCTGTTTCAAAGATTATAAAGCTGAACTTTCATGAATTTGCAGAAAATTACACAGTGGTGCATTTCTGACTTATTTCAGAGAGAGAAGGCTTTTTTCGTCTTAGTCTTATTTTTGACTTCTTTCACTGAGATCAACACTGGAATTGTTCAAAACACTCAAATATACTGCTTCTCAGTACTTCTATGCTGTTTCAAAGATTATAAAGCTGAACTTTCATGAATTTGCAGAAAATTACACAGTGGTGCATTTTTGACTTATTTCACTGAGAGAAAGCTTTTTTCGTCTTAGTCTTATTTTTGACTTCTTTCACTGAGACCAACACTGGGATTGTTCAAAACACTAAAATATACTGCTTCTCAGTACTTCTAAGCTGTTTCAAAGATTATAAAACTGAACTTTCATGAATTTGCAGAAAATTACACAGTAGTGCATTTTTGACTTATTTCACTGAGAGAAAGCTTTTTTCGTCTTAGTCTTATTTTTGACTTCTTTCACTGAGATCAACACTGGAATTGTTCAAAACACTAAAATATACTGCTTCTCAGTACTTCTATGCTTTTTCAAAGATTATAAAGCTGAACTTTCATGAATTTGCAGAAAATTACACAGTGGTGCATTTTGACTTATTTCACTGAGAGAAAGCTTTTTTCGTCTTAGTCTTATTTTTGACTTCTTTCACTAAGATCAACACTGGAATTGTTCAAAACACTAAAATATACTGCTTCTCAGTACTTCTAAGCTGTTTCAAAGATTATGAAGCTGAACCTTCATGAATTTGCAGAAAATTACACAGTGGTGCATTTTTGACTTATTTCACTGAGAGAAAGCTTTTTTCGTCTTAGTCTTATTTTTGACTTCTTTCACTGAGATCAACACTGGAATTGTTCAAAACACTCAAATATACTGCTTCTCAGTACTTCTATGCTGTTTCAAAGATTATAAAGCTGAACTTTCATGAATTTGCAGAAAATTACACAGTGGTGCATTTTTGACTTATTTCACTGAGAGAAAGCTTTTTTCGTCTTAGTCTTATTTTTGACTTCTTTCACTGAGATCAACACTGGAATTGTTCAAAAACTAAAATATACTGCTTCTCAGTACTTCTATGCTTTTTCAAAGATTATAAAGCTGAACTTTCATGAATTTGCAGAAAATTACACAGTGGTGCATTTTTGACTTATTTCACTGAGAGAAAGCTTTTTTCGTCTTAGTCTTATTTTTGACTTCTTTCACTGAGACCAACACTGGAATTGTTCAAAACACTAAAATATACTGCTTCTCAGTACTTCTATGCTGTTTCAAAGATTATAAAGCTGAACTTTCATGAATTTGCAGAAAATTACACAGTGGTGCATTTCTGACTTATTTCAGAGAGAGAAGGCTTTTTTCGTCTTAGTCTTATTTTTGACTTCTTTCACTGAGATCAACACTGGAATTGTTCAAAAACACTCAAATATACTGCTTCTCAGTACTTCTATGCTGTTTCAAAGATTATAAAGCTGAACTTTCATGAATTTGCAGAAAATTACACAGTGGTGCATTTCTGACTTATTTCAGAGAGAGAAGGCTTTTTTCGTCTTAGTCTTATTTTTGACTTCTTTCACTGAGATCAACACTGGAATTGTTCAAAACACTAAAATATACTGCTTCACAGTACTTCTATGCTGTTTCAAAGACTATGAAGCTGAACTTTCATGAATTTGCAGAAAATTACACAGTGGTGCATTTTTGACTTATTTCACTGAGAGAAAGCTTTTTTCGTCTTAGTCTTATTTTTGACTTCTTTCACTGAGATCAACACTGGAATTGTTCAAAACACTAAAATATACTGCTTCTCAATACTTCTATGCTGTTTCAAAGATTATGAAGCTGAACTTTCATGAATTTGCAGAAAATTACACAGTGGTGCATTTTTGACTTTTTTCACTGAGATCAACACTGGAATTGTTCAAAACACTAAAATATACTGCTTCTCAGTAGCTTTAAAATTTCAAAGATTATGAAGCTGAACTTTCATGAATTTGCAGAAAATTACACAGTGGTGCATTTTTGACTTATTTCACTGAGAGAAAGCTTTTTTCGTCTTAGTCTTATTTTTTTTTTCTTCTTTCACTGAGACCAACACTGGAATAGTTCAAAACACTAAAATATACTGCTTCTCAGTACTTCTATGCTGTTTCAAAGATTATAAAGCTGAACTTTCATGAATTTGCAGAAAATTACACAGTGGTGCATTTCTGACTTATTTCAGAGAGAGAAGGCTTTTTTCGTCTTAGTCTTATTTTTGACTTCTTTCACTGAGATCAACACTGGAATTGTTCAAAACACTCAAATATACTGCTTCTCAGTACTTCTATGCTGTTTCAAAGATTATAAAGCTGAACTTTCATGAATTTGCAGAAAATTACACAGTGGTGCATTTTTGACTTATTTCACTGAGAGAAAGCTTTTTTTCGTCTTAGTCTTATTTTTGACTTCTTTCACTGAGATCAACACTGGAATTGTTCAAAACACTAAAATTTACTGCTTCTCAGTACTTCTAAGCTGTTTCAAAGATTATGAAGCTGAACTTTCATGAATTTGCAGAAAATTACACAGTAGTGCATTTTTGACTTATTTCACTGAGAGAAAGCTTTTTTCGTCTTAGTCTTATTTTTGACTTCTTTCACTGAGATCAACACTGGAATTGTTCAAAACACTAAAATATACTGCTTCTCAGTACTTCTATGCTTTTTCAAAGATTATAAAGCTGAACTTTCATGAATTTGCAGAAAATTTCACAGTGGTGCATTTTTGACTTATTTTACTGAGAGAAAGCTTTTTTCGTCTTAGTCTTATTTTTGACTTCTTTCACTGAGATCAACACTGGAATTGTTCAAAACACTAAAATTTACTGCTTCTCAGTACTTGTAAGCTGTTTCAAAGATTATGAAGCTGAACTTTCATGAATTTGCAGAAAATTACACAGTGGTGCATTTTTGACTTATTTCACTGAGAGAAAGCTTTTTTCGTCTTAGTCTTATTTTTGACTTCTTTCACTGAGATCAACACTGGAATTGTTCAAAACACTAAAATGTACTGCTTCTCAGTACTTCTAAGCTGTTTCAAAGATTATGAAGCTGAACTTTCATGAATTTGCAGAAAATTTCACAGTGGTGCATTTTTGACTTATTTTACTGAGAGAAAGCTTTTTTCGTCTTAGTCTTATTTTTGACTTCTTTCACTGAGATCAACACTGGAATTGTTCAAAACACTAAAATGTACTGCTTCTCAGTACTTCTAAGCTGTTTCAAAGATTATGAAGCTGAACTTTCATGAATTTGCAGAAAATTACACAGTGGTGCATTTTTGACTTATTTCACTGAGAGAAAGCTTTTTTCGTCTTAGTCTTATTTTTGACTTCTTTCACTGAGATCAACACTGGAATTGTTCAAAACACTAAAATGTACTGCTTCTCAGTACTTCTAAGCTGTTTCAAAGATTATGAAGCTGAACTTTCATGAATTTGCAGAAAATTACACAGTGGTGCATTTTTGACTTATTTCACTGAGAGAAAGCTTTTTTCGTCTTAGTCTTATTTTTGACTTCTTTCACTGAGATCAACACTGGAATTGTTCAAAACACTAAAATGTACTGCTTCTCAGTACTTCTAAGCTGTTTCAAAGATTATGAAGCTGAACTTTCATGAATTTGCAGAAAATTACACAGTGGTGCATTTTTGACTTATTTCACTGAGAGAAAGCTTTTTTCGTCTTAGTCTTATTTTTGACTTCTTTCACTGAGATCAACACTGGAATTGTTCAAAACACTAAAATTTACTGCTTCTCAGTACTTCTAAGCTGTTTCAAAGATTATGAAGCTGAACTTTCATGAATTTGCAGAAAATTACACAGTGGTGCATTTTTGACTTATTTCACTGAGAGAAAGCTTTTTTCGTCTTAGTCTTATTTTTGACTTCTTTCACTGAGATCAACACTGGAATTGTTCAAAACACTAAAATTTACTGCTTCTCAGTACTTCTAAGCTGTTTCAAAGATTATGAAGCTGAACTTTCATGAATTTGCAGAAAATTACACAGTGGTGCATTTTTGACTTATTTCACTGAGAGAAAGCTTTTTTCGTCTTAGTCTTTTTGACTTCTTTCACTGAGATCAACACTGGAATTGTTCAAAACACTAAAATTTACTGCTTCTCAGTACTTGTAAGCTGTTTCAAAGATTATGAAGCTGAACTTTCATGAATTTGCAGAAAATTACACAGTGGTGCATTTTTGACTTATTTCACTGAGAGAAAGCTTTTTTCGTCTTAGTCTTATTTTTGACTTCTTTCACTGAGATCAACACTGGAATTGTTGAAAACACTAAAATTTACTGCTTCTCAGTACTTCTAAGCTGTTTCAAAGATTATGAAGCTGAACTTTCATGAATTTGCAGAAAATTACACAGTGGTGCATTTTTGACTTATTTCACTGAGAGAAAGCTTTTTTCGTCTTAGTCTTATTTTTGACTTCTTTCACTGAGATCAACACTGGAATTGTTCAAAACACTAAAATTTACTGCTTCTCAGTACTTGTAAGCTGTTTCAAAGATTATGAAGCTGAACTTTCATGAATTTGCAGAAAATTACACAGTGGTGCATTTTTGACTTATTTCACTGAGAGAAAGCTTTTTTCGTCTTAGTCTTATTTTTGACTTCTTTCACTGAGATCAACACTGGAATTGTTCAAAACACTAAAATTTACTGCTTCTCAGTACTTGTAAGCTGTTTCAAAGATTATGAAGCTGAACTTTCATAAATTTGCAGAAAATTACACAGTGGTGCATTTTTGACTTATTTCACTGAGAGAAAGCTTTTTCGTCTTAGTCTTATTTTTTGACTTCTAAACTGAGATCAACACTGGAATTGTTCAAAACACTAAAATTTACTGCTTCTCAGTACTTGTAAGCTGTTTCAAAGATTATGAAGCTGAACTTTCATGAATTTGCAGAAAATTACACAGTGGTGCATTTTTGACTTATTTCACTGAGAGAAAGCTTTTTTCGTCTTAGTCTTATTTTGACTTCTTTCACTGAGATCAACACTGGAATTGTTCAAAACACTAAAATTTACTGCTTCTCAGTACTTCTAAGCTGTTTCAAAGATTATGAAGCTGAACTTTCATGAATTTGCAGAAAATTACACAGTGGTGCATTTTTGACTTATTTCACTGAGAGAAAGCTTTTTTCGTCTTAGTCTTATTTTTGACTTCTTTCACTGAGATCAACACTGGAATTGTTCAAAACACTAAAATTTACTGCTTCTCAGTACTTCTAAGCTGTTTCAAAGATTATGAAGCTGAACTTTCATGAATTTGCAGAAAATTACACAGTGGTGCATTTTTGACTTATTTCACTGAGAGAAAGCTTTTTTCGTCTTAGTCTTATTTTTGACTTCTTTCACTGAGATCAACACTGGAATTGTTCAAAACACTAAAATTTACTGCTTCTCAGTACTTCTAAGCTGTTTCAAAGATTATGAAGCTGAACTTTCATGAATTTGCAGAAAATTACACAGTGGTGCATTTTTGACTTATTTCACTGAGAGAAAGCTTTTTTCGTCTTAGTCTTATTTTTGACTTCTTTCACTGAGATCAACACTGGAATTGTTCAAAACACTAAAATTTACTGTTTCTCAGTACTTCTAAGCTGTTTCAAAGATTATGAAGCTGAACTTTCATGAATTTGCAGAAAATTACACAGTGGTGCATTTTTGACTTATTTCACTGAGAAAGCTTTTTTCGTCTTAGTCTTATTTTTGACTTCTTTCACTGAGATCAACACTGGAATTGTTCAAAACACTAAAATTTACTGCTTCTCAGTACTTCTAAGCTGTTTCAAAGATTATGAAGCTGAACTTTCATGAATTTGCAGAAAATTACACAGTGGTGCATTTTTGACTTATTTCACTGAGAGAAAGCTTTTTTCGTCTTAGTCTTATTTTTGACTTCTTTCACTGAGATCAACACTGGAATTGTTCAAAACACTAAAATTTACTGCTTCTCAGTACTTCTAAGCTGTTTCAAAGATTATGAAGCTGAACTTTCATGAATTTGCAGAAAATTACACAGTGGTGCATTTTTGACTTATTTCACTGAGAGAAAGCTTTTTTCGTCTTAGACTTATTTTTGACTTCTTTCACTGAGATCAACACTGGAATTGTTCAAAACACTAAAATTTACTGTTTCTCAGTACTTCTAAGCTGTTTCAAAGATTATGAAGCTGAACTTTCATGAATTTGCAGAAAATTACACAGTGGTGCATTTTTGACTTATTTCACTGAGAGAAAGCTTTTTCGTCTTAGTCTTATTTTTGACTTCTTTCACTGAGATCAACACTGGAATTGTTCAAAACACTAAAATTTACTGCTTCTCAGTACTTCTAAGCTGTTTCAAAGATTATGAAGCTGAACTTTCATGAATTTGCAGAAAATTACACAGTGGTGCATTTTTGACTTATTTCACTGAGAGAAAGCTTTTTTCGTCTTAGTCTTATTTTTGACTTCTAAACTGAGATCAACACTGGAATTGTTCAAAACACTAAAATTTACTGCTTCTCAGTACTTCTAAGCTGTTTCAAAGATTATGAAGCTGAACTTTCATGAATTTGCAGAAAATTACACAGTGGTGCATTTTTGACTTATTTCACTGAGAGAAAGCTTTTTTCGTCTTAGTCTTATTTTTGACTTCTTTCACTGAGATCAACACTGGAATTGTTCAAAACACTAAAATTTACTGCTTCTCAGTACTTCTAAGCTGTTTCAAAGATTATGAAGCTGAACTTTCATGAATTTGCAGAAAATTACACAGTGGTGCATTTTTGACTTATTTCACTGAGAGAAAGCTTTTTTCGTCTTAGTCTTATTTTTGACTTCTTTCACTGAGATCAACACTGGAATTGTTCAAAACACTAAAATTTACTGCTTCTCAGTACTTCTAAGCTGTTTCAAAGATTATGAAGCTGAACTTTCATGAATTTGCAGAAAATTACACAGTGGTGCATTTTTGACTTATTTCACTGAGAGAAAGCTTTTTTCGTCTTAGTCTTATTTTTGACTTCTAAACTGAGATCAACACTGGAATTGTTCAAAACACTAAAATTTACTGCTTCTCAGTACTTGTAAGCTGTTTCAAAGATTATGAAGCTGAACTTTCATGAATTTGCAGAAAATTACACAGTGGTGCATTTTTGACTTATTTCACTGAGAGAAAGCTTTTTTCGTCTTAGACTTATTTTTGACTTCTTTCACTGAGATCAACACTGGAATTGTTCAAAACACTAAAATTTACTGTTTCTCAGTACTTCTAAGCTGTTTCAAAGATTATGAAGCTGAACTTTCATGAATTTGCAGAAAATTACACAGTGGTGCATTTTTGACTTATTTCACTGAGAGAAAGCTTTTTTCGTCTTAGTCTTATTTTTGACTTCTTTCACTGAGATCAACACTGGATTTGTTCAAAACACTAAAATTTACTGCTTCTCAGTACTTTTAAGCTGTTTCAAAGATTATGAAGCTGAACTTTCATGAATTTGCAGAAAATTACACAGTGGTGCATTTTTGACTTATTTCACTGAGAGAAAGCTTTTTTCGTCTTAGTCTTATTTTTGACTTCTAAACTGAGATCAACACTGGAATTGTTCAAAACACTAAAATTTACTGCTTTCAGTACTTGTAAGCTGTTTCAAAGATTATGAAGCTGAACTTTCATGAATTTGCAGAAAATTACACAGTGGTGCATTTTTGACTTATTTCACTGAGAGAAAGCTTTTTCGTCTCTTAGTCTTTTTTGACTTCTTTCACTGAGATCAACACTGGAATTGTTCAAAACACTAAAATTTACTGCTTCTCAGTACTTGTAAGCTGTTTCAAAGATTATGAAGCTGAACTTTCATGAATTTGCAGAAAATTACACAGTGGTGCATTTTTGACTTATTTCACTGAGAGAAAGCTTTTTTCGTCTTAGTCTTATTTTTGACTTCTTTCACTGAGATCAACACTGGAATTGTTCAAAACACTAAAATTTACTGCTTCTCAGTACTTCTAAGCTGTTTCAAAGATTATGAAGCTGAACTTTCATGAATTTGCAGAAAATTACACAGTGGTGCATTTTTGACTTATTTCACTGAGAGAAAGCTTTTTTCGTCTTAGTCTTATTTTTGACTTCTTTCACTGAGATCAACACTGGAATTGTTCAAAACACTAAAATTTACTGCTTCTCAGTACTTCTAAGCTGTTTCAAAGATTATGAAGCTGAACTTTCATGAATTTGCAGAAAATTACACAGTGGTGCATTTTTGACTTATTTCACTGAGAGAAAGCTTTTTTCGTCTTAGTCTTATTTTTGACTTCTTTCACTGAGATCAACACTGGAATTGTTCAAAACACTAAAATTTACTGCTTCTCAGTACTTCTAAGCTGTTTTCAAAGATTATGAAGCTGAACTTTCATGAATTTGCAGAAAATTACACAGTGGTGCATTTTTGACTTATTTCACTGAGAGAAAGCTTTTTTCGTCTTAGTCTTATTTTTGACTTCTTTCACTGAGATCAACACTGGAATTGTTCAAAACACTAAAATTTACTGTTTCTCAGTACTTCTAAGCTGTTTCAAAGATTATGAAGCTGAACTTTCATGAATTTGCAGAAAATTACACAGTGGTGCATTTTTGACTTATTTCACTGAGAGAAAGCTTTTTTTGTCTTAGTCTTATTTTTGACTTCTTTCACTGAGATCAACACTGGAATTGTTCAAAACACTAAAATTTACTGCTTCTCAGTACTTCTAAGCTGTTTCAAAGATTATGAAGCTGAACTTTCATGAATTTGCAGAAAATTACACAGTGGTGCATTTTGACTTATTTCACTGAGAGAAAGCTTTTTCGTCTTAGTCTTATTTTTGACTTCTTTCACTGAGATCAACACTGGAATTGTTCAAAACACTAAAATTTACTGCTTCTCAGTACTTCTAAGCTGTTTCAAAGATTATGAAGCTGAACTTTCATGAATTTGCAGAAAATTACACAGTGGTGCATTTTTGACTTATTTCACTGAGAGAAAGCTTTTTTCGTCTTAGTCTTATTTTTGACTTCTTTCACTGAGATCAACACTGGAATTGTTCAAAACACTAAAATTTACTGCTTCTCAGTACTTCTAAGCTGTTTCAAAGATTATGAAGCTGAACTTTCATGAATTTGCAGAAAATTACACAGTGGTGCATTTTTGACTTATTTCACTGAGAGAAAGCTTTTTTCGTCTTAGTCTTATTTTTGACTTCTTTCACTGAGATCAACACTGGAATTGTTCAAAACACTAAAATTTACTGCTTCTCAGTACTTCTAAGCTGTTTCAAAGATTATGAAGCTGAACTTTCATGAATTTGCAGAAAATTACACAGTGGTGCATTTTTGACTTATTTCACTGAGAGAAAGCTTTTTTCGTCTTAGTCTTATTTTTGACTTCTTTCACTGAGATCAACACTGGAATTGTTCAAAACACTAAAATTTACTGCTTCTCAGTACTTCTAAGCTGTTTCAAAGATTATGAAGCTGAACTTTCATGAATTTGCAGAAAATTACACAGTGGTGCATTTTTGACTTATTTCACTGAGAGAAAGCTTTTTTCGTCTTAGTCTTATTTTTGACTTCTTCACTGAGATCAACACTGGAATTGTTCAAAACACTAAAATTTACTGCTTCTCAGTACTTCTAAGCTGTTTCAAAGATTATGAAGCTGAACTTTCATGAATTTGCAGAAAATTACACAGTGGTGCATTTTTGACTTATTTCACTGAGAGAAAGCTTTTTTCGTCTTAGTCTTATTTTTGACTTCTTTCACTGAGATCAACACTGGAATTGTTCAAAACACTAAAATGTACTGTTTCTCAGTACTTCTAAGCTGTTTCAAAGATTATGAAGCTGAACTTTCATGAATTTGCAGAAAATTACACAGTGGTGCATTTTTGACTTATTTCACTGAGAGAAAGCTTTTTTCGTCTTAGTCTTATTTTTGACTTCTTTCACTGAGATCAACACTGGAATTGTTGAAAACACTAAAATTTACTGCTTCTCAGTACTTCTAAGCTGTTTCAAAGATTATGAAGCTGAACTTTTATGAATTTGCAGAAAATTACACAGTGGTGCATTTTTGACTATTTCACTGAGAGAAAGCTTTTTCGTCTTAGTCTTATTTTTGACTTCTTTCACTGAGATCAACACTGGAATTGTTCAAAACACTAAAATGTACTGTTTCTCAGTACTTCTAAGCTGTTTCAAAGATTATGAAGCTGAACTTTCATGAATTTGCAGAAAATTACACAGTGGTGCATTTTTGACTTATTTCACTGAGAGAAAGCTTTTTTCGTCTTAGTCTTATTTTTGACTCTTTCACTGAGATCAACACTGGAATTGTTCAAAACACTACAATGTACTGCTTCTCAGTACTTCTAAGCTGTTTCAAAGATTATGAAGCTGAACTTTCATGAATTTGCAAAAAATTACACAGTGGTGCATTTTTGACTTATTTCACTGAGAGAAAGCTTTTTTCGTCTTAGTCTTATTTTTGACTTCTTTCACTGAGATCAACACTGGAATTGTTCAAAACACTAAAATGTACTGCTTCTCAGTACTTCTAAGCTGTTTCAAAGATTATGAAGCTGAACTTTCATGAATTTGCAGAAAATTACACAGTGGTGCATTTTTGACTTATTTCACTGAGAGAAAGCTTTTTTGTCTTAGTCTTATTTTTGACTTCTTTCAATGAGATCAACACTGGAATTGTTAAAAACACTAAAATTTACTGCTTCTCAGTACTTCTAAGCTGTTTCAAAGATTATGAAGCTGAACTTTCATGAATTTGCAGAAAATTACACAGTGGTGCATTTTTGACTTATTTCACTGAGAGAAAGCTTTTTTCGTCTTAGTCTTATTTTTGACTTCTTTCACTGAGATCAACACTGGAATTGTTGAAAACACTAAAATTTACTGCTTCTCAGTACTTCTAAGCTGTTTTTATCTGAAGCTGAACTTTCATAATTTGCAGAAAATTACACAGTGGTGCATTTTTGACTTATTTCACTGAGAGAAAGCTTTTTTCGTCTTAGTCTTATTTTTGACTTCTAAACTGAGATCAACACTGGAATTGTTCAAAACACTAAAATTTACTGCTTCTCAGTACTTCTAAGCTGTTTCAAAGATTATGAAGCTGAACTTTCATGAATTTGCAGAAAATTACACAGTGGTGCATTTTTGACTTATTTCACTGAGAGAAAGCTTTTTTCGTCTTAGTCTTATTTTTGACTTCTTTCAATGAGATCAACACTGGAATTGTTCAAAACACTAAAAAAGTACTGCTTCTCAGTACTTCTAAGCTGTTTCAAAGATTATGAAGCTGAACTTTCATGAATTTGCAGAAAATTACACAGTGGTGCATTTTTGACTTATTTCACTGAGAGAAAGCTTTTTTCGTCTTAGTCTTATTTTGACTTCTAAACTGAGATCAACACTGGAATTGTTCAAAACACTAAAATTTACTGCTTCTCAGTACTTCTAAGCTGTTTCAAAGATTATGAAGCTGAACTTTCAATTTGCAGAAAATTACACAGTGGTGCATTTTTGACTTATTTCACTGAGAGAAAGCTTTTTTCGTCTTAGTCTTATTTTTGACTTCTAAACTGAGATCAACACTGGAATTGTTCAAAACACTAAAATTTACTGCTTCTCAGTACTGTAAGCTGTTTCAAAGATTATGAAGCTGAACTTTCATGAATTTGCAGAAAATTACACAGTGGTGCATTTTTGACTTATTTCACTGAGAGAAAGCTTTTTTTCGTCTTAGTCTTATTTTTGACTTCTTTCACTGAGATCAACACTGGAATTGTTCAAAACACTAAAATTTACTGCTTCTCAGTACTTCTAAGCTGTTTCAAAGATTATGAAGCTGAACTTTCATGAATTTGCAGAAAATTACACAGTGGTGCATTTTTGACTTATTTCACTGAGAGAAAGCTTTTTTCGTCTTAGTCTTTTTTGACTTCTTTCACTGAGATCAACACTGGAATTGTTCAAAACACTAAAATTTACTGTTTCTCAGTACTTCTAAGCTGTTTCAAAGATTATGAAGCTGAACTTTCATGAATTTGCAGAAAATTACACAGTGGTGCATTTTTGACTTATTTCACTGAGAGAAAGCTTTTTTTTCGTCTTAGTCTTATTTTTGACTTCTTTCACTGAGATCAACACTGGAATTGTTCAAAACACTAAAATTTACTGCTTCTCAGTACTTGTAAGCTGTTTCAAAGATTATGAAGCTGAACTTTCATGAATTTGCAGAAAATTACACAGTGGTGCATTTTTGACTTATTTCACTGAGAGAAAGCTTTTTTCGTCTTAGTCTTATTTTTGACTTCTTTCACTGAGATCAACACTGGAATTGTTCAAAACACTAAAATTTACTGCTTCTCAGTACTTCTAAGCTGTTTCAAAGATTATGAAGCTGAACTTTCATGAATTTGCAGAAAATTACACAGTGGTGCATTTTTGACTTATTTCACTGAGAGAAAGCTTTTTTCGTCTTAGTCTTATTTTTGACTTCTTTCACTGAGATCAACACTGGAATTGTTCAAAACACTAAAATTTACTGCTTCTCAGTACTTCTAAGCTGTTTCAAAGATTATGAAGCTGAACTTTCATGAATTTGCAGAAAATTACACAGTGGTGCATTTTTGACTTATTTCACTGAGAGAGAAAGCTTTTTTCGTCTTAGTCTTATTTTGACTTCTTTCACTGAGATCAACACTGGAATTGTTCAAAAACACTAAAATTTACTGCTTCTCAGTACTTCTAAGCTGTTTCAAAGATTATGAAGCTGAACTTTCATGAATTTGCAGAAAATTACACAGTGGTGCATTTTTGACTTATTTCACTGAGAGAAAGCTTTTTTCGTCTTAGTCTTATTTTTGACTTCTTTCACTGAGATCAACACTGGAATTGTTCAAAACACTAAAATTTACTGTTTCTCAGTACTTCTAAGCTGTTTCAAAGATTATGAAGCTGAACTTTCATGAATTTGCAGAAAATTACACAGTGGTGCATTTTGACTTATTTCACTGAGAGAAAGCTTTTTTTGTCTTAGTCTTATTTTTGACTTCTTTCACTGAGATCAACACTGGAATTGTTCAAAACACTAAAATTTACTGCTTCTCAGTACTTCTAAGCTGTTTCAAAGATTATGAAGCTGAACTTTCATGAATTTGCAGAAATTACACAGTGGTGCATTTTTGACTTATTTCACTGAGAGAAAGCTTTTTTTCGTCTTAGTCTTATTTTTGACTTCTTTCACTGAGATCAACACTGGAATTGTTCAAAACACTAAAATTTACTGCTTCTCAGTACTTCTAAGCTGTTTCAAAGATTATGAAGCTGAACTTTCATGAATTTGCAGAAAATTACACAGTGGTGCATTTTTGACTTATTTCACTGAGAGAAAGCTTTTTTCGTCTTAGTCTTATTTTTGACTTCTTTCACTGAGATCAACACTGGAATTGTTCAAACACTAAAATTTACTGCTTCTCAGTACTTCTAAGCTGTTTCAAAGATTATGAAGCTGAACTTTCATGAATTTGCAGAAAATTACACAGTGGTGCATTTTTGACTTATTTCACTGAGAGAAAGCTTTTTTCGTCTTAGTCTTATTTTTGACTTCTTTCACTGAGATCAACACTGGAATTGTTCAAAACACTAAAATTTACTGCTTCTCAGTACTTCTAAGCTGTTTCAAAGATTATGAAGCTGAACTTTCATGAATTTGCAGAAAATTACACAGTGGTGCATTTTGACTTATTTCACTGAGAGAAAGCTTTTTTTCGTCTTAGTCTTATTTTTGACTTCTTTCACTGAGATCAACACTGGAATTGTTCAAAACACTAAAATTTACTGCTTCTCAGTACTTCTAAGCTGTTTCAAAGATTATGAAGCTGAACTTTCATGAATTTGCAGAAAATTACACAGTGGTGCATTTTTGACTTATTTCACTGAGAGAAAGCTTTTTTCGTCTTAGTCTTATTTTTGACTTCTTTCACTGAGATCAACACTGGAATTGTTCAAAACACTAAATTTACTGCTTCTCAGTACTCTAAGCTGTTTCAAAGATTATGAAGCTGAACTTTCATGAATTTGCAGAAAATTACACAGTGGTGCATTTTTGACTTATTTCACTGAGAGAAAGCTTTTTTCGTCTTAGTCTTATTTTTTGACTTCTTTCACTGAGATCAACACTGGAATTGTTCAAAACACTAAAATGTACTGTTTCTCAGTACTTCTAAGCTGTTTCAAAGATTATGAAGCTGAACTTTCATGAATTTGCAGAAAATTACACAGTGGTGCATTTTTGACTTATTTCACTGAGAGAAAGCTTTTTTCGTCTTAGTCTTATTTTTGACGTTCTTTCACTGAGATCAACACTGGAATTGTTGAAAACACTAAAATTTACTGCTTCTCAGTACTTCTAAGCTGTTTCAAAGATTATGAAGCTGAACTTTTATGAATTTGCAGAAAATTACACAGTGGTGCATTTTTGACTTATTTCACTGAGAGAAAGCTTTTTTCGTCTTAGTCTTATTTTTGACTTCTTTCACTGAGATCAACACTGGAATTGTTCAAAACACTAAAATGTACTGTTTCTCAGTACTTCTAAGCTGTTTCAAAGATTATGAAGCTGAACTTTCATGAATTTGCAGAAATTACACAGTGGTGCATTTTTGACTTATTTCACTGAGAGAAAGCTTTTTTCGTCTTAGTCTTTTTTGACTTCTTTCACTGAGATCAACACTGGAATTGTTCAAACACTACAATGTACTGCTTCTCAGTACTTCTAAGCTGTTTCAAAGATTATGAAGCTGAACTTTCATGAATTTGCAAAAAAATTACACAGTGGTGCATTTTGACTTATTTCACTGAGAGAAAGCTTTTTTCGTCTTAGTCTTATTTTTGACTTCTTTCACTGAGATCAACACTGGAATTGTTCAAAACACTAAAATGTACTGCTTCTCAGTACTTCTAAGCTGTTTCAAAGATTATGAAGCTGAACTTTCATGAATTTGCAGAAAATTACACAGTGGTGCATTTTTGACTTATTTCACTGAGAGAAAGCTTTTTTTGTCTTAGTCTTATTTTTGACTTCTTTCAATGAGATCAACACTGGAATTGTTCAAAACACTAAAATTTACTGCTTCTCAGTACTTCTAAGCTGTTTCAAAGATTATGAAGCTGAACTTTCATGAATTTGCAGAAAATTACACAGTGGTGCATTTTGACTTATTTCACTGAGAGAAAGCTTTTTTTCGTCTTAGTCTTATTTTTGACTTCTTTCACTGAGATCAACACTGGAATTGTTGAAACACTAAAATTTACTGCTTCTCAGTACTTCTAAGCTGTTTCAAAGATTATGAAGCTGAACTTTCATAAATTTGCAGAAAATTACACAGTGGTGCATTTTTGACTTATTTCACTGAGAGAAAGCTTTTTTCGTCTTAGTCTTATTTTTGACTTCTAAACTGAGATCAACACTGGAATTGTTCAAAACACTAAAATTTACTGCTTCTCAGTACTTCTAAGCTGTTTCAAAGATTATGAAGCTGAACTTTCATGAATTTGCAGAAAATTACACAGTGGTGCATTTTTGACTTATTTCACTGAGAGAAAGCTTTTTTCGTCTTAGTCCTTATTTTTTGACTTCTTTCAATGAGATCAACACTGGAATTGTTCAAAACACTAAAATTACTGCTTCTCAGTACTTCTAAGCTGTTTCAAAGATTATGAAGCTGAACTTTCATGAATTTGCAGAAAATTACACAGTGGTGCATTTTTGACTTATTTCACTGAGAGAAAGCTTTTTTCGTCTTAGTCTTATTTTTGACTTCTAAACTGAGATCAACCTGGAATTGTTGAAAACACTAAAATTTACTGCTTCTCAGTACTTCTAAGCTGTTTTCAAAGATTATGAAGCTGAACTTTCAGAATTTGCAGAAAATTACACAGTGGTGCATTTTTGACTTATTTCACTGAGAGAAAGCTTTTTTCGTCTTAGTCTTATTTTTGACTTCTAAACTGAGATCAACACTGGAATTGTTCAAAACACTAAAATTTACTGCTTCTCAGTACTTGTAAGCTGTTTCAAGATTATGAAGCTGAACTTTCATGAATTTGCAGAAAATTACACAGTGGTGCATTTTTGACTTATTTCACTGAGAGAAAGCTTTTTTCGTCTTAGTCTTATTTTTGACTTCTTCACTGAGATCAACACTGGAATTGTTCAAAACACTAAAATGTACTGCTTCTCAGTACTTCTAAGCTGTTTCAAAGATTATGAAGCTGAACTTTCATGAATTTGCAGAAAAAATTACACAGTGTGCATTTTTGACTTATTTCACTGAGAGAAAGCTTTTTTCGTCTTAGTCTTATTTTTGACTTCTTTCACTGAGATCAACACTGGAATTGTTCAAAACACTAAAATTTACTGCTTCTCAGTACTTCTAAGCTGTTTCAAAGATTATGAAGCTGAACTTTCATGAATTTGCAGAAAATTACACAGTGGTGCATTTTTGACTTATTTCACTGAGAGAAAGCTTTTTTCGTCTTAGTCTTATTTTTGACTTCTTTCACTGAGATCAACACTGGAATTGTTCAAAACACTAAAATTTACTGCTTCTCAGTACTTCTAAGCTGTTTCAAAGATTATGAAGCTGAACTTCATGAATTTGCAGAAATTACACAGTGGTGCATTTTTGACTTATTTCACTGAGAGAAAGCTTTTTTCGTCTTAGTCTTATTTTTGACTTCTTTCACTGAGATCAACACTGAATTGTTCAAAACACTAAAATGTACTGCTTCTCAGTACTTCTAAGCTGTTTCAAAGATTATGAAGCTGACTTTCATGAATTTGCAGAAAATTACACAGTGGTGCATTTTTGACTTATTTCACTGAGAGAAAGCTTTTTTCGTCTTAGTCTTATTTTTGACTTCTTTCACTGAGATCAACACTGGAATTGTTCAAAACACTAAAATTTACTGCTTCTCAGTACTTCTAAGCTGTTTCAAAGATTATGAAGCTGAACTTTCATGAATTTGCAGAAAATTACACAGTGGTGCATTTTTGACTTATTTCACTGAGAGAAAGCTTTTTTCGTCTTAGTCTTATTTTTGACTTCTTTCACTGAGATCAACACTGGAATTGTTCAAAACACTAAAATGTACTGCTTCTCAGTACTTCTAAGCTGTTTCAAAGATTATGAAGCTGAACTTTCATGAATTTGCAGAAAATTACACAGTGGTGCATTTTTGACTTATTTCACTGAGAGAAAGCTTTTTTCGTCTTAGTCTTATTTTTGACTTCTTTCACTGAGATCAACACTGGAATTGTTCAAAACACTAAAATTTACTGCTTCTCAGTACTTCTAAGCTGTTTCAAAGATTATGAAGCTGAACTTTCATGAATTTGCAGAAAATTACACAGTGGTGCATTTTTGACTTATTTCACTGAGAGAAAGCTTTTTTCGTCTTAGTCTTATTTTTTGACTTCTTTCACTGAGATCAACACTGGAATTGTTCAAAACACTAAAATTTACTGCTTCTCAGTACTTCTAAGCTGTTTCAAAGATTATGAAGCTGAACTTTCATGAATTTGCAGAAAATTACACAGTGGTGCATTTTTGACTTATTTCACTGAGAGAAAGCTTTTTTCGTCTTAGTCTTATTTTTGACTTCTTTCACTGAGATCAACACTGGAATTGTTCAAAAACACTAAAATTTACTGCTTCTCAGTACTTCTAAGCTGTTTCAAAGATTATGAAGCTGAACTTTCATGAATTTGCAGAAAATTACACAGTGGTGCATTTTTGACTTATTTCACTGAGAGAAAGCTTTTTTCGTCTTAGTCTTATTTTTGACTTCTTTCACTGAGATCAACACTGGAATGTTCAAAACACTAAAATTTACTGCTTCTCAGTACTTCTAAGCTGTTTCAAAGATTATGAAGCTGAACTTTCATGAATTTGCAGAAAATTACACAGTGGTGCATTTTTGACTTATTTCACTGAGAGAAAGCTTTTTTCGTCTTAGTCTTATTTTTGACTTCTTTCACTGAGATCAACACTGGAATTGTTCAAAACACTAAAATTTACTGCTTCTCAGTACTTCTAAGCTGTTTCAAAGATTATGAAGCTGAACTTTCATGAATTTGCAGAAAATTACACAGTGGTGCATTTTTGACTTATTTCACTGAGAGAAAGCTTTTTTTCGTCTTAGTCTTATTTTTTTCTTCTTTCACTGAGATCAACACTGGAATTGTTCAAAACACTAAAATTTACTGCTTCTCAGTACTTCTAAGCTGTTTCAAAGATTATGAAGCTGAACTTTCATGAATTTGCAGAAAATTACACAGTGGTGCATTTTTGACTTATTTCACTGAGAGAAAGCTTTTTTCGTCTTAGTCTTATTTTTGACTTCTTTCACTGAGATCAACACTGGAATTGTTCAAAACACTAAAATTTACTGCTTCTCAGTACTTCTAAGCTGTTTCAAAGATTATGAAGCTGAACTTTCATGAATTTGCAGAAAATTACACAGTGGTGCATTTTTGACTTATTTCACTGAGAGAAAGCTTTTTTCGTCTTAGTCTTATTTTTGACTTCTTTCACTGAGATCAACACTGGAATTGTTCAAAACACTAAAATTTACTGCTTCTCAGTACTTCTAAGCTGTTTCAAGATTATGAAGCTGAACTTTCATGAATTTGCAGAAAATTACACAGTGGTGCATTTTTGACTTATTTCACTGAGAGAAAGCTTTTTTCGTCTTAGTCTTATTTTTGACTTCTTTCACTGAGATCAACACTGGAATTGTTCAAAACACTAAAATTTACTGCTTCTCAGTACTTCTAAGCTGTTTCAAAGATTATGAAGCTGAACTTTCATGAATTTGCAGAAAATTACACAGTGGTGCATTTTTGACTTATTTCACTGAGAGAAAGCTTTTTTCGTCTTAGTCTTGTTTTTGACTTCTTTCACTGAGATCAACACTGGAATTGTTCAAAACACTAAAATTTACTGCTTCTCAGTACTTCTAAGCTGTTTCAAAGATTATGAAGCTGAACTTTCATGAATTTGCAGAAAATTACACAGTGGTGCATTTTTGACTTATTTCACTGAGAGAAAGCTTTTTTCGTCTTAGTCTTATTTTTGACTTCTTTCACTGAGATCAACACTGGAATTGTTCAAAACACTAAAATTTACTGCTTCTCAGTACTTCTAAGCTGTTTCAAAGATTATGAAGCTGAACTTTCATGAATTTGCAGAAAATTACACAGTGGTGCATTTTTGACTTATTTCACTGAGAGAAAGCTTTTTTCGTCTTAGTCTTATTTTTGACTTCTTTAACTGAGATCAACACTGGAATTGTTCAAAACACTAAAATTTACTGCTTCTCAGTACTTCTAAGCTGTTTCAAAGATTATGAAGCTGAACTTTCATGAATTTGCAGAAAATTACACAGTGGTGCATTTTTGACTTATTTCACTGAGAGAAAGCTTTTTCGTCTTAGTCTTATTTTTGACTTCTTTCACTGAGATCAACACTGGAATTGTTCAAACACTAAAATTTACTGCTTCTCAGTACTAGCTGTTTCAAAGATTATGAAGCTGAACTTTCATGAATTTGCAGAAATTACACAGTGGTGCATTTTTGACTTATTTCACTGAGAGAAAGCTTTTTTCGTCTTAGTCTTATTTTGACTTCTTTCACTGAGATCAACACTGGAATTGTTCAAACACTAAATTTACTGCTTCTCAGTACTTCTAAGCTGTTTCAAAGATTATGAGCTGAACTTTCATGAATTTGCAGAAATACACAGTGGTGCATTTTTGACTATTTCACTGAGAGAAAGCTTTTTTCGTCTAGTCTTGTTTTTGACTTCTTTCACTGAGATCAACACTGGAATTGTTTCAAAACACTAAAATTTACTGCTTCTCAGTACTTCTAAGCTGTTTCAAAGATTATGAAGCTGAACTTTCATGAATTTGCAGAAAATTACAAAGTGGTGCATTTTTGACTTATTTCACTGAGAGAAAGCTTTTTTCGTCTTAGTCTTATTTTTGACTTCTTTCACTGAGATCAACACTGGAATTGTTCAAAACACTAAAATTTACTGTTTCTCAGTACTTCTAAGCTGTTTCAAAGATTATGAAGCTGAACTTTCATGAATTTGCAGAAAATTACACAGTGGTGCATTTTTGACTTATTTCACTGAGAGAAAGCTTTTTTCGTCTTAGTCTTATTTTTGACTTCTAAACTGAGATCAACACTGGAATTGTTCAAAACACTAAATGTACTGCTTCTCAGTACTTCTAAGCTGTTTCAAAGATTATGAAGCTGAACTTTCATGAATTTGCAGAAAATTACACAGTGGTGCATTTTTGACTTATTTCACTGAGAGAAAGCTTTTTTCGTCTTAGTCTTATTTTTGACTTCTTTCACTGAGATCAACACTGGAATTGTTCAAAACACTAAATTTACTGCTTCTCAGTACTTCTAAGCTGTTTCAAAGATTATGAAGCTGAACTTTCATGAATTTGCAGAAAATTACACAGTGGTGCATTTTTGACTTATTCACTGAGAGAAAGCTTTTTTCGTCTTAGTCTTATTTTTTGACTTCTAACTGAGATCAACACTGGAATTGTTCAAAACACTAAAATTTACTGCTTCTCAGTACTTCTAAGCTGTTTCAAAGATTATGAAGCTGAACTTTCATGAATTTGCAGAAAATTACACAGTGTGCATTTTTGACTTATTTCACTGAGAGAAAGCTTTTTTCGTCTTAGTCTTATTTTTGACTTCTTTCACTGAGATCAACACTGGAATTGTTCAAACACTAAAATTTACTGCTTCTCACGTACTTTCTAAGCTGTTTCCAAAGATTATGAAGCTGAACTTTCATGAATTTGCAGAAATATTACACAGTGGCATTTTTTGACTTATTTCACTGAGAGAAAAAGCTTTTTTAGACTTAGTCTTATTTTTTGACTTCTTTCACTGAGATCAACACTGGAATTGTTGAAACACAAAATTTACTGCTTCTCAGTACTTCTAAGCTGTTTCAAAGATTATGAAGCTGAACTTTTATGAATTTGCAGAAAATTACACAGTGGTGCATTTTTGACTTATTTCACTGAGAGAAACTTTTTTCGTCTTAGTTTATTTTTGACTTCTTTCACTGAGATCAACACTGGAATTGTTCAAACACTAAAATGTACTGTTTCTCAGTACTTCTAAGCTGTTTCAAAGATTATGAAGCTGAACTTTCATGAATTTGCAGAAAATTACACAGTGGTGCATTTTTGACTTATTTCACTGAGAGAAAGCTTTTTTCGTCTTAGTCTTATTTTTTGACTTCTTTCACTGAGATCAAACACTGGAATTGTTCAAAACACTAAAATGTACTGCTTCTCAGTACTTCTAAGCTGTTTCAAAGATTATGAAGCTGAACTTTCATGAATTTGCAGAAAATTACACAGTGGTGCATTTTTGACTTATTTCACTGAGAGAAAGCTTTTTTCGTCTTAGTCTTATTTTTGACTTCTTTCACTGAGATCAACACTGGAATTGTTCAAAACACTAAAAATTTACTGCTTCTCAGTACTTCTAAGCTGTTTCAAAGATTATGAAGCTGAACTTTCATGAATTTGCAGGAAATTACACAGTGGTGCATTTTTGACTTATTTCACTGAGAGAAAGCTTTTTTCGTCTTAGTCTTATTTTTGACTTCTTTCACTGAGATCAACACTGGAATTGTTCAAAACACTAAAAATGTACTGCTTCTCAGTACTTCTAAGCTGTTTCAAAGATTATAAGCTGAACTTTCATGAATTTGCAGAAAATTACACAGTGGTGCATTTTTGACTTATTTCACTGAGAGAAAGCTTTTTTCGTCTTAGTCTTATTTTTGACTTCTTTCACTGAGATCAACACTGGAATTGTTCAAAACACTAAAATTTACTGCTTCTCAGTACTTCTAAGCTGTTTCAAAGATTATGAAGCTGAACTTTCATGAATTTGCAGAAAATTACAAGTGTGCATTTTTGACTTATTTCACTGAGAGAAAGCTTTTTTCGTCTTAGTCTTATTTTTGACTTCTTTCACTGAGATCAACACTGGAATTGTTCAAAACACTAAAATTTACTGTTTCTCAGTACTTCTAAGCTGTTTCAAAGATTATGAAGCTGAACTTTCATGAATTTGCAGAAAATTACACAGTGGTGCATTTTTGACTTATTTCACTGAGAGAAAGCTTTTTTCGTCTTAGTCTTATTTTTGACTTCTTTCACTGAGATCAACACTGGAATTGTTCAAAACACTAAAATTTACTGCTTCTCAGTACTTCTAAGCTGTTTCAAAGATTATGAAGCTGAACTTTTATGAATTTGCAGAAAATTACACAGTGGTGCATTTTTGACTTATTTCACTGAGAGAAAGCATTTTTCGTCTTAGTCTTATTTTTGACTTCTTTCACTGAGATCAACACTGGAATTGTTCAAAACACTAAAATTTACTGCTTCTCAGTACTTCTAAGCTGTTTCAAAGATTATGAAGCTGAACTTTCATGAATTTGCAGAAAATTACACAGTGGTGCATTTTTGACTTATTTCACTGAGAGAAAGCTTTTTTCGTCTTAGTCTTATTTTTGACTTCTTTCACTGAGATCAACACTGGAATTGTTCAAAACACTAAAATTTACTGCTTCTCAGTACTTCTAAGCTGTTTCAAAGATTATGAAGCTGAACTTTCATGAATTTGCAGAAAATTACACAGTGGTGCATTTTTGACTTATTTCACTGAGAGAAAGCTTTTTTCGTCTTAGTCTTATTTTTGACTTCTTTCACTGAGATCAACACTGGAATTGTTCAAAACACTAAAATTTACTGCTTCTCAGTACTTCTAAGCTGTTTCAAAGATTATGAAGCTGAACTTTCATGAATTTGCAGAAATTACACAGTGGTGCGTTTTTGACTTATTTCACTGAGAGAAAGCTTTTTTCGTCTTAGTCTTATTTTTGACTTCTTTCACTGAGATCACCCTGGAATTGTTCAAAACACTAAAATTTACTGCTTCTCAGTACTTCTAAGCTGTTTCAAAGATTATGAAGCTGAACTTTCATGAATTTGCAGAATATTACACAGTGGTGCATTTTTGACTTATTTCACTGAGAGAAAGCTTTTTAGTCTTAGTCTTATTTTTGACTTCTTTCACTGAGATCAACACTGGAATTGTTGAAAACACTAAAATTTACTGCTTCTCAGTACTTCTAAGCTGTTTCAAAGATTATGAAGCTGAACTTTCATGAATTTGCAGAAAATTACACAGTGGTGCATTTTTGACTTATTTCACTGAGAGAAACTTTTTTCGTCTTAGTCTTATTTTTGACTTCTTTCACTGAGATCAACACTGGAATTGTTCAAAACACTAAATGTACTGTTTCTCTCAGTACTTCTAAGCTGTTTCAAAGATTATGAAGCTGAACTTTCATGAATTTGCAGAAAATTACACAGTGGTGCATTTTTGACTTATTTCACTGAGAGAAAGCTTTTTTCGTCTTAGTCTTATTTTTGACTTCTTTCACTGAGATCAACACTGGAATTGTTCAAAACACTAAATGTACTGTTCTCAGTACTTCTAAGCTGTTTCAAAGATTATGAAGCTGAACTTTCATGAATTTGCAGAATATTACACAGTGGTGCATTTTTGACTTATTTCACTGAGAGAAACTTTTTTCGTCTTAGTCTTATTTTTGACTTCTTTCACTGAGATCAACACTGGAATTGTTCAAAACACTAAAATTTACTGCTTCTCAGTACTTCTAAGCTGTTTCAAGATTATGAAGCTGAACTTTCATGAATTTGCAGAAAATTACACAGTGGTGCATTTTTGACTTATTTCACTGAGAGAAAGCTTTTTTCGTCTTAGTCTTATTTTTGACTTCTTTCACTGAGATCAACACTGGAATTGTTCAAAACACTAAAATGTACTGCTTCTCAGTACTTCTAAGCTGTTTCAAAGATTATGAAGCTGAACTTTCATGAATTTGCAGAATATTACACAGTGGTGCATTTTTGACTTATTTCACTGAGAGAAACTTTTTTCGTCTTAGTCTTATTTTTGACTTCTTTCACTGAGATCAACACTGGAATTGTTCAAAACACTAAAATATACTTCTCAGTACTTCTAAGCTGTTTCAAAGATTATGAAGCTGAACTTTCATGAATTTGCAGAATATTACACAGTGGTGCATTTTTGACTTATTTCACTGAGAGAAAGCTTTTTTCGTCTTAGTCTTATTTTTGACTTCTTTCACTGAGATCAACACTGGAATTGTTCAAAACACTAAAATGTACTGCTTCTCAGTACTTCTAAGCTGTTTCAAAGATTATGAAGCTGAACTTTCATGAATTTGCAGAAAATTACACAGTGGTGCATTTTGACTTATTTCACTGAGAGAAAGCTTTTTTTGTCTTAGTCTTATTTTTGACTTCTTTCAATGAGATCAACACTGGAATGTTCAAACACTAAAATTTACTGCTTCTCAGTACTTCTAAGCTGTTTCAAAGATTATGAAGCTGAACTTTCATGAATTTGCAGAAAATTACACAGTGGTGCATTTTTGACTTATTTCACTGAGAGAAAGCTTTTTTCGTCTTAGTCTTATTTTTGACTTCTTTCACTGAGATCAACACTGGAATTGTTGAAAACACTAAAATTTACTGCTTCTCAGTACTTCTAAGCTGTTTCAAAGATTATGAAGCTGAACTTTCATAAATTTGCAGAAAATTACACAGTGGTGCATTTTTGACTTATTTCACTGAGAGAAAGCTTTTTTCGTCTTAGTCTTATTTTTAACTTCTAAACTGAGATCAACACTGGAATTGTTCAAAACACTAAAATTTACTGCTTCTCAGTACTTCTAAGCTGTTTCAAAGATTATGAAGCTGAACTTTCATGAATTTGCAGAAAATTACACAGTGGTGCATTTTTGACTTATTTCACTGAGAGAAAGCTTTTTTCGTCTTAGTCTTATTTTTGACTTCTTTCAATGAGATCAACACTGGAATTGTTCAAAACACTAAAATTTACTGCTTCTCAGTACTTCTAAGCTGTTTCAAAGATTATGAAGCTGAACTTTCATGAATTTGCAGAAAATTACACAGTGGTGCATTTTTGACTTATTCACTGAGAGAAAGCTTTTTTCGTCTTAGTCTTATTTTGACTTCTTTCACTGAGATCAACACTGGAATTGTTGAAAACACTAAAATTTACTGCTTCTCAGTACTTCTAAGCTGTTTCAAAGATTATGAAGCTGAACTTTCATAAATTTGCAGAAAATTACACGGTGCATTTTTGACTTATTTCACTGAGAGAAAGCTTTTTTCGTCTTAGTCTTATTTTTGACTTCTAAACTGAGATCAACACTGGAATTGTTCAAAACACTAAAATTTACTGCTTCTCAGTACTTGTAAGCTGTTTCAAAGATTATGAAGCTGAACTTTCATGAATTTGCAGAAAATTACACAGTGGTGCATTTTTGACTTATTTCACTGAGAGAAAGCTTTTTTCGTCTTAGTCTTATTTTTGACTTCTTTCACTGAGATCAACACTGGAATTGTTCAAAACACTAAAATGTACTGCTTCTCAGTACTTCTAAGCTGTTTCAAAGATTATGAAGCTGAACTTTCATGAATTTGCAGAAATTACACAGTGGTGCATTTTTGACTTATTTCACTGAGAGAAAGCTTTTTTCGTCTTAGTCTTATTTTTGACTTCTTTCACTGAGATCAACACTGGAATTGTTCAAAACACTAAAATTTACTGCTTCTCAGTACTTCTAAGCTGTTTCAAAGATTATGAAGCTGAACTTTCATGAATTTGCAGAAAATTACACAGTGGTGCATTTTGACTTATTTCACTGAGAGAAAGCTTTTTTCGTCTTAGTCTTATTTTTGACTTCTTTCACTGAGATCAACACTGGAATTGTTCAAAACACTAAAATTTACTGCTTCTCAGTACTTCTAAGCTGTTTCAAAGATTATGAAGCTGAACTTTCATGAATTTGCAGAATATTACACAGTGGTGCATTTTTGACTTATTTCACTGAGAGAAAGCTTTTTTAGTCTTAGTCTTATTTTTGACTTCTTTCACTGAGATCAACACTGGAATTGTTGAAAACACTAAAATTTACTGCTTCTCAGTACTTCTAAGCTGTTTCAAAGATTATGAAGCTGAACTTTTATGAATTTGCAGAAAATTACACAGTGGTGCATTTTGACTTATTTCACTGAGAGAAACTTTTTCGTCTTAGTCTTATTTTTGACTTCTTTCACTGAGATCAACACTGGAATTGTTCAAAACACTAAAATGTACTGTTTCTCAGTACTTCTAAGCTGTTTCAAAGATTATGAAGCTGAACTTTCATGAATTTGCAGAAAATTACACAGTGGTGCATTTTTGACTTATTTCACTGAGAGAAAGCTTTTTTCGTCTTAGTCTTATTTTTGACTTCTTTCACTGAGATCAACACTGGAATTGTTCAAAACACTAAAATATACTTCTTCTCAGTACTTCTAAGCTGTTTCAAAGATTATGAAGCTGAACTTTCATGAATTTGCAGAATATTACACAGTGGTGCATTTTTGACTTATTTCACTGAGAGAAAGCTTTTTCGTCTTAGTCTTATTTTTGACTTCTTTCACTGAGATCAACACTGGAATTGTTCAAAACACTAAATGTACTGCTTCTCAGTACTTCTAAGCTGTTTCAAAGATTATGAAGCTGAACTTTCATGAATTTGCAGAAAATTACACAGTGGTGCATTTTTGATTATTTCACTGAGAGAAAGCTTTTTTTGTCTTAGTCTTATTTTTGACTTCTTTCACTGAGATCAACACTGGAATTGTTCAAAACACTAAAATTTACTGCTTCTCAGTACTTCTAAGCTGTTTCAAAGATTATGAAGCTGAACTTTCATGAATTTGCAGAAAATTACACAGTGGTGCATTTTTGACTTATTTCACTGAGAGAAAGCTTTTTTCGTCTTAGTCTTATTTTTTGACTTCTTTCACTGAGATCAACACTGGAATTGTTGAAAACACTAAAATTTACTGCTTCTCAGTACTTCTAAGCTGTTTCAAAGATTATGAAGCTGAACTTTCATAATTTGCAGAAAATTACACAGTGGTGCATTTTGACTTATTTCACTGAGAGAAAGCTTTTTTCGTCTTAGTCTTATTTTTGACTTCTAAACTGAGATCAACACTGGAATTGTTCAAACACTAAAATTTACTGCTTCTCAGTACTTCTAAGCTGTTTCAAAGATTATGAAGCTGAACTTTCATGAATTTGCAGAAAATTACACAGTGGTGCATTTTTGACTTATTTCACTGAGAGAAAGCTTTTTCGTCTTAGTCTTATTTTTGACTTCTTTCAATGAGATCAACACTGGAATTGTTCAAAACACTAAAATTTACTGCTTCTCAGTACTTCTAAGCTGTTTCAAAGATTATGAAGCTGAACTTTCATGAATTTGCAGAAAATTACACAGTGGTGCATTTTTGACTTATTTCACTGAGAGAAAGCTTTTTTCGTCTTAGTCTTATTTTTGACTTCTTTCACTGAGATCAACACTGGAATTGTTCAAAACACTAAAATTACTGCTTCTCAGTACTTCTAAGCTGTTTCAAAGATTATGAAGCTGAACTTTCATAAATTTGCAGAAAATTACACATGGTGCATTTTTGACTTATTTCACTGAGAGAAAGCTTTTTTCGTCTTAGTCTTATTTTTGACTTCTAACTGAGATCAACACTGGAATTGTTCAAAACACTAAAATTTACTGCTTCTCAGTACTTGTAAGCTGTTTCAAAGATTATGAAGCTGAACTTTCATGAATTTGCAGAAAATTACACAGTGGTGCATTTTGACTTATTTCACTGAGAGAAAGCTTTTTTCGTCTTAGTCTTATTTTTGACTTCTTTCACTGAGATCAACACTGGAATTGTTCAAAAACACTAAAATGTACGCTTCTCAGTACTTCTAAGCTGTTTCAAAGATTATGAAGCTGAACTTTCATGAATTTGCAGAAAATTACACAGTGGTGCATTTTTGACTTATTTCACTGAGAGAAAGCTTTTTCGTCTTAGTCTTATTTTTGACTTCTTTCACTGAGATCAACACTGGAATTGTTCAAACACTAAAATTTACTGCTTCTCAGTACTTCTAAGCTGTTTCAAAGATTATGAAGCTGAACTTTCATGAATTTGCAGAAAATTACACAGTGGTGCATTTTGACTTATTTCACTGAGAGAAAGCTTTTTTTCGTCTTAGTCTTATTTTTGACTTCTTTCACTGAGATCACACTGGAATTGTTCAAAACACTAAAATTTACTGCTTCTCAGTACTTCTAAGCTGTTTCAAAGATTATGAAGCTGAACTTCATGAATTTGCAGAAAATTACACAGTGGTGCATTTTTTGACTTATTTCACTGAGAGAAAGCTTTTTTCGTCTTAGTCTTATTTTGACTTCTTTCACTGAGATCAACACTGGAATTGTTCAAACACTAAAATGTACTGCTTCTCAGTACTTCTAAGCTGTTTCAAAGATTATGAAGCTGAACTTTCATGAATTTGCAGAAATTACACAGTGGTGCATTTTTGACTTATTTCACTGAGAGAAAGCTTTTTCGTCTTAGTCTTATTTTTGACTTCTTTCACTGAGATCAACACTGGAATTGTTCAAAACACTAAATTTACTGCTTCTCAGTACTTCTAAGCTGTTTCAAAGATTATGAAGCTGAACTTTCATGAATTTGCAGAAAATTACACAGTGGTGCATTTTTGACTTATTTCACTGAGAGAAAGCTTTTTTCGTCTTAGTCTTATTTTTGACTTCTTTCACTGAGATCAACACTGGAATTGTTCAAAACACTAAAATTTACTGCTTCTCAGTACTTGTAAGCTGTTTCAAAGATTATGAAGCTGAACTTTCATGAAATTTGCAGAAAATTACACAGTGGTGCATTTTTGACTTATTTCACTGAGAGAAAGCTTTTTTTGTCTTAGTCTTATTTTTGACTTCTTTCAATGAGATCAACACTGGAATTGTTCAAAACACTAAAATTTACTGCTTCTCAGTACTTGTAAGCTGTTTCAAAGATTATGAAGCTGAACTTCATGAATTTGCAGAAAATTACACAGTGGTGCATTTTTGACTTATTTCACTGAGAGAAAGCTTTTTTCGTCTTAGTCTTATTTTTGACTTCTTTCACTGAGATCAACACTGGAATTGTTGAAACACTAAATTTACTGCTTCTCAGTACTTCTAAGCTGTTTCAAAGATTATAAAGCTGAACTTTCATAAATTTGCAGAAAATTACACAGTGGTGCATTTTTGACTTATTCACTGAGAGAAAGCTTTTTTCGTCTTAGTCTTATTTTTGACTTCTAAACTGAGATCAACACTGGAATTGTTCAAAACACTAAAATTTACTGCTTCTCAGTACTTCTAACTGTTTCAAAGATTATGAAGCTGAACTTTCATGAATTTGCAGAAAATTACACAGTGGTGCATTTTTGACTTATTTCACTGAGAGAAAGCTTTTTTCGTCTAGTCTTATTTTTGACTTCTTTCAATGAGATCAACACTGGAATTGTTCAAAACACTAAAATTTACTGCTTCTCAGTACTTCTAAGCTGTTTCAAAGATTATGAAGCTGAACTTTCATGAATTTGCAGAAAATTACACAGTGGTGCATTTTTGACTTATTTCACTGAGAGAAAGCTTTTTTCGTCTTAGTCTTATTTTTGACTTCTTTCACTGAGATCAACACTGGAATTGTTGAAAACACTAAAATTTACTGCTTCTCAGTACTTCTAAGCTGTTTCAAAGATTATGAAGCTGAACTTTCATAAATTTGCAGAAAATTACACAGTGGTGCATTTTTGACTTATTTCACTGAGAGAAAGCTTTTTTCGTCTTAGTCTTATTTTTGACTTCTAAACTGAGATCAACACTGGAATTGTTCAAAACACTAAAATTTACTGCTTCTCAGTACTTGTAAGCTGTTTCAAAGATTATGAAGCTGAACTTTCATGAATTTGCAGAAAATTACACAGTGGTGCATTTTTGACTTATTTCACTGAGAGAAAGCTTTTTTCGTCTTAGTCTTATTTTTGACTTCTTTCACTGAGATCAACACTGGAATTGTTCAAAACACTAAAATGTACTGCTTCTCAGTACTTCTAAGCTGTTTCAAAGATATGAAGCTGAACTTTCATGAATTTGCAGAAAATTACACAGTGGTGCATTTTTGACTTATTCACTGAGAGAAAAGCTTTTTTCGTCTTAGTCTTATTTTTGACTTCTTCACTGAGATCAACACTGAATTGTTCAAAACACTAAAATACTGCTTCTCAGTACTTCTAAGCTGTTTCAAAGATTATGAAGCGAACTTTCATGAATTTGCAGAAAATTACACAGTGGTGCATTTTTGACTTATTTCACTGAGAGAAAGCTTTTTTCGTCTTAGTCTTATTTTTGACTTCTTTCACTGAGATCAACACTGGAATTGTTCAAAACACTAAAATTTACTGCTTCTCAGTACTTCTAAGCTGTTTCAAAGATTATGAAGCTGAACTTTCATGAATTTGCAGAAAATTACACAGTGGTGCATTTTGACTTATTTCACTGAGAGAAAGCTTTTTTTCGTCTTAGTCTTATTTTTGACTTCTTCACTGAGATCAACACTGGAATTTTCAAAACACTAAAATTTACTGCTTCTCAGTACTTCTAAGCTGTTTCAAAGATTATGAAGCTGAACTTCATGAATTTGCAGAAAATTACACAGTGGTGCATTTTTGACTTATTTCACTGAGAGAAAGCTTTTTTCGTCTTAGTCTTATTTTGACTTCTTTCAATGAGATCAACACTGGAATTGTTCAAAACACTAAAATTTACGCTTCTCAGTACTTCTAAGCGTTTCAAAGATTATGAAGCTGAACTTTCATGAATTTTGCAGAAAATTACACAGTGGTGCATTGTTTGACTTATTTCACTGAGAGAAAGCTTTTTCGTCTTAGTCTTATTTTTGACTTCTTTCACTGAGATCAACACTGGAATTGTTGAAAACACTAAAATTTACTGCTTCTCAGTACTTCTAAGCTGTTTCAAAGATTATGAAGCTGAACTTTCATAATTTGCAGAAATTACACAGTGGTGGCATTTTTGACTTATTTCACTGAGAGAAAGCTTTTTCGTCTTAGTCTTATTTTTTGACTTCTTTCACTGAGATCAACACTGGAATTGTTCAAAACACTAAAATTACTGCTTCTCAGTACTTCTAAGCTGTTTCAAAGATTATGAAGCTGAACTTTCATGAATTTGCAGAAAATTACACAGTGGTGCATTTTGACTTATTTCACTGAGAGAAAGCTTTTTTTCGTCTTAGTCTTATTTTTGACTTCTTTCACTGAGATCAACACTGGAATTGTTCAAAACACTAAAATGTACTGCTTCTCAGTACTTCTAAGCTGTTTCAAAGATTATGAAGCTGACTTTCATGAATTTGCAGAAAATTACACAGTGGTGCATTTTTGACTTATTTCACTGAGAGAAAGCTTTTTTCGTCTTAGTCTTATTTTTGACTTCTTTCACTGAGATCAACACTGGAATTGTTCAAAACACTAAAATTTACTGCTTCTCAGTACTTCTAAGCTGTTTCAAAGATTATGAAGCTGAACTTTCATGAATTTGCAGAAAATTACACAGTGGTGCATTTTTGACTTATTTCACTGAGAGAAAGCTTTTTTCCGTCTTAGTCTTATTTTTGACTTCTTTCACTGAGATCAACACTGGAATTGTTCAAAACACTAAAATGTACTGCTTCTCAGTACTTCTAAGCTGTTTCAAAGATTATGAAGCTGAACTTTCATGAATTTGCAGAAAATTACACAGTGGGCATTTTTGACTTATTTCACTGAGAGAAAGCTTTTTTCGTCTTAGTCTTATTTTTGACTTCTTTCACTGAGATCAACACTGGAATTGTTCAAAACACTAAAATTTACTGCTTCTCAGTACTTCTAAGCTGTTTCAAAGATATGAAGCTGAACTTTCATGAATTTGCAGAAAATTACACAGTGGTGCATTTTTGACTTATTTCACTGAGAGAAAGCTTTTTCGTCTTAGTCTTATTTTTGACTTCTTTCACTGAGATCAACACTGGAATTGTTCAAACACTAAAATTTACTGCTTCTCAGTACTTCTAAGCTGTTTCAAAGATTATGAAGCTGAACTTTCATGAATTTGCAGAAAATTACACAGTGGTGCATTTTTGACTTATTTCACTGAGAGAAAGCTTTTTTCGTCTTAGTCTTATTTTTGACTTCTTTCACTGAGATCAACACTGGAATTGTTCAAAACACTAAAATTTACTGCTTCTCAGTACTTGTAAGCTGTTTCAAAGATTATGAAGCTGAACTTTCATGAATTTGCAGAAAATTACACAGTGGTGCATTTTTGACTTATTTCACTGAGAGAAAGCTTTTTTTGTCTTAGTCTTATTTTTGACTTCTTTCAATGAGATCAACACTGGAATTGTTCAAAACACTAAATTTACTGCTTCTCAGTACTTCTAAGCTGTTTCAAAGATTATGAAGCTGAACTTTCATGAATTTGCAGAAAATTACACAGTGGTGCATTTTTGACTTATTTCACTGAGAGAAAGCTTTTTTCGTCTTAGTCTTATTTTTGACTTCTTTCACTGAGATCAACACTGGAATTGTTGAAAACACTAAATTACTGCTTCTCAGTACTTCTAAGCTGTTTCAAAGATTATGAAGCTGAACTTTCATAAATTGCAGAAAATTACACAGTGGTGCATTTTGACTTATTTCACTGAGAGAAAGCTTTTTTCGTCTTAGTCTTATTTTTGACTTCTAAACTGAGATCAACACTGGAATTGTTCAAAACACTAAATTTACTGCTTCTCAGTACTTCAAGCTGTTTCAAAGATTATGAAGCTGAACTTTCATGAATTTGCAGAAAATTACACAGTGGTGCATTTTTGACTTATTTCACTGAGAGAAAGCTTTTTTCGTCTTAGTCTTATTTTTGACTTCTTTCAATGAGATCAACACTGGAATTGTTCAAAACACTAAAATTTACTGCTTCTCAGTACTTCTAAGCTGTTTCAAAGATTATGAAGCGAACTTTCATGAATTTGCAGAAAATTACACAGTGGTGCATTTTTGACTTATTTCACTGAGAGAAAGCTTTTTTCGTCTAGTCTTATTTTGACTTCTTTCACTGAGATCAACACTGGATTGTTGAAAACACTAAAATTTACTGCTTCTCAGTACTTCTAAGCTGTTTCAAAGATTATGAAGCTGAACTTTCATAATTTGCAGAAAATTACACAGTGGTGCATTTTTGACTTATTTCACTGAGAGAAAGCTTTTTTCGTCTTAGTCTTATTTTTGACTTCTACTGAGATCAACACTGGATTGTTCAAAACACTAAAATTTACTGCTTCTCAGTACTTGTAAGCTGTTTCAAAGATTATGAAGCCTGAACTTTCATGAATTTGCAGAAAATTACACAGTGGTGCATTTTTGACTTATTTCACTGAGAGAAAGCTTTTTCGTCTTAGTCTTATTTTTGACTTCTTTCACTGAGATCAACACTGGAATTGTTTAAACTAAAATGTACTGCTTCTCAGTACTTCTAAGCTGTTTCAAAGATTATGAAGCTGAACTTTCATGAATTTGCAGAAAATTACACAGTGGTGCATTTTTGACTTATTTCACTGAGAGAAAGCTTTTTTCGTCTTAGTCTTATTTTTGACTTCTTTCACTGAGATCAACACTGGAATTGTTCAAAACACTAAAATGTACTGCTTCTCAGTACTTCTAAGCTGTTTCAAAGATTATGAAGCTGAACTTTCATGAATTTGCAGAAAATTACACAGTGGTGCATTTTTGACTTATTTCACTGAGAGAAAGCTTTTTTTCGTCTTAGTCTTATTTTGACTTCTTTCACTGAGATCAACACTGGAATTGTTCAAAACACTAAAATTTACTGCTTCTCAGTACTTCTAAGCTGTTTCAAAGATTATGAAGCTGAACTTTCATGAATTTTGCAGAAAATACACAGTGGTGCATTTTTGACTTATTTCACTGAGAGAAAGCTTTTTTCGTCTTAGTCTTATTTTTGACTTCTAAACTGAGATCAACATGGAATTTTCAAAACACTAAAATTTACTGCTTCTCAGTACTTCTAAGCTGTTTCAAGATTATGAAGCTGAACTTTCATGAATTTGCAGAAAATTACACAGTGGTGCATTTTTGACTTATTCACTGAGAGAAAGCTTTTTTCGTCTTAGTCTTATTTTTGACTTCTTTCACTGAGATCAACACTGGAATTGTTCAAAACACTAAAATTTACTGCTTCTCAGTACTTCTAAGCTGTTTCAAAGATTATGAAGCTGAACTTTCATGAATTTGCAGAAAATTACAGTGGTGCATTTTTGACTTATTTCACTGAGAGAAAGCTTTTTTCGTCTTAGTCTTATTTTTTGACTTCTTTCACTGAGATCAACACTGGAATTGTTCAAAACACTAAAATTTACTGCTTCTCAGTACTTATAAGCTGTTTCAAAGATTATGAAGCTGAACTTTCATGAATTTTGCAGAAAATTACACAGTGGTGCATTTTTGACTTATTTCACTGAGAGAAAGCTTTTTTCGTCTTAGTCTTATTTTTTGACTTCTTTCAATGAGATCAACACTGGAATTGTTCAAAACACTAAAATTTACTGCTTCTCAGTACTTGTAAGCTGTTTCAAAGATTATGAAGCTGAACTTTCATGAATTTGCAGAAAATTACACAGTGGTGCATTTTTGACTTATTTCACTGAGAGAAAGCTTTTTTCGTCTTAGTCTTATTTTTGACTTCTTTCACTGAGATCAACACTGAATTGTTCAAAACACTAAAATTTACTGCTTCCAGTACTTCTAAGCTGTTCAAAGATTATGAAGCTGAACTTTCATAAATTTGCAGAAAATTACACAGTGGTGCATTTTTGACTTATTTCACTGAGAGAAAGCTTTTTCGTCTTAGTCTTATTTTTGACTTCTAAACTGAGATCAACACTGGAATTGTTCAAAAACACTAAAATTTACTGCTTCTCAGTACT
The DNA here is from genome assembly GCF_027474105.1 of Poeciliopsis prolifica. Taxonomy (NCBI): domain Eukaryota; kingdom Metazoa; phylum Chordata; class Actinopteri; order Cyprinodontiformes; family Poeciliidae; genus Poeciliopsis; species Poeciliopsis prolifica. The sequence goes on from NW_026562432.1 coordinate 3,430,075, forward strand.
TGTAAGCTGTTTCAAAGATTATGAAGCTGAACTTTCATGAATTGCAGAAAATTACACAGTGGTGCATTTTTGACTTATTTCACTGAGAGAAAGCTTTTTTCGTCTTAGTCTTATTTTTGACTTCTTTCATGAGATCAACACTGAATTGTTCAAAACACTAAAATTTACTGCTTCTCAGTACTTCTAAGCTGTTTCAAAGATTATGAAGCTGAACTTTCATGAATTTGCAGAAAATTACACAGTGGTGCATTTTGACTTATTTCACTGAGAGAAAGCTTTTTCGTCTTAGTCTTATTTTTGACTTCTTTCACTGAGATCAACACTGGAATGTTCAAAACACTAAAATTTACTGCTTCTCAGTACTTGTAAGCTGTTTCAAAGATTATGAAGCTGAACTTCATGAATTTGCAGAAAATTACACAGTGGTGCATTTTTGACTTATTTCACTGAGAGAAAGCTTTTTTTCGTCTTAGTCTTATTTTTGACTTCTTCACTGAGATCAACACTGGAATTGTTCAAAACACTAAAATTTACTGCTTCTCAGTACTTCTAAGCTGTTTCAAAGATTATGAAGCTGAACTTTCATAAATTTGCAGAAAATTACACAGTGGTGCATTTTTGACTTATTTCACTGAGAGAAAGCTTTTTTCGTCTTAGTCTTATTTTTGACTTCTAAACTGAGATCAACACTGGAATGTTCAAAACCTAAAATTTACTGCTTCTCAGTACTTGTAAGCTGTTTCAAAGATTATGAAGCTGAACTTTCATGAATTTGCAGAAAATTACACAGTGGTGCATTTTTGACTTATTTCCTGAGAGAAAGCTTTTTCGTCTTAGTCTTATTTTTGACTTCTTTCACTGAGATCAACACTGGAATTGTTCAAAACACTAAAATTTACTGCTTCTCAGTACTTCTAAGCTGTTTCAAAGATTTGAAGCTGAACTTTCATGAATTTGCAGAAAATTACACAGTGGTGCATTTTTGACTTATTTCACTGAGAGAAGCTTTTTTCGTCTTAGTCTTATTTTTGACTTCTTTCACTGAGATCAACACTGGAATTGTTCAAAACACTAAAATGTACTGCTTCTCAGTACTTCTAAGCTGTTTCAAAGATTATGAAGCTGAACTTTCATGAATTTGCAGAAAATTACACAGTGGTGCATTTTGACTTATTTCACTGAGAGAAAGCTTTTTGTCTTAGTCTTATTTTTGACTTCTTTCACTGAGATCAACACTGGAATTGTCAAACACTAAAATTACTGCTTCTCAGTACTTGTAAGCTGTTTCAAAGATTATGAAGCTGAACTTCATGAATTGCAGAAAATTACACAGTGGTGCATTTTGACTTATTTCACTGAGAGAAAGCTTTTTTGTCTTAGTCTTATTTTGATTCTTTCACTGAGATCAACACTGGAATTGTTCAAAACACTAAAATTTATGCTTCTCAGTACTTCTAAGCTGTTTCAAAGATTATGAAGCTGAACTTTCATGAATTTGCAGAAAATTACAAAGTGGTGCATTTTTGACTTATTTCACTGAGAGAAAGCTTTTTTCGTCTTAGTCTTATTTTTGACTTCTTTCACTGAGATCAACACTGGAATTGTTCAAAACACTAAAATTTACTGTTCTCAGTACTTCTAAGCTGTTTCAAAGATTATGAAGCTGAACTTTCATGAATTGCAGAAAATTACACAGTGGTGCATTTTGACTTATTTCACTGAGAGAAGCTTTTTTCGTCTTAGTCTTATTTTTGACTTCTTTCACTGAGATCAACACTGGAATTGTTCAAAACACTAAATTTACTGCTTCTCAGTACTTCTAAGCTGTTTCAAAGATTATGAAGCTGAATTTTGAATTTCAGAAAATTACACAGTGGTGCATTTTTGACTTATTTCAACTGAGAGAAAGCATTTTTCGTCTTAGTCTTATTTTTGACTTCTTTCACTGAGATCAACACTGGAATTGTTCAAAACACTAAAATTTACTGCTTCTCAGTACTTCTAAGCTGGTTTCAAAGATTGAAGCTGAACTTTCATGAATTTGCAGAAAATTACACAGTGGTGCATTTTTGACTTATTTCACTGAGAGAAGCTTTTTTCGTCTTAGTCTTATTTTTGACTTCTAAACTGAGATCAACACTGGAATTGTTCAAAACTAAAATTTACTGCTTCTCAGTACTTCTAAGCTGTTTCAAAGATTATGAAGCTGAACTTTCATGAATTTGCAGAAAATTACACAGTGGTGCATTTTTGACTTATTTCACTGAGAGAAAGCTTTTTTCGTCTAGTCTTATTTTTGACTTCTTTCACTGAGATCAACACTGGAATTGTTCAAACACTAAATGTACTGCTTCTCAGTACTTTAAGCTGTTTCAAAGATTATGAAGCTGAACTTTCATGAATTTGCAGAAAATTACACAGTGGTGCGTTTTTGACTTATTCACTGAGAGAAAGCTTTTTTGTCTTAGTCTTATTTTTGACTTCTTTCACTGAGATCACACTGGATTGTTCAAAACACTAAAAATTTACTGCTTCTCAGTACTTCTAAGCTGTTTCAAAGATTATGAAGCTGAACTTCATGAATTGCAGAATATTACACAGTGTGCATTTTGACTTATTTCACTGAGAGAAAGCTTTTTAGTCTTAGCTTATTTTGACTTCTTTTCACTGAGATCAACACTGGAATTGTTCAAAACACTAAAATTTACTGCTTCTCAGTACTTCTAAGCTGTTTCAAAGATTATGAAGCTGACTTTTATGAATTTGCAGAAAATTACACAGTGGTGCATTTTTTGACTTATTTCACTGAGAGAAACTTTTTTCGTCTTAGTCTTATTTTTGACTCTTTACTGAGATCAACACTGGAATTGTTCAAACACTAAATGTACTGTTTCTCAGTACTTCTAAGCTGTTTCAAAGATTATGAAGCTGAACTTTCATGAATTTGCAGAAAATTACACAGTGGTGCATTTTGACTTATTTCACTGAGAGAAAGCTTTTTTCGTCTTAGTCTTATTTTGACTTCTTTCACTGAGATCAACACTGGAATTGTTCAAAACACTAAAATTTACTGCTTCTCAGTACTTGTAAGCTTTCAAAGATTATGAAGCTGAACTTTCATGAATTTGCAGAAAATTACACAGTGGTGCATTTTTTGACTTATTTCACTGAGAGAAAGCTTTTTTCGTCTTAGTCTTATTTTTGACTTCTTTCACTGAGATCAACACTGGAATTGTTCAAACACTAAAATTTACTGCTTCAGTACTTCTAAGCTGTTTCAAAGATTATGAAGCTGAACTTTCATGAATTTGCAGAAAATTACAAGTGGTGCATTTTGACTTATTTCACTGAGAGAAAGCTTTTTTCGTCTTAGTCTTATTTTTGACTTCTTTCACTGAGATCAACACTGGAATTGTTCAAAACACTAAAATTTACTGCTTCTCAGTACTTCTAAGCTGTTTCAAAGATTATGAAGCTGAACTTTCATGAATTTGCAGAAAATTACACAGTGGTGCATTTTGACTTATTTCACTGAGAGAAAGCTTTTTTCGTCTTAGTCTTATTTTTGACTTCTTTCACTGAGATCAACACTGGAATTGTTCAAAACACTAAAATTTACTGCTTCTCAGTACTTCTAAGCTGTTTCAAAGATTATGAAGCTGAACTTTCATGAATTTGCAGAAAATTACACAGTGGTGCATTTTTGACTTATTTCACTGAGAGAAAGCTTTTTTCGTCTTAGTCTTATTTTTGACTTCTTTCACTGAGATCAACACTGGAATTGTTCAAAACACTAAAATTTACTGCTTCTCAGTACTTCTAAGCTGTTTCAAAGATTATGAAGCTGAACTTTCATGAATTTGCAGAAAATTACACAGTGGTGCATTTTTGACTTATTTCACTGAGAGAAAGCTTTTTTCGTCTTAGTCTTATTTTTGACTTCTTTCACTGAGATCAACACTGGAATTGTTCAAACACTAAAATTACTGCTTCTCAGTACTTCTAAGCTGTTTCAAAGATTATGAAGCTGAACTTTCATGAATTTGCAGAAAATTACACAGTGGTGCATTTTTGACTTATTTCACTGAGAGAAAGCTTTTTTCGTCTTAGTCTTATTTTTGACTTCTTTCACTGAGATCAACACTGGAATTGTTCAAAACACTAAAATTTACTGCTTCTCAGTACTTCTAAGCTGTTTCAAAGATTATGAAGCTGAACTTTCATGAATTTGCAGAAAATTACACAGTGGTGCATTTTTGACTTATTTCACTGAGAGAAAGCTTTTTTCGTCTTAGTCTTATTTTTGACTTCTTTCACTGAGATCAACACTGGAATTGTTCAAAACACTAAAATTTACTGCTTCTCAGTACTTCTAAGCTGTTTCAAAGATTATGAAGCTGAACTTTCATGAATTTGCAGAAAATTACACAGTGGTGCATTTTTGACTTATTTCACTGAGAGAAAGCTTTTTTCGTCTTAGTCTTATTTTTGACTTCTTTCACTGAGATCAACACTGGAATTGTTCAAAACACTAAAATTTACTGCTTCTCAGTACTTCTAAGCTGTTTCAAAGATTATGAAGCTGAACTTTCATGAATTTGCAGAAAATTACACAGTGGTGCATTTTTGACTTATTTCACTGAGAGAAAGCTTTTTTCGTCTTAGTCTTATTTTTGACTTCTTTCACTGAGATCAACACTGGAATTGTTCAAAAACACTAAAATTTACTGCTTCTCAGTACTTCTAAGCTGTTTCAAAGATTATGAAGCTGAACTTTCATGAATTTGCAGAAAATTACACAGTGGTGCATTTTTGACTTATTTCACTGAGAGAAAGCTTTTTTCGTCTTAGTCTTATTTTTGACTTCTTTCACTGAGATCAACACTGGAATTGTTCAAAACACTAAAATTTACTGCTTCTCAGTACTTCTAAGCTGTTTCAAAGATTATGAAGCTGAACTTTCATGAATTTGCAGAAAATTACACAGTGGTGCATTTTGACTTATTTCACTGAGAGAAAGCTTTTTTCGTCTTAGTCTTATTTTTGACTTCTTCTGAGATCAACACTGGAATTGTTCAAAACACTAAAATTACTGCTTCTCAGTACTTCTAAGCTGTTTCAAAGATTATGAAGCTGAACTTTCATGAATTTGCAGAAAATTACACAGTGGTGCATTTTTGACTTATTTCACTGAGAGAAAGCTTTTTTCGTCTTAGTCTTATTTTTGACTTCTTTCACTGAGATCAACACTGGAATTGTTCAAAACACTAAAATTTACTGCTTCTCAGTACTTCTAAGCTGTTTCAAAGATTATGAAGCTGAACTTTCATGAATTTGCAGAAAATTACACAGTGGTGCATTTTTGACTTATTTCACTGAGAGAAAGCTTTTTTCGTCTTAGTCTTATTTTTGACTTCTTTCACTGAGATCAACACTGGAATTGTTCAAAACACTAAAATTTACTGCTTCTCAGTACTTGTAAGCTGTTTCAAAGATTATGAAGCTGAACTTTCATGAATTTGCAGAAAATTACACAGTGGTGCATTTTTGACTTATTTCACTGAGAGAAAGCTTTTTTCGTCTTAGTCTTATTTTGACTTCTTTCACTGAGATCAACACTGGAATTGTTCAAAACACTAAAATTTACTGCTTCTCAGTACTTCTAAGCTGTTTCAAAGATTATGAAGCTGAACTTTCATGAATTTGCAGAAAATTACACAGTGGTGCATTTTTGACTTATTTCACTGAGAGAAAGCTTTTTTCGTCTTAGTCTTATTTTTGACTTCTTTCACTGAGATCAACACTGGAATTGTTCAAAACACTAAAATTTACTGCTTCTCAGTACTTGTAAGCTGTTTCAAAGATTATGAAGCTGAACTTTCATGAATTTGCAGAAAATTACACAGTGGTGCATTTTTGACTTATTTCACTGAGAGAAAGCTTTTTTCGTCTTAGTCTTATTTGACTTCTTTCACTGAGATCAACACTGGAATTGTTCAAAACACTAAAATGTACTGCTTCTCAGTACTTCTAAGCTGTTTCAAAGATTATGAAGCTGAACTTTCATGAATTTGCAGAAAATTACACAGTGGTGCATTTTTGACTTATTTCACTGAGAGAAAGCTTTTTTCGTCTTAGTCTTATTTTTGACTTCTTTCACTGAGATCAACACTGGAATTGTTCAAAACACTAAAATTTACTGCTTCTCAGTACTTCTAAGCTGTTTCAAAGATTATGAAGCTGAACTTTCATGAATTTGCAGAAAATTACACAGTGGTGCATTTTTGACTTATTTCACTGAGAGAAAGCTTTTTTCGTCTTAGTCTTATTTTTGACTTCTTTCACTGAGATCAACACTGGAATTGTTCAAAACACTAAAATTTACTGCTTCTCAGTACTTCTAAGCTGTTTCAAAGATTATGAAGCTGAACTTTCATAAATTTGCAGAAAATTACACAGTGGTGCATTTTTGACTTATTTCACTGAGAGAAAGCTTTTTTCGTCTTAGTCTTATTTTTGACTTCTAAACTGAGATCAACACTGGAATTGTTCAAAACACTAAAATTTACTGCTTCTCAGTACTTGTAAGCTGTTTCAAAGATTATGAAGCTGAACTTTCATGAATTTGCAGAAAATTACACAGTGGTGCATTTTTGACTTATTTCACTGAGAGAAAGCTTTTTTCGTCTTAGTCTTATTTTTGACTTCTTTCACTGAGATCAACACTGGAATTGTTCAAAACACTAAAATTTACTGCTTCTCAGTACTTCTAAGCTGTTTCAAAGATTATGAAGCTGAACTTTCATGAATTTGCAGAAAATTAGTGGTGCATTTTGACTTATTTCACTGAGAGAAAGCTTTTTTCGTCTTAGTCTTATTTTTGACTTCTTTCACTGAGATCAACACTGGAATTGTTCAAAACACTAAAATTTACTGCTTCTCAGTACTTCTAAGCTGTTTCAAAGATTATGAAGCTGAACTTTCATGAATTTGCAGAAAATTACACAGTGGTGCATTTTTGACTTATTTCACTGAGAGAAAGCTTTTTTCGTCTTAGTCTTATTTTTGACTTCTCTGAGATCAACACTGGAATTGTTCAAAACACTAAAATTTACTGCTTCTCAGTACTTGTAAGCTGTTTCAAAGATTATGAAGCTGAACTTTCATGAATTTGCAGAAAATTACACAGTGGTGCATTTTTGACTTATTTCACTGAGAGAAAGCTTTTTTCGTCTTAGTCTTATTTTTGACTTCTTTCACTGAGATCAACACTGGAATTGTTCAAAACACTAAAATTTACTGCTTCTCAGTACTTGTAAGCTGTTTCAAAGATTATGAAGCTGAACTTTCATGAATTTGCAGAAAATTACACAGTGGTGCATTTTTGACTTATTTCACTGAGAGAAAGCTTTTTTCGTCTTAGTCTTATTTTTGACTTCTTTCACTGAGATCAACACTGGAATTGTTCAAAACACTAAATTTACTGCTTCTCAGTACTTCTAAGCTGTTTCAAAGATTATGAAGCTGAACTTTCATGAATTTGCAGAAAATTACACAGTGGTGCATTTTTGACTTATTTCACTGAGAGAAAGCTTTTTTCGTCTTAGTCTTATTTTTGACTTCTTTCACTGAGATCAACACTGGAATTGTTCAAAACACTAAAATTTACTGCTTCTCAGTACTTCTAAGCTGTTTTCAAAGATTATGAAGCTGAACTTTCATGAATTTGCAGAAAATTACACAGTGGTGCATTTTTGACTTATTTCACTGAGAGAAAGCTTTTTTCGTCTTAGTCTTATTTTTGACTTCTTTCACTGAGATCAACACTGGAATTGTTCAAAACACTAAAATTTACTGCTTCTCAGTACTTCTAAGCTGTTTCAAAGATTATGAAGCTGAACTTTCATGAATTTGCAGAAAATTACACAGTGGTGCATTTTTGACTTATTTCACTGAGAGAAAGCTTTTTTCGTCTTAGTCTTATTTTTGACTTCTTTCACTGAGATCAACACTGGAATTGTTCAAAACACTAAAATTTACTGCTTCTCAGTACTTCTAAGCTGTTTCAAAGATTATGAAGCTGAACTTTCATGAATTTGCAGAAAATTACACAGTGGTGCATTTTTGACTTATTTCACTGAGAGAAAGCTTTTTTCGTCTTAGTCTTATTTTTGACTTCTTTCACTGAGATCAACACTGGAATTGTTCAAAACACTAAAATTTACTGCTTCTCAGTACTTCTAAGCTGTTTCAAAGATTATGAAGCTGAACTTTCATGAATTTGCAGAAAATTACACAGTGGTGCATTTTTGACTTATTTCACTGAGAGAAAGCTTTTTTCGTCTTAGTCTTATTTTTGACTTCTTTCACTGAGATCAACACTGGAATTGTTCAAAACACTAAAATTTACTGCTTCTCAGTACTTCTAAGCTGTTTCAAAGATTATGAAGCTGAACTTTCATGAATTTGCAGAAAATTACACAGTGGTGCATTTTTGACTTATTTCACTGAGAGAAAGCTTTTTTCGTCTTAGTCTTATTTTTGACTTCTTTCACTGAGATCAACACTGGAATTGTTCAAAACACTAAAATTTACTGCTTCTCAGTACTTCTAAGCTGTTTCAAAGATTATGAAGCTGAACTTTCATGAATTTGCAGAAAATTACACAGTGGTGCATTTTTGACTTATTTCACTGAGAGAAAGCTTTTTCGTCTTAGTCTTATTTTTGACTTCTTTCACTGAGATCAACACTGGAATTGTTCAAAAACACTAAAATTTACTGCTTCTCAGTACTTCTAAGCTGTTTCAAAGATTATGAAGCTGAACTTTCATGAATTTGCAGAAAATTACACAGTGGTGCATTTTTGACTTATTTCACTGAGAGAAAGCTTTTTTCGTCTTAGTCTTATTTTTGACTTCTTTCACTGAGATCAACACTGGAATTGTTCAAAACACTAAAATTTACTGCTTCTCAGTACTTGTAAGCTGTTTCAAAGATTATGAAGCTGAACTTTCATGAATTTGCAGAAAATTACACAGTGGTGCATTTTTGACTTATTTCACTGAGAGAAAGCTTTTTTCGTCTTAGTCTTATTTTTGACTTCTTTCACTGAGATCAACACTGGAATTGTTCAAAACACTAAAATTTACTGCTTCTCAGTACTTCTAAGCTGTTTCAAAGATTATGAAGCTGAACTTTCATGAATTTGCAGAAAATTACACAGTGGTGCATTTTTGACTTATTTCACTGAGAGAAAGCTTTTTTCGTCTTAGTCTTATTTTTGACTTCTTTCACTGAGATCAACACTGGAATTGTTCAAAACACTAAATTTACTGCTTCTCAGTACTTCTAAGCTGTTTCAAAGATTATGAAGCTGAACTTTCATGAATTTGCAGAAAATTACACAGTGGTGCATTTTTGACTTATTTTCACTGAGAGAAAGCTTTTTCGTCTTAGTCTTATTTTTGACTTCTTTCACTGAGATCAACACTGGAATTGTTCAAAACACTAAAATTTACTGCTTCTCAGTACTTCTAAGCTGTTTCAAAGATTATGAAGCTGAACTTTCATGAATTTGCAGAAAATTACACAGTGGTGCATTTTTGACTTATTTCACTGAGAGAAAGCTTTTTTCGTCTTAGTCTTATTTTTGACTTCTTTCACTGAGATCAACACTGGAATTGTTCAAAACACTAAAATTTACTGCTTCTCAGTACTTCTAAGCTGTTTCAAAGATTATGAAGCTGAACTTTCATGAATTGCAGAAAATTACACAGTGGTGCATTTTTGACTTATTTCACTGAGAGAAAGCTTTTTTCGTCTTAGTCTTATTTTTGACTTCTTTCACTGAGATCAACACTGGAATTGTTCAAAACACTAAAATTTACTGCTTCTCAGTACTTGTAAGCTGTTTCAAAGATTATGAAGCTGAACTTTCATGAATTTGCAGAAAATTACACAGTGGTGCATTTTTGACTTATTTCACTGAGAGAAAGCTTTTTTCGTCTTAGTCTTATTTTTGACTTCTTTCACTGAGATCAACACTGGAATTGTTCAAAACACTAAAATTTACTGCTTCTCAGTACTTCTAAGCTGTTTCAAAGATTATGAAGCTGAACTTTCATGAATTTGCAGAAAATTACACAGTGGTGCATTTTTGACTTATTTCACTGAGAGAAAGCTTTTTTCGTCTTAGTCTTATTTTTGACTTCTACTGAGATCAACACTGGAATTGTTCAAAACACTAAAATTTACTGCTTCTCAGTACTTCTAAGCTGTTTCAAAGATTATGAAGCTGAACTTTCATGAATTTGCAGAAAATTACACAGTGGTGCATTTTTGACTTATTTCACTGAGAGAAAGCTTTTTTCGTCTTAGTCTTATTTTTGACTTCTTTCACTGAGATCAACACTGGAATTGTTCAAAACACTAAAATTACTGCTTCTCAGTACTTCTAAGCTGTTTCAAAGATTATGAAGCTGAACTTTCATGAATTTGCAGAAAATTACACAGTGGTGCATTTTTGACTTATTTCACTGAGAGAAAGCTTTTTTCGTCTTAGTCTTATTTTTGACTTCTTTCACTGAGATCAACACTGGAATTGTCAAAACACTAAAATACTGCTTCTCAGTACTTCTAAGCTGTTTCAAAGATTATGAAGCTGAACTTTCATGAATTTGCAGAAAATTACACAGTGGTGCATTTTTGACTTATTTCACTGAGAGAAAGCTTTTTTCGTCTTAGTCTTATTTTTGACTTCTTTCACTGAGATCAACACTGGAATTGTCAAAACACTAAAATTTACTGCTTCTCAGTACTTCTAAGCTGTTTCAAAGATTATGAAGCTGAACTTTCATGAATTTGCAGAAAATTACACAGTGGTGCATTTTTGACTTATTTCACTGAGAGAAAGCTTTTTTCGTCTTAGTCTTATTTTTGACTTCTTTCACTGAGATCAACACTGGAATTGTTCAAAACACTAAAATTTACTGCTTCTCAGTACTTCTAAGCTGTTTCAAAGATTATGAAGCTGAACTTTCATGAATTTGCAGAAAATTACACAGTGGTGCATTTTTGACTTATTTCACTGAGAGAAAGCTTTTTTCGTCTTAGTCTTATTTTTGACTTCTTTCACTGAGATCAACACTGGAATTGTTCAAAACACTAAAATTTACTGCTTCTCAGTACTTCTAAGCTGTTTCAAAGATTATGAAGCTGAACTTTCATGAATTTGCAGAAAATTACACAGTGGTGCATTTTTGACTTATTTCACTGAGAGAAAGCTTTTTTCGTCTTAGTCTTATTTTTGACTTCTTTCACTGAGATCAACACTGGAATTGTTCAAAACACTAAAATTTACTGCTTCTCAGTACTTCTAAGCTGTTTCAAAGATTATGAAGCTGAACTTTCATGAATTTGCAGAAAATTACACAGTGTGCATTTTTGACTTATTTCACTGAGAGAAAGCTTTTTTCGTCTTAGTCTTATTTTTGACTTCTACTGAGATCAACACTGGAATTGTTCAAAACACTAAAATTTACTGCTTCTCAGTACTTCTAAGCTGTTTCAAAGATTATGAAGCTGAACTTTCATGAATTTGCAGAAAATTACACAGTGGTGCATTTTTGACTTATTTCACTGAGAGAAAGCTTTTTTCTTAGTCTTATTTTTGACTTCTTTCACTGAGATCAACACTGGAATTGTTCAAAACACTAAAATTTACTGCTTCTCAGTACTTCTAAGCTGTTTCAAAGATTATGAAGCTGAACTTTCATGAATTTGCAGAAAATTACACAGTGGTGCATTTTTGACTTATTTCACTGAGAGAAAGCTTTTTTCGTCTTAGTCTTATTTTTGACTTCTTTCACTGAGATCAACACTGGAATTGTTCAAAACACTAAAATTTACTGCTTCTCAGTACTTCTAAGCTGTTTCAAAGATTATGAAGCTGAACTTTCATGAATTTGCAGAAAATTACACAGTGGTGCATTTTTGACTTATTTCACTGAGAGAAAGCTTTTTTCGTCTTAGTCTTATTTTTGACTTCTTTCACTGAGATCAACACTGGAATTGTTCAAAACACTAAAATTTACTGCTTCTCAGTACTTCTAAGCTGTTTCAAAGATTATGAAGCTGAACTTTCATAAATTTGCAGAAAATTACACAGTGGTGCATTTTTGACTTATTTCACTGAGAGAAAGCTTTTTTCGTCTTAGTCTTATTTTTGACTTCTACTGAGATCAACACTGGAATTGTTCAAAACACTAAAATTTACTGCTTCTCAGTACTTGTAAGCTGTTTCAAAGATTATGAAGCTGAACTTTCATGAATTTGCAGAAAATTACACAGTGGTGCATTTTGACTTATTTCACTGAGAGAAAGCTTTTTTCGTCTTAGTCTTATTTTTGACTTCTTTCACTGAGATCAACACTGGAATTGTTCAAAACACTAAAATGTACTGCTTCTCAGTACTTCTAAGCTGTTTCAAAGATTATGAAGCTGAACTTTCATGAATTTGCAGAAAATTACACAGTGTGCATTTTTGACTTATTTCACTGAGAGAAAGCTTTTTTCGTCTTAGTCTTATTTTTGACTTCTTTCACTGAGATCAACACTGGAATTGTTCAAAACACTAAAACTGCTTCTCAGTACTTCTAAGCTGTTTCAAAGATTATGAAGCTGAACTTTCATGAATTTGCAGAAAATTACACAGTGGTGCATTTTTGACTTATTTCACTGAGAGAAAGCTTTTTTCGTCTTAGTCTTATTTTTGACTTCTTTCACTGAGATCAACACTGGAATTGTTCAAAACACTAAAATTTACTGCTTCTCAGTACTTCTAAGCTGTTTCAAGATTATGAAGCTGAACTTTCATGAATTTGCAGAAAATTACACAGTGGTGCATTTTTGACTTATTTCACTGAGAGAAAGCTTTTTTCGTCTTAGTCTTATTTTGACTTCTTTCACTGAGATCAACACTGGAATTGTTCAAAACACTAAAATTTACTGCTTCTCAGTACTTCTAAGCTGTTTTCAAAGATTATGAAGCTGAACTTTCATGAATTTGCAGAAAATTACACAGTGGTGCATTTTTGACTTATTTCACTGAGAGAAAGCTTTTTTCGTCTTAGTCTTATTTTGACTTCTTTCACTGAGATCAACACTGGAATTGTTCAAAACACTAAAATTTACTGCTTCTCAGTACTTCTAAGCTGTTTCAAAGATTATGAAGCTGAACTTTCATGAATTTGCAGAAAATTACACAGTGGGCATTTTTGACTTATTTCACTGAGAGAAAGCTTTTTTCGTCTTAGTCTTATTTTGACTTCTTTCACTGAGATCAACACTGGAATTGTTCAAAACACTAAAATTTACTGCTTCTCAGTACTTCTAAGCTGTTTCAAAGATTATGAAGCTGAACTTTCATGAATTTGCAGAAAATTACACAGTGGTGCATTTTTGACTTATTTCACTGAGAGAAAGCTTTTTTCGTCTTAGTCTTATTTTTGACTTCTTTCACTGAGATCAACACTGGAATTGTTCAAAACACTAAAATTTACTGCTTCTCAGTACTTCTAAGCTGTTTCAAAGATTATGAAGCTGAACTTTCATGAATTTGCAGAAAATTACACAGTGGTGCATTTTTGACTTATTTCACTGAGAGAAAGCTTTTTTCGTCTTAGTCTTATTTTTGACTTCTTTCACTGAGATCAAACACTGGAATTGTTCAAAACACTAAAATGTACTGCTTCTCAGTACTTCTAAGCTGTTTCAAAGATTATGAAGCTGAACTTTCATGAATTTGCAGAAAATTACACAGTGGTGCATTTTTGACTTATTTCACTGAGAGAAAGCTTTTTTCGTCTTAGTCTTATTTTTGACTTCTTTCACTGAGATCAACACTGGAATTGTTCAAAACACTAAAATTACTGCTTCTCAGTACTTGTAAGCTGTTTCAAAGATTATGAAGCTGAACTTTCATGAATTTGCAGAAAATTACACAGTGGTGCATTTTTGACTTATTTCACTGAGAGAAAGCTTTTTTCGTCTTAGTCTTATTTTTGACTTCTTTCACTGAGATCAACACTGGAATTGTTCAAAACACTAAAATTTACTGCTTCTCAGTACTTCTAAGCTGTTTCAAAGATTATGAAGCTGAACTTTCATGAATTTGCAGAAAATTACACAGTGGTGCATTTTTGACTTATTTCACTGAGAGAAAGCTTTTTTCGTCTTAGTCTTATTTTTGACTTCTACTGAGATCAACACTGGAATTGTTCAAAACACTAAAATTTACTGCTTCTCAGTACTTCTAAGCTGTTTCAAAGATTATGAAGCTGAACTTTCATGAATTTGCAGAAAATTACACAGTGGTGCATTTTTGACTTATTTCACTGAGAGAAAGCTTTTTTCGTCTTAGTCTTATTTTTGACTTCTTTCACTGAGATCAACACTGGAATTGTTCAAACACTAAAATGTACTGCTTCTCAGTACTTCTAAGCTGTTTCAAAGATTATGAAGCTGAACTTTCATGAATTTGCAGAAAATTACACAGTGGTGCATTTTTGACTTATTTCACTGAGAGAAAGCTTTTTTCGTCTTAGTCTTATTTTTGACTTCTTTCACTGAGATCAACACTGGAATTGTTCAAAACACTAAAATTTACTGCTTCTCAGTACTTCTAAGCTGTTTCAAAGATTATGAAGCTGAACTTTCATGAATTTGCAGAAAATTACACAGTGGTGCATTTTTGACTTATTTCACTGAGAGAAAGCTTTTTTCGTCTTAGTCTTATTTTGACTTCTTTCACTGAGATCAACACTGGAATTGTTCAAAACACTAAAATTTACTGTTCTCAGTACTTCTAAGCTGTTTCAAAGATTATGAAGCTGAACTTTCATGAATTTGCAGAAAATTACACAGTGGTGCATTTTTGACTTATTTCACTGAGAGAAAGCTTTTTTCGTCTTAGTCTTATTTTTGACTTCTTTCACTGAGATCAACACTGGAATTGTTCAAAACACTAAAATTTACTGCTTCTCAGTACTTCTAAGCTGTTTCAAAGATTATGAAGCTGAACTTTCATGAATTTGCAGAAAATTACACAGTGGTGCATTTTTGACTTATTTCACTGAGAGAAAGCTTTTTTCGTCTTAGTCTTATTTTTGACTTCTACTGAGATCAACACTGGAATTGTTCAAAACACTAAAATTTACTGCTTCTCAGTACTTGTAAGCTGTTTCAAAGATTATGAAGCTGAACTTTCATGAATTTGCAGAAAATTACACAGTGGTGCATTTTTGACTTATTTCACTGAGAGAAAGCTTTTTTCGTCTTAGTCTTATTTTTGACTTCTTTCACTGAGATCAACACTGGAATTGTTCAAAACACTAAATACTGCTTCTCAGTACTTCTAAGCTGTTTCAAAGATTATGAAGCTGAACTTTCATGAATTTGCAGAAAATTACACAGTGGTGCATTTTTGACTTATTTCACTGAGAGAAAGCTTTTTCGTCTTAGTCTTATTTTTGACTTCTTTCACTGAGATCAACACTGGAATTGTTCAAAACACTAAAATACTGCTTCTCAGTACTTCTAAGCTGTTTCAAAGATTATGAAGCTGAACTTTCATGAATTTGCAGAAAATTACACAGTGGTGCATTTTTGACTTATTTCACTGAGAGAAAGCTTTTTTCGTCTTAGTCTTATTTTTGACTTCTTTCACTGAGATCAACACTGGAATTGTTCAAAACACTAAAATTTACTGCTTCTCAGTACTTGTAAGCTGTTTCAAAGATTATGAAGCTGAACTTTCATGAATTTGCAGAAAATTACACAGTGGTGCATTTTTGACTTATTTCACTGAGAGAAAGCTTTTTTCGTCTTAGTCTTATTTTGACTTCTTTCACTGAGATCAACACTGGAATTGTTCAAAACACTAAAATTTACTGCTTCTCAGTACTTCTAAGCTGTTTCAAAGATTATGAAGCTGAACTTTCATGAATTTGCAGAAAATTACACAGTGGTGCATTTTTGACTTATTTCACTGAGAGAAAGCTTTTTTCGTCTTAGTCTTATTTTTGACTTCTTTCACTGAGATCAACACTGGAATTGTTCAAAACACTAAAATTTACTGCTTCTCAGTACTTCTAAGCTGTTTCAAAGATTATGAAGCTGAACTTTCATGAATTTGCAGAAAATTACACAGTGGTGCATTTTTGACTTATTTCACTGAGAGAAAGCTTTTTTCGTCTTAGTCTTATTTTTGACTTCTTTCACTGAGATCAACACTGGAATTGTTCAAAACACTAAAATTTACTGCTTCTCAGTACTTCTAAGCTGTTTCAAAGATTATGAAGCTGAACTTTCATGAATTTGCAGAAAATTACACAGTGGTGCATTTTTGACTTATTTCACTGAGAGAAAGCTTTTTCGTCTTAGTCTTATTTTTGACTTCTTTCACTGAGATCAACACTGGAATTGTTCAAAACACTAAAATTTACTGCTTCTCAGTACTTCTAAGCTGTTTCAAAGATTATGAAGCTGAACTTTCATGAATTTGCAGAAAATTACACAGTGGTGCATTTTTGACTTATTTCACTGAGAGAAAGCTTTTTTCGTCTTAGTCTTATTTTTGACTTCTTTCACTGAGATCAACACTGGAATTGTTCAAAACACTAAAATTACTGCTTCTCAGTACTTCTAAGCTGTTTCAAAGATTATGAAGCTGAACTTTCATGAATTTGCAGAAAATTACACAGTGGTGCATTTTTGACTTATTTCACTGAGAGAAAGCTTTTTTCGTCTTAGTCTTATTTTTGACTTCTTTCACTGAGATCAACACTGGAATTGTTCAAAACACTAAAATTTACTGCTTCTCAGTACTTCTAAGCTGTTTCAAAGATTATGAAGCTGAACTTTCATGAATTTGCAGAAAATTACACAGTGGTGCATTTTTGACTTATTTCACTGAGAGAAAGCTTTTTTCGTCTTAGTCTTATTTTTGACTTCTTTCACTGAGATCAACACTGGAATTGTTCAAAACACTAAAATTTACTGCTTCTCAGTACTTCTAAGCTGTTTCAAAGATTATGAAGCTGAACTTTCATGAATTTGCAGAAAATTACACAGTGGTGCATTTTTGACTTATTTCACTGAGAGAAAGCTTTTTTCGTCTTAGTCTTATTTTTGACTTCTTTCACTGAGATCAACACTGGAATTGTTCAAAACACTAAAATTACTGCTTCTCAGTACTTCTAAGCTGTTTCAAAGATTATGAAGCTGAACTTTCATGAATTTGCAGAAAATTACACAGTGGTGCATTTTTGACTTATTTCACTGAGAGAAAGCTTTTTTCGTCTTAGTCTTATTTTTGACTTCTTTCACTGAGATCAACACTGGAATTGTTCAAAACACTAAAATTTACTGCTTCTCAGTACTTCTAAGCTGTTTCAAAGATTATGAAGCTGAACTTTCATGAATTTGCAGAAAATTACACAGTGGTGCATTTTTGACTTATTTCACTGAGAGAAAGCTTTTTTCGTCTTAGTCTTATTTTTGACTTCTTTCACTGAGATCAACACTGGAATTGTTCAAAACACTAAAATTACTGCTTCTCAGTACTTCTAAGCTGTTTCAAAGATTATGAAGCTGAACTTTCATGAATTTGCAGAAAATTACACAGTGGTGCATTTTTGACTTATTTCACTGAGAGAAAGCTTTTTTCGTCTTAGTCTTATTTTTGACTTCTTTCACTGAGATCAACACTGGAATTGTTCAAACACTAAAATTACTGCTTCTCAGTACTTCTAAGCTGTTTCAAAGATTATGAAGCTGAACTTTCATGAATTTGCAGAAAATTACACAGTGGTGCATTTTTGACTTATTTCACTGAGAGAAAGCTTTTTTCGTCTTAGTCTTATTTTTGACTTCTTTCACTGAGATCAACACTGGAATTGTTCAAAACACTAAAATTTACTGCTTCTCAGTACTTGTAAGCTGTTTCAAAGATTATGAAGCTGAACTTTCATGAATTTGCAGAAAATTACACAGTGGTGCATTTTTGACTTATTTCACTGAGAGAAAGCTTTTTTCGTCTTAGTCTTATTTTTGACTTCTTTCACTGAGATCAACACTGGAATTGTTCAAAACACTAAAATTTACTGCTTCTCAGTACTTCTAAGCTGTTTCAAAGATTATGAAGCTGAACTTTCATGAATTTGCAGAAAATTACACAGTGGTGCATTTTTGACTTATTTCACTGAGAGAAAGCTTTTTTCGTCTTAGTCTTATTTTGACTTCTTTCACTGAGATCAACACTGGAATTGTTCAAAACACTAAAATTTACTGCTTCTCAGTACTTCTAAGCTGTTTCAAAGATTATGAAGCTGAACTTTCATGAATTTGCAGAAAATTACACAGTGGTGCATTTTTGACTTATTTCACTGAGAGAAAGCTTTTTTCGTCTTAGTCTTATTTTTGACTTCTTTCACTGAGATCAACACTGGAATTGTTCAAAACACTAAAATTTACTGCTTCTCAGTACTTCTAAGCTGTTTCAAAGATTATGAAGCTGAACTTTCATGAATTTGCAGAAAATTACACAGTGGTGCATTTTTGACTTATTTCACTGAGAGAAAGCTTTTTTCGTCTTAGTCTTATTTTTGACTTCTTTCACTGAGATCAACACTGGAATTGTTCAAAACACTAAAATGTACTGCTTCTCAGTACTTCTAAGCTGTTTCAAAGATTATGAAGCTGAACTTTCATGAATTTGCAGAAAATTACACAGTGGTGCATTTTTGACTTATTTCACTGAGAGAAAGCTTTTTCGTCTTAGTCTTATTTTTGACTTCTTTCACTGAGATCAACACTGGAATTGTTCAAAACACTAAAATTTACTGCTTCTCAGTACTTCTAAGCTGTTTCAAAGATTATGAAGCTGAACTTTCATGAATTTGCAGAAAATTACACAGTGGTGCATTTTTGACTTATTTCACTGAGAGAAAGCTTTTTTCGTCTTAGTCTTATTTTGACTTCTTTCACTGAGATCAACACTGGAATTGTTCAAAACACTAAAATTACTGCTTCTCAGTACTTCTAAGCTGTTTCAAAGATTATGAAGCTGAACTTTCATGAATTTGCAGAAAATTACACAGTGGTGCATTTTTGACTTATTTCACTGAGAGAAAGCTTTTTTCGTCTTAGTCTTATTTTTGACTTCTTTCACTGAGATCAACACTGGAATTGTTCAAAACACTAAAATTTACTGCTTCTCAGTACTTCTAAGCTGTTTCAAAGATTATGAAGCTGAACTTTCATGAATTTGCAGAAAATTACACAGTGGTGCATTTTTGACTTATTTCACTGAGAGAAAGCTTTTTTCGTCTTAGTCTTATTTTTGACTTCTTTCACTGAGATCAACACTGGAATTGTTCAAAACACTAAAATGTACTGCTTCTCAGTACTTCTAAGCTGTTTCAAAGATTATGAAGCTGAACTTTCATGAATTTGCAGAAAATTACACAGTGGTGCATTTTTGACTTATTTCACTGAGAGAAAGCTTTTTTCGTCTTAGTCTTATTTTGACTTCTTTCACTGAGATCAACACTGGAATTGTTCAAAACACTAAAATTACTGCTTCTCAGTACTTCTAAGCTGTTTCAAAGATTATGAAGCTGAACTTTCATGAATTTGCAGAAAATTACACAGTGGTGCATTTTTGACTTATTTCACTGAGAGAAAGCTTTTTTCGTCTTAGTCTTATTTTTGACTTCTTTCACTGAGATCAACACTGGAATTGTTCAAAACACTAAAATATACTGCTTCTCAGTACTTCTAAGCTGTTTCAAAGATTATGAAGCTGAACTTTCATGAATTTGCAGAAAATTACACAGTGGTGCATTTTTGACTTATTTCACTGAGAGAAAGCTTTTTTCGTCTTAGTCTTATTTTTGACTTCTTTCACTGAGATCAACACTGGAAAAACACTAAAATTTACTGCTTCTCAGTACTTCTAAGCTGTTTCAAAGATTATGAAGCTGAACTTTCATGAATTTGCAGAAAATTACACAGTGGTGCATTTTTGACTTATTTCACTGAGAGAAAGCTTTTTCGTCTTAGTCTTATTTTTCTTTCACTGAGATCAACACTGGAATTGTTCAAAACTAAAATTTACTGCTTCTCAGTACTTTAAGCTGTTTCAAAGATTAAGCTGAACTTTCATGAATTTGCAGAAAATTACACAGTGGTGCATTTTTGACTTATTTCACTGAGAGAAAGCTTTTTTCGTCTTAGTCTTATTTTTGACTTCTTTCACTGAGATCAACACTGGAATTGTTCAAAACACTAAAATTACTGCTTCTCAGTACTTCTAAGCTGTTTCAAAGATTATGAAGCTGAACTTTCATGAATTTGCAGAAAATTACACAGTGGTGCATTTTTGACTTATTTCACTGAGAGAAAGCTTTTTTCGTCTTAGTCTTATTTTTGACTTCTTTCACTGAGATCAACACTGGAATTGTTCAAAACACTAAAATTTACTGCTTCTCAGTACTTCTAAGCTGTTTCAAAGATTATGAAGCTGAACTTTCATGAATTTGCAGAAAATTACACAGTGGTGCATTTTTGACTTATTTCACTGAGAGAAAGCTTTTTTCGTCTTAGTCTTATTTTTGACTTCTTTCACTGAGATCAACACTGGAATTGTTCAAAACACTAAAATACTGCTTCTCAGTACTTCTAAGCTGTTTCAAAGATTATGAAGCTGAACTTTCATGAATTTGCAGAAAATTACACAGTGGTGCATTTTTGACTTATTTCACTGAGAGAAAGCTTTTTCGTCTTAGTCTTATTTTGACTTCTTTCACTGAGATCAACACTGGAATTGTTCAAAACACTAAAATTACTGCTTCTCAGTACTTCTAAGCTGTTTCAAAGATTATGAAGCTGAACTTTCATGAATTTGCAGAAAATTACACAGTGGTGCATTTTTGACTTATTTCACTGAGAGAAAGCTTTTTTCGTCTTAGTCTTATTTTTGACTTCTTTCACTGAGATCAACACTGGAATTGTTCAAAACACTAAAATTTACTGCTTCTCAGTACTTAAGCTGTTTCAAAGATTATGAATCTGAACTTTCATGAATTTGCAGAAAATTACACAGTGGTGCATTTTTGACTTATTTCACTGAGAGAAAGCTTTTTTCGTCTTAGTCTTATTTTGACTTCTTTCACTGAGATCAACACTGGAATTGTTCAAAACACTAAAATTCTGCTTCTCAGTACTTCTAAGCTGTTTCAAAGATTATGAAGCTGAACTTTCATGAATTTGCAGAAAATTACACAGTGGTGCATTTTGACTTATTTCACTGAGAGAAAGCTTTTTTCGTCTTAGTCTTATTTTTGACTTCTTTCACTGAGATCAACACTGGAATTGTTCAAAACACTAAAATACTGCTTCTCAGTACTTCTAAGCTGTTTCAAAGATTATGAAGCTGAACTTTCATGAATTTGCAGAAAATTACACAGTGGTGCATTTTTGACTTATTTCACTGAGAGAAAGCTTTTTTCGTCTTAGTCTTATTTTTGACTTCTTTCACTGAGATCAACACTGGAATTGTTCAAAACACTAAAATTTACTGCTTCTCAGTACTTCTAAGCTGTTTCAAAGATTATGAAGCTGAACTTTCATGAATTTGCAGAAAATTACACAGTGGTGCATTTTTGACTTATTTCACTGAGAGAAAGCTTTTTTCGTCTTAGTCTTATTTTGACTTCTTTCACTGAGATCAACACTGGAATTGTTCAAAACATTAAAATACTGCTTCTCAGTACTTCTAAGCTGTTTCAAAGATTATGAAGCTGAACTTTCATGAATTTGCAGAAAATTACACAGTGGTGCATTTTTGACTTATTTCACTGAGAGAAAGCTTTTTCTCTTAGTCTTATTTTTGACTTCTTTCACTGAGATCAACACTGGAATTGTTCAACACTAAAATTTACTGCTTCTCAGTACTTCTAAGCTGTTTCAAAGATTATGAAGCTGAACTTTCATGAATTTGCAGAAAATTACACAGTGGTGCATTTTTGACTTATTTCACTGAGAGAAAGCTTTTTTCGTCTTAGTCTTATTTTTGACTTCTTTCACTGAGATCAACACTGGAATTGTTCAAAACACTAAAATTTACTGCTTCTCAGTACTTCTAAGCTGTTTCAAAGATTATGAAGCTGAACTTTCATGAATTTGCAGAAAATTACACAGTGGTCCATTTTTGACTTATTTCACTGAGAGAAAGCTTTTTTCGTCTTAGACTTTCACTGAGATCAACACTGGAATTGTTCAAAACACTAAAATATACTGCTTCTCAGTACTTCTAAGCTGTTTCAAAGATTATGAAGCTGAACTTTCATGAATTTGCAGAAAATTACACAGTGGTGCATTTTTGACTTATTTCACTGAGAGAAGCTTTTTTCGTCTTAGTCTTATTTTGACTTCTTTCACTGAGATCAACATGGAATTGTTCAAAACACTAAAATTACTGCTTCTCAGTACTAAGCTGTTTCAAAGATTATGAAGCTGAACTTTCATGAATTTGCAGAAAATTACACAGTGGCATTTTGACTTATTCACTGAGAGAAAGCTTTTTGTCTTAGTCTTATTTTGACTTCTTTCACTGAGATCAACACTGGAATTGTTCAAAACACTAAAATTACTGCTTCTCAGTACTTCTAAGCTGTTTCAAAGATATGAAGCTGAACTTTCATGAATTTGCAGAAAATTACACAGTGGTGCATTTTTGACTTATTTCACTGAGAGAAAGCTTTTTTTCGTCTTAGTCTTATTTTTGACTTCTTTCACTGAGATCAACACTGGAATTGTTCAAACACTAAAATTTACTGCTTCTCAGTACTTGTAAGCTGTTTCAAAGATTATGAAGCTGAACTTTCATGAATTTGCAGAAAATTTACACAGTGGTGCATTTTGACTTATTTCACTGAGAGAAAGCTTTTTTCGTCTTAGTCTTATTTTTGACTTCTTCACTGAGATCAACACTGGGAATTGTTCAAAACACTAAAATTTACTGCTTCTCCAGTACTTCTAAGCTGTTTCAAGAGATTATGAAGCTGAACTTTCATGAATTTGCAGAAAATTACACAGTGGTGCATTTTTGACTTATTTCACTGAGAGAAAGCTTTTTTTCTTAGTCTTATTTTTGACTTCTTTCACTGAGATCAACACTGGAATTGTTCAAAACACTAAAATTTACTGCTTCTCAGTACTTCTAAGCTGTTTCAAAGATTATGAAGCTGAACTTCATGAATTGCAGAATTACACAGTGGTGCATTTTTGACTTATTTCACTGAGAGAAAGCTTTTTCGTCTTAGTCTTATTTTTGACTTCTTTCACTGAGATCAACACTGGAATTGTTCAAAACACTAAAATTTACTGCTTCTCAGTACTTCTAAGCTGTTTCAAAGATTATGAAGCTGAACTTTCATGAATTTGCAGAAAATTACACAGTGGTGCATTTTTGACTTATTTCACTGAGAGAAAGCTTTTTCGTCTTAGTCTTATTTTTGACTTCTTTCACTGAGATCACACTGGAATTGTTTCAAACACTAAAATTACTGTTCTCAGTACTTCTAGCTGTTTCAAGATTATGAAGCTGAACTTTCATGAATTTGCAGAAATTACACAGTGGTGCATTTTTGACTTTTTCACTGAGAGAAAGCTTTTTTCGTCTTAGTCTTATTTTTGACTTCTTTCACTGAGATCAACACTGGAATTGTTCAAACATAAAATTTATGCTTCTCAGTACTTCTAAGCTGTTTCAAAGATTGAAGCTGAACTTTCATGAATTTGCAGAAAATTACACAGTGGTGCATTTTGACTTATTTCACTGAGAGAAAGCTTTTTTCGTCTAGTCTTATTTTTGACTTCTTTCACTGAGATCAACACTGGAATTGTTCCAAAACACTAAAATGTACTGCTTCTCAGTACTTCCTAAGCTGTTTCAAAGATTATGAAGCTGAACTTTCATGAATTTGCAGAAAATTACACAGTGGTGCATTTTTGACTTATTTCACTGAGAGAAAGCTTTTTTCGTCTTAGTCTTATTTTGACTTCTTTCACTGAGATCAACACTGGAATTGTTCAAAACACTAAAATTTACTGCTTCTCAGTACTTCTAAGCTGTTTCAAAGATTATGAAGCTGAACTTTCATGAATTTGCAGAAAATTACACAGTGGTGCATTTTTGACTTTTTCACTGAGAGAAAGCTTTTTTCGTCTTAGTCTTATTTTGACTTCTTTCACTGAGATCAACACTGGAATTGTTCAAAACACTAAATTTACTGCTTCTCAGTACTTCTAAGCTGTTTCAAAGATTATGAAGCTGAACTTTCATGAATTTGCAGAAAATTACACAGTGGTGCATTTTTGACTTATTTCACTGAGAGAAAGCTTTTTTCGTCTTAGTCTTATTTTTGACTTCTTTCACTGAGATCAACACTGGAATTGTTCAAAACACTAAAATTACTGCTTCTCAGTACTTCTAAGCTGTTTTCAAAGATTATGAAGCTGAACCTTCATGAATTTGCAGAAATTACACAGTGGTGCATTTTTGACTTATTTTACTGAGAGAAAGCTTTTTTCGTCTTAGTCTTATTTTTGACTTCTTTCACTGAATCAACACTGGAATTGTTCAAAACACTAAATATACTGCTTCTCAGTACTTCTAAGCTGTTTCAAAGATTATGAGCTGAACTTCATGAAATTTGCAGAAAATTA